>NC_086447.1:224896842-225214831 GCF_028390025.1 Pseudophryne corroboree
CCTTCCAATAAACATTCTGGAACTAAGGGCCATATACAATGCCCTTCTATAAGCGGCACATCTTCTTCAAGATCAAGCCATTCAGGTTCAGTCGGACAATGTATCTTCATTCCGGGAGTAGACAACTGGGAAGCAGACTTCCTCAGCAGACATGATCTCCATCCCGGAGAGTGGGGCCACCACCCAGAGGTGTACGCGGAGGTGACAAGCTGGTGGGGAATACCTCAGATAGACATGATGGCCTCTCATATCAACAAGAAGCTTCGGTGGTACTGTTCTAAGTCAAGAGACCCAAAAGCAGTGGCTGTGGATGCGCTGGTAACGCCGTGGGTGTTCCAGACAGTGTACGTGTTTCCTCCACTTCCGCTCATCCCAAGAATTCTCAAAAGAATCAAAAGAACAAGGGTTCAGGCGATCCTCATTGCTCCGGACTAGCCAAGAAGGGCTTGGTACGCGGATCTTCTGGAATTACTAATAGAGGATCCGAGGCCTCTTCCTCTTTGCGAGGACATTCTACAGCAGGGGCCGTTCGTCTATCAAGACTTACCACGGCTACGTTTGACGGCATGGAAGTTGAGCGTCAGATTTCACCCCGGAAGGGGATTCCGAACAGGGTGATTCCTACTAGGAATGGAGTAACGTCTAAGCATTACTATCGTATTTGGAAAAAATGTGTCTTGGTGTGAATCCAAGAAGTTTCCTGCGGTGGAGTTTCAACTAGGGCGTTTCCTCCTTTTTTCTGCAAGCAGGTGTGGATGTGGGCCTACACCTGGGCTCCATAAAGGTCCAGATTTTGGCCTTGTCCATTTTCTTCCAGAAACAATTGGCTGCCCTGCCTGAGGTTCAGACATTCTTGAAAAGGGTTCTGCACATCCAACCACCCTTTGTGCCTCCTACAGCTCCTTGGGATCTTAACGTGGTGTTGCAGTTCCTGCAATCAGATTGCTTTGAGCCTTTACAGGAGGTAGATGTAAAGTTTATTACATGGAAGGCTGTCACACTGTTGGCCTTGGCATCAGCAAGACGTGTGTCAGAGTTGGGGGCATTGTCTCAAAAGAGCACCTACTTCATTTTCCATGAGGATAGAGCTGTACTCAGAACGCGTCAGCAGTTTCTTCCTATGGTTGTATCAGCATTTCATATCAACCAACCTATTGTGGTGCCAGTGGCTACTGACACCTCGTCTACTCCATAGTCCTTGGATGTTGTGAGGGTTTTGAAGGTATATGTGAAGCGAACAGCTCGTCATAGGAAATCGGACGTGCTGTTTGTGCTTTATGAACCCAACAAGATTGGGTGTCCTGCTTCTAAGCAGACAATTGCTCGCTGGGTCAGGCTGACTATCCAGCATGCTTATTCCACGACAGGACTGCCGATTTCAAGATCTGTACAGGCCCACTCTACTCGTTGAGTGGGTTCTTCCTGGGTGGCTGCCCGGGGTGTCTCAGCTCTACAGCTTTGCCGAGCGGCTACTTGGTCTAGTTCGAACACGTTTGCTAAGTTCTACAAGTTTGATACTTTGGCTTCTGAGGACCTAAAGTTTGGTCAATCAGTTATGCAGGAACATCAGCACTCTACCTCCTGTTCTGGGAGCTTTGGTACATCCCCATGTTACTAATGTGGACCCCAGTATCCTCTAGGACGTAAGAGAAAATAGGATTTTAAATACCTACCTGTAAATCCTTTTCTCATAGTCCGTAGAGGATACTGGGCGCCCACCCAGTGCTTCGTGTTTCCTGCTTCGTTACTTGGTTAAGTATTGGTCAGCTGTTGCTGTTCATGCTAAAGTTTTGTTAGCATGGCTTTCCTTTTGTTGTGTGTGTGCTGGTTCAAATCTCACCACTGTCTGTGTATATCCTTCTCTCGAAGTTTGTCCGTCTCCTCGGGCACCGTTTCTAGACTGGTAGGAGGCGCATAGAGGGAGGAGCCAGCTCACACTATTAAACTCTTCAAGTGCCCATGGCTCCTGGTGGACCCGTCTATACCTCCATGGTACTAATGTGGACCCCAGTATCTTCTACGGACTACGAGAAAAGGATTTTCCGATAGGTATTTAAAATCCTATTATATAATTTAAGCGCTCCTTTTGTGTCTTATATATAGTTAGCAATTGTTGTAGAGGAAATTCTGGTTCCTTATATGCTTCAGCAAATCCATAGAGATAGGCAGTCCAAATGGCACCAGAGTTGAAATTATCAGGAGTCCAAATGGCAAAGTGATGTGTCTCTCAGGCTCTATGTGTTTCGCTGCTACAAACAACCCAGTTTCCTCAAGAGCATACACTGGAGTTTGAGCAGGGGCCTCCATATAAATCCCTTCTTAATGATCCAGTCTCTAGCACCTGTGATTTACAAGTAATTAATTCAAACAAACCATCTAGCTAAATAGTAAGTTACAATGCTTATTATGTACCTACTGTGTGCCATATAGAAACGTACCAGCTTTCATATAAAAAATATTTTTATTAGAATAATAGAATATAACAAAAGAGGAGTATCTCCTCCTTCTGGTTCCAATCACGTGATCTGACTCGATTACGTGATTGGAGCCAGCCAATCAACATTTGAGTAGAGTCTACCTCCTATTGGATGTCCTCCGGTCACGTGATTCGGCCTGTCACACAAAGATAGAAGATAGTCTAGAATTACGATGTAAGTCAGCAGTCAGAAGTACATTAGATTGGTTGTTATTCAATCATGTGGTCCATCTAGGCACACAGCGACAGGAAGTAGCCTCCAATGTTGAGGGCCCGCAATTGGTCGGCATAAGGTATTGGCGTCATACCCTATCGTGAAAGCTACCTACCCTACTTGATGCCGCCTTGTCACGTGATCGGGAACTCCATCGTGTTAAGCGTGGTTACCAAGGTTACCTCTAAATAAACATGTAATCATTCAAATGCCACCCTTTTTCTTATGATCATGACTGTGCTATCTGTATGGAGTAACACTCACATATATATATATAATTATATAATCGTTGATAATATGAAAAGACTTCAATACAGAGGAGCAAACCTAAGTTATTGGTTTATATACAAATACAAATAATATCAATTAAGGGGCTAAGGGAATAAAAGCTTAAGATATTAGGAACATATTCTGTTTCACTCATAATATCTTTTTTCCATCAAGTTATTACAAAAAGTCAAACCTGAAAATGGGTAATAATCCTTAAATAGTAATATATATAAATATATATATATATATATATATATATATATATGTGTGTGTGTGTGTGTTATATATTTACAAATAACAGCAATGTTCCGTACACTGACTAAGGAGAGTTTTTTTAGATGAACTCAAATCATAGAAAATAGTATGTATGTATGTATATATATATATATATATATATATACACACACACACTGGGAAGGTGTGGCACTCCTGGCGCCTTGTGCAAAAACCACTACTGTAGCATAAGTTTAAGACAACGTTTCAGTGCAAAAAATTACTAACCTTAAATACCAGAAACACCATTGTACCACCGCATCCGGAAGACGGTTCACCCATCCGCTTCCGTCTGCGCCTATCCAGTGATGTCATCTACAAGTCCGTCATCTGGCTGTGCCCATCACCATGGAGACATATCAACATACTGCTGCAATACATAATGAAACCAATCTGTACTTGAATATAAGCATATACATAGTATCAATACATCACAAAGCTGCACAATGACAAAATTATAACAGCCTCAGGTATACTGATCATAAACAAATATGAACCATATTTACTAGTGATGTGCACCGGAAATTTTTAGGGTTTTGTGTTTTGGTTTTGGATTCGGCTCCGTGGCCGTGTTTTGGATTCGGACGCGTTTTGGCAAAACCTCCCTGAAAATTTTTAGTCGGATTCGGGTGTGTTTTGGATTCGGGTGTTTTTTTTACAAAAAACCCTCAAAAACAGCTTAAATCATAGAATTTGGGGGTCATTTTGATCCCATAGTATTACTAACCTCAATAACCATAATTTCCACTCATTTCCAGTCTATTCTGAACACCTCACAATATTATTTTTAGTCCTAAAATTTGCACCGAGGTCGCTGGATGGCTAAGCTAAGCGACCCAAGTGGCCGACACAAACACCTGGCCCATCTAGGAGTGGCACTGCAGTGTCAGACAGGATGGCAGATTTAAAAAAAAGTCCCCAAACAGCACATGATGCAAAGAAAAAAAGAGGTGCAATGAGGTAGCTGTGTGACTAAGCTAAGCGACCCAAGTGGCCGACACAAACACCTGGCCCATCTAAGAGTGGCACTGCAGTGTCAGACAGGATGGCAGATTTAAAAAATAGTCCCCAAACAGCACATGATGCAAAGAAAAAAAGAGGCGCAATGAGGTAGCTGTGTGACCAAGCTAAGCGACCCAAGTGGCCGACACAAACACCTGGCCCATCTAGGAGTGGCACTGCAGTGTCAGACAGGATGGCAGATTTAAAAAATAGTCCCCAAACAGCACATGATGCAAAGAAAAAAAGAGGTGCAATGAGGTAGCTGTGTGACTAAGCTAAGCGACCCAAGTGGCCGACACAAACACCTGGCCCATCTAGGAGTGGCACTGCAGTGTCAGAGAGGATGGCAGATTTAAAAAATAGTCCCCAAACAGCACATGATGCAAAGAAAAAAAGAGGTGCACCAAGGTCGCTGGATGGCTAAGCTAAGCGACCCAAGTGGCTGACACAAACACCTGGCCCATCTAGGAGTGGTACTGCAGTTTTCTAGCGAGAGGATGAGTGCTTCCATCCTCATGTGAATATGAACCACTAGCCATGAACATAGGCCAGGGCCTCAGCCGTGCCTTGCCACTCCGTGTCGTAAATGGCATATTGGCAAGTTTACGCTTCTCATCAGATGCTTTTCATTTTGATTTTTGGATCATTTTACTAAACTTTTGTAGTATACTTGACGACACAGAGGTAGAGCAGTGGACTACTGTACCGTACTGCTATATATATATACTAGTGGTCAGCAAAATTCTGCACTGTCCTCCTACTATATACTGCGCACAACTAAAATACAGCACAGGTATGGATGCATAGTATACTTGATGACACAGAGGTAGAGCAGTGGACTACTGTACCGTACTGCTATATATATAATGGTGGTCAGCAAAATTCTGCACTGTCCTCCTACTATATACTGCGCACAACTAAAATGCAGCACAGGTATGGATGCATAGTATACTTGAAAACACAGAGGTAGAGCAGTGGACTACTGTACCGTACTGCTATATATATATACTGGTGGTCAGCAAAATTCTGCACTGTCCTCCTACTATATACTGCGCACAACTAAAATGCAGCACAGGTATGGATGCATAGTATACTTGACGACACAGAGGTAGAGCAGTGGATTACTGTACCGTACTGCTATATATGTACTGGTGGTCAGCAAAATTCTGCACTGTCCTCCTACTATATACTGCGCACAACTAAAATGCAGCACAGGTATGGATGCATAGTATACTTGACGACACAGAGGTAGAGCAGTGGACTACTGTACCGTACTGCTATATATATACTGGTGGTCAGCAAAATTCTGCACTGTCCTCCTACTATATACTGCGCACAACTAAAATGCAGCACAGGTATGGATGCATAGTATACTTGACACAGAGGTAGAGCAGTGGACTACTGTACCGTACTGCTATATATATATACTGGTGGTCAGCAAAATTCTGCACTGTCCTCCTACTATATACTGCGCACAACTAAAATGCAGCACAGGTATGGATGCATAGTATACTTGACGACACAGAGGTAGAGCAGTGGACTACTGTACTGTACTGCTATATATATACTGGTGGTCAGCAAAATTCTGCACTGTTCTCCTACTATATACTGCGCACAACTAAAATGCAGCACAGGTATGGATGCATAGTATACTTGACACAGGGGTAGAGCAGTGGACTACTGTACCGTACTGCTATATATATATATACTGGTGGTCAGCAAAATTCTGCACTGTCCTCCTACTATATACTGCGCACAACTAAAATGCAGCACAGGTATGGATGCATAGTATACTTGACGACACAGAGGTAGAGCAGTGGACTACTGTACCGTACTGCTATATATATATATATATATACTGTTGGTCAGCAAAATTCTGCACTTTCCTCCTACTATATACTGCGCACAACTAAAATGCAGCACAGGTATGGATGCATAGTATACTTGACGACACAGAGGTAGAGCAGTGGACTACTGTACCGTACTGCTATATATATACTGGTGGTCAGCAAAATTCTGCACTGTCCTCCTACTATATACTGCGCACAACTAAAATGCAGCACAGGTATGGATGCATAGTATACTTGACGACACAGAGGTAGAGCAGTGGACTACTGTACCGTACTGCTATATATATACTGGTGGTCACAGCAAAATTCTGCACTGTCCTCCTACTATATACTACAATGCAGCACAGATATGGTGCGTTTTTCAGGCAGAGAACGTAGATATTTTCAGCACACTGAGCACAGATATTTGCAGCACACTGAGCACAGTTATTTGCTGCACACTGAACACAGAAACTGAGAGAATGCAGCCAAGTCCTCTCGCTATCATCTCCAAAGCACGAGTGAAAATGGCGGCGACGCGCGGCTCCTTATATAGAATACGAATCTCGCGAGAATCCGACAGCGGGATGATGACGTTCGGGCGCGCTCGGGTTAACCGAGCAAGGCGGGAAGATCCCAGGCTGCCTCGGAACCGTGTAAAATGGGTGAAGTTCGGGGGGGTTCGGATCCCGAGGAACCGAACCCGCTTATCACTTATATTTACTAAAGTAATTAGATGGAATATAGCAATCTAGTACTGAACATAAGAAGTATAGTATCTAAGGCCTACATCATTCATAGGATCACACGGGATCCATACTGGGCACCTAACTACACTCATTGTACTCATTAAGTTAGATACTGATAGACTAATCAAAACAGTGACATTTATATAGATGAATTATAAAAAACTATTGAGACCCAAATGGTCATTGAGTCCCAAAGGAGACCTTAGTTGGGAATTTATCCGAATATGACATTTGCGAACTGGAAATTAAGGTACAGTACTTTCTCGTGGATTATCATTTATCCCCACACGTAAACTAGATCCATTGCAGTGGAAAGTGGACAAGTGCCGCCTGCATAGACAATGTAAATTAAAAGAACACTTTGCTAAATGTATACCAGGAGACAGAGGTGTACCAGATATACCGCCTAAGTTGAATTTTTTACCTAAATCTAGTTTTGAACCACAGATGCATAATGCGTCCATTTGGACTTTTATGCACCTTCATGATGAACATGCCTATATTTCTTTTTTTTTTTAAAGAATATTTTATTAGGTAATGCAAAATAAGGTTACACCAAGTGGATTAAACAACATAAATAACAGAGAACCTCAAGCAAATCATCGTTGGCAATTGTAAACTGGATTTGAGGTCCAGTAGATATCGTCAAAAATCAGTAATGGCGTAACATATCAAAGTATTGAAATAAAATATAACATTTTGTCTATTTGAAGAAGAGTACACTGGTTAACAATCTGAACAGTGTGTAACAGAATACGAAAGAAAATATAACAGAACTTTAAGGAATATGTAAAGAGAGAAACAAGAGAGTAGAAAGAGTAGAAAGAGGGAGAGAAAGAGAAAGAGGGGAAGAAAGGGGGGGGGACAAGAGTCGGGAATTATGGAGTCAGAGAGATAGAGATAAGACAGAAGTAGGGGAGGGGGGGTAAGCCTGTCGAGGCGTGCGCGCCGCATTAAAGTAGTTTAGTAGTCCACAAAGTGAGATCAGATGGTTGACCAGGGAGGTTCGGCGTCATTTTAAGTGGTCCAAGGTGACCAGATGCAAACAAATTGAGTCGGGGTATCATGGATAACTGAGGAGATTCACTCCAATCTGTATTTCAACCATATGGCATTAATGGTAGCAGGGAGGGGAGGAGGAGCGATAGATTTCCAATGTGCTGCAATTTGACATTTAGCGGTGTTAAGTATATGATTAATCAGTTTATGTGTGGGTCGTGAAAGGTTGGGGATCGGTCTAGCTAAAAGAGAGTAAAAAGGTGAAGAGGGCATTTCAAAGTCAGTGACATTTTTAATTAATTTGTGTATTTCCTTCCAATATTGGCTTATACTAGGGCATGTCCACCAAATGTGTTGTAAAGACCCCTCCTGGCCACATTGTCGCCAACAGGGATCTGAAGCATTAGGGTAAATGACACGGATTTGGGTCGGAACTAGGTACCAGCGAGCGTAGAGCTTATAAGCATTTTCTTTAATACGCACTGAAATCGAACATTTCTAAATTGCTAGCTTAATTTAAGACCATTCGTTAGGAGTAAGAACCTCCCCAGTGTCGTTTTCCCAGGCCAGTTCATGAGTTTCTTTAGAGGGTTGATTGTAGGATAGTAGAATTCGATAAATTGACGAAATGAGGCCTTTAGATAATTGGTGTGAACGACAAAGGGATTCAATAGCTGAAATAGGTGTAAAGGGTGTGCCCGGAATGGGACGGTTAAGTGAGTGGTAAAAATGTCGGATTTGTAAAAACTGGTAGAAGACTCTGTGGGGAAGATTAAAGCGAGATTGTATGTTAGCAAAGGAACATGCCTATATTTTTACACTTCCTGCTATTAGATCTAATCTAACTAAAATGGAAAAGCAAGCCTTGGATAACCTGTCATCCCTTAAGAACCTTGTATTTAGACCAGCCGACAAGGGTGGTGCATTAGTTATCCAAAATCTGTGCGACTATAAAAATGAGATAGAACGACAGTTACAAGATTTTAAAACCTACAAACACTTGCCAAGTGATCCAACTAATAGATTTAAGGGTGAATTGGTGGTTATGTTAGATTCAGCAGTAGGATATTATCTCTAGTAGTAATAGTGATGCACTGGTACCTTTTGTATCCATTAATGCCTGTCCTCTATACGACCCCTAAAATTCACAAATCAATGGTGCGACCACCTGGCTGCCCAATTATTTCAGCTACGAAATCCTTGTTTCTACCAGCAGCGCTGTATCTAGATTCAATATTTCAGCCGTGTATTTAATCACACCCATGTTTTCTATTAGATACTAGTACCTAGCTTAGAAGATTGAATTGCTTGCCTTTATTTGACTGTGACATTTTGTTCAGTAGCATTGGTGTGCAGAGTTTGTATATGATTATACCGCATAACCTTGGTTTAATGTCAGTTGAGAGTTACCTATAGGTCACGCAGAATATAAGGGTCCTAGGATGCAGTTTTGCCTTGAATTGCTACACATGATTCTGACAAAAAAACTTTTTCTATATTATGGTGATGTGGATCTTCCGTAGCTCCACCGTACTCAAACATTTATTTGAGGTCGAACAATGAATATTTTGTGACAACATTGATGTAGTGTCAAATAATTTACTTTATTGCCGCTATATCAATGATCTGCTAATACGGTGTAAAGGCACGGAGTTGATGCTAAGAGAGGTCACCGATTGTCACAATCAGTATGACCATCCACTGAAACTGACATACACTATCAGTAAGGAGGTGATTAACTATTTGGATGTCCAGATATATCGGTGAAAGATGGAGTAATCAGTACATCTCTGTTTACTAAGCTGACAGATCGCAATAATCTGCTCCACTACAATAGTTTCCATGCAAAACCATTAAAATTCGGCTTACCGTATTCGCAGTTGCTTATGATCAGATGTATTACATCTGATCCTGAGTTGGCAGAGCGACGAATGAAATGATGGCCAAATTTAGGGTATGGGGTTATCATCCTAGACTTTTTGAGGAAGAGAAACAAAAAGCACTAAAAGTGGATAGAGCTAAATTATTGACAGATGACTCCAAATTAGTAGATAACTCACCTATGCTCCCTTGGGTAGACCAATTTAGTTCAGCAAGCCGAGGTGTCAATGCAATTTCTAAAAAGCCAGGGTATACTGTATAGTACAGAGTGAACCTGAGTTGTGCTTGGGTAACACCAAGCTTATGTCATGTAATACTAGAAGTAAAAACCTCAGGGACATTTTAGTTAAAACAGATATTTCTGAACATCGGGAGAGTTCTGTTACTCATAGGAACACTAAAAAGGGATGTGTGAGATGCACATACACCACATGCCAATTTTTGATACCGGGGAACACTGTTCAACATCCACGTACAGGTTGCACACTGTATATCAATCAGCCATTGACGTGTAACTCAAGATATGTGGTTTTCCAGCTGATCTGTCCCTGTGAGCTGTCATACGTCGGAAAAACCGAAAGAATGTTTAAGGAGCGCATGGCAGCTCATAGGTCTGCTATCAAATTGGCAATTGCTAAAGGGGGTAGTGAGCAACCCGTTGCCAGGCACTATTGACGTCATCCCTTGGTATCATTGGCACGTCATCCCTTGGTATCATTGCGATACCGTATGATCGATTAGGTTCCTGTGACACTAAGAGGCAGTGACGGTGGGACTAGGCTTTTACAGAGACACAGTGGAGACACCGATTAGGTACTGTACCTTGCAACCTTTGGGACTCAATGACCACTTGGCTCACAATAGTTTTTTTATAATTCATGTATAAATGTCACTGTTTTGATTAGTCTATCAGTATCTAACTTAATGAGTACTATGGGTCGTAGTTATCCTTAGCTTAGGTGACCGGTATAGATCCAGTGTGATCCTATCAATGATGTAGGCCAGAGATATGGAAACATTTGACACTCCAGCTGTTGTTGAAATACACATCCCAGCATGCTACAGTTTTGCTATTTGGCCATGCTAAAACGGTAGCAGAGAATTCTGGGATGTATAGTTCAATAACAGCTGGAGTGCCAAAGGTTCCAAATAACTGATGTAGGCCTTAGATACTATCCTTCTTATGTTCAATACTAGATTGCTATATTCCATCTAATTGCTCTAGTGAATATTGTTCATATTTGTTTATGATCACTATATCTGAGGCTGTTATCAGTTTGTCACTGTGCAGCGTTGTGATGTATTGATACTATGTATATGTTTGTATTTAAGTACAGATTGGTTTCATTATGTATTGCAGCAGTATGTTGATATGCCTCCATGGTGATGGTCCCAGCCAGATGATGGACTTGGGGATGACGTCACTGGATAGGTGCCAATGGAAGCAGACAGGTGATCCGTCTTCTGAACGCGGTGGGGCGCAATGGTATTTCTGAAATTTAAGGTTCTTAATTTTTTGCACTGTTTGTGACCTGATGAAAATACCAAATTAAAGGCATTGAAACGTTGTCTTATACTTATGCTGCAGTAACGGTTTATTGCACAAGCCGCCAGGAGTGCCGCACCTTCTCAGTGTATATGCTCTCTTCTAGTGAAGGCACCCGGCGCAGGAATGCCATTTCTTAATGGGAGAGCAGGACCTCTCGGTGAATATATATATACTAGGTGATTCATTGCGCCCTACGGGCGCTCTTCACACCGTCGGAAGGGGCTACGCCCCCGTAACCCCTGCACGTAGTTGTGTGAGTGGGTAAATAGTGCACGACGAAAGTGCGTTTGAGGGAGAAGGGGGCGTAGGCCCCTTAGTGGGTGTGAACAGTGGCTGCAGGGCATAATGTACAGAATGTAGTGGGTGCAGGGGTGACCGCGTATGGGGGAGGGTGTCTGTGGGTGGAGGAGGGGCGGATGCCGGGAGTGTGTGTGGATAGGAGAGGGGGGCGTGAGGTGGTGTGGGTGGGGGAGGAGCAGGAGACTGGGGGTGGTGGATGGGGTCTGGATGCGATGTGGGTGGGGTAGCGTTGGAGGGGGTGGGGGAAGGGTCGGTGCAAGGCTCTCGTAGATGTGGGAGGGCTTCTGGAAGCGTTGTGGGTGGGTAAGGGGTAGGTGTGCTTGCAAGTGGTGTTGGGGGTCCAGTGGTGGCGGGTGAGGGGCTGGAGTTCATTGGGTGGGGGAGGTGTAGGTGTAGGGGGTGCAGTGGATGGTCGAGGGGGTCCGTAGGTGGTGTAGGGGCAGCTGTGGGTGGGATGGAGGTAGGTATCTCCTATATATTAGGACAGATCTGTGACTTTGTGACTCATTGCTAAAGCTGGGTGGAATCACAATGCTGGGCGGAGTCAAGTTACAGATCTGGCCAAATATATAGGAGAAGCATAGGAGAAAATAGAACACACTGGCCAAATATATAGGAGAGAATAGGAGAACACACTGGCCAAATATATAGGAGAGAATAGGAGAACACACTGGCCAAATATATAGGAGAGAATAGGAGAACACACTGGCCAAATATATAGGAGAGAATAGGAGTACACACTGGCCAAATATATAGGAGAGTATAGGAGAACACATAACAGTACATTGTAATAACAGTACATACATAGTGAGCGCAGGAAAGGCAGCAGCAGCAGCATGTTAACGCGACATACAAGCACCGCCTCCAGGCGCCAGCCATTGGACTCATGCTGAAGGGTGCGCTGTGATTGGCCACCCGTGGGTGTGATGGGATGTAGCTACTGCTGCTGCCCCCGTGGTACAGAGCATCCCCAACTCCCTACATATAGCAGGGACGCGGGGTGAGGGCGGGTACGAAGCGGGGCTCACTGCCAGGGGACGGAGCGCACAGGCATCTTACTGCACTCTCTGGCGCCTGGCACTGTAGTGTCCGCCAGCGAAAAATATTCTAGTGAACGATATTATTCCTTAAATGTAATATTGTGACCATAAGATGAATTTCTTTCAATTAGTGACCTATTAAATAATAAACAATATTAAATACAATTAGTGTCTATTGATTATATTTTATTGTAAATATTATATTAAATAAGTGAACTTACTTCAAATATAGGAAGGTGGTCATACCATAGCCGTCCTATATTTGAAGTAAGTTCACTTATTTAATATAATATTTACAATAAAATATTTATTTACAATAGAATATTTTTACACCATTTATAGACCCTTCTTACCTATAAGTAAGTATATTTGGAGTCATCTCATTACTTCGATCTAATAAGGATCTGACTTAATACCACTCTAAACTAGGTCTAATTATTTATTGATCACATTATAGGTCATTAAAACTAACCACAAGTAAATCACGTTATTCATCGTGTGGTCCTTGAGGAGTCATGGTATGCATACCTCTTTCCTTCTTTATTCTAAATTGTGTGTACAAAAGTTGTATTGTCAATTAGATACCAACAAAAGGTGTCTTTTATTCAAATCATTTTTTAATTATTTCAGCTTTCGGTAATAATAAACTGGTAGCCTGCTAATTGAGTACATACGGTTTCCATTGTATCTAATTGATTTTTATTTACTCCGAATGCCAATATGTCTAACATCATTTATGAATATGACCTTTTGAAATTATGTACTGGCTGTTTGCTGTAATCATGAACTATATATTATAGTGGATAAATTGTTGTCTTCTTCATTCTTCTCCTCCATCAACCAGCTTTTTGTTGATATCCCCTGATGAAGTCCTAACAAGGACGAAACGCGTTGGGATCTGAACTCTAAAGCAAGGACACCTAAACCTTGATGTTATTCTGCTAGAGGTTATACATGTCCAATGAACTGCTTTTAATAAATTATTGTGAATTTTTATGGTTATTGGTTGTATATTAATTGACAATCAGTTATTTTATTTAAGAAAAATTTGTTGTGTGCACTTGGAATTTTGTTGTATATGTTGATTGTGAACCCTTAACTGGCAAAAGGGTTATTCCACAAGTGCAGCCCCCCCTTGTCAGCGCAATTTTGGGTACATTTGTGTGTAATATATATATATATATATATATATATATAAACAGGAATGAATCGGCACTCTCTCCTATCACAGTTCACTGCCCTGGTGCCATCCGGAAAAATCCTATATATAACAAGCCCAGAAACGGCGGCACTCACGGGTCTTACTCACAGTCAGTAAAGTGCATAAAGTGCATTTATTTCATCACTCAGTCTCTGACGTTTCGGGGCCACAACGCCCCTTTTTCGAGGTGATACAACAAAATTAGTGAACACAACATACCTTTTATACAGAAGAAGAAGACCCGCGAGCGGGACGAGCTCCCGGCCCAAGGCGTGGGACACCCCCCCGGCCTAGCTCTACCGTGCTGTGCGATGACGTACTTCCGCCCTGGAGTCGTGGAGACGTCGGCTTCCTGGAGACCAGGGTTGGTAGCGTCGCCTAGGTGACCAGTGCGTCCTGGCAACCAGGTGCATGACGGAACCCTCGCCCAGGGCTGGAATAATACGAAGAGTGTAGTAATTAAAACAAAATAAATGTGTACAATATAGACATTTGACATTGCTTTGCAAACTTAAACGTTTAAGACTATATCCATCATACATGATATTAGTTAACCTACCAGCAGTACTAGAAATATATCACAAATAAAAGAACAATTGAAAATTTGTAATAAGTCAAGAACCTGCCTGTACGACCCAACTGAATGATAGCTATCTATTTTACTGGAATGTATTCCATAGAATTTTGTCATTAAGCCCAGCCGGTTTAATGGTACACACTGATATCACAGGGTTTGAAGTCTCTCCAGTTACTAACTTTTTATACAAACCACCGGGCTGCTATCGTTGCCTAGGGTGTAAGACGTGCAATAGTTTACAGACAGGGACGACTTTTACTTCAAGTGTGACAGGTAGATCTTTTAAAATTAGACATGTCCTTACCTGTACTACATCTCACATTATATATGTTATCACATGTCCCTGTCATTTGCAGTATGTAGGCAAAACGGTGCGAACTGCCAGAGAGAGACAAGCTTTACATAGATCAGCTGTTAAAAGTGCGCTATCAGGAAAGGTGTCTGACCAACCTGTGGCCAGACACTATGCGGAGAAGAAACATGTTCTGAGTGATTTAAGATTTCAAATCATCGATCATGTTCCCAAATCGGTGAGGGGGGGAGATCGGGGGAGCCTCCTCCTAAGGATGGAGGCCAGGTGGATCTATACCCTCGGCACCATTAAACCGGCTGGGCTTAATGACGCACTGGTCGCCTAGGCGACGCTACCAACCCTGGTCTCCAGGAAGCCGACGTCTCCACGACTCCAGGGCGGAAGTACGTCATCGCACAGCACGGTAGAGCTAGGCCGGGGGTGTATCCCACGCCTGGGGCCGGGAGCTCGTCCCGCTCGCGGGTCTTCTTCTTCTGTATAAAAGGTATGTTGTGTTCACTAATTTTGTTGTATCACCTCGAAAAAGGGGCGTTGTGGCCCCGAAACGTCGGACACTAAGTGATGAAATAAATGCACTTTATGCACTTTACTGACTGTGAGTAAGACCCGTGAGTGCCGCCGCTGCTGGGCTTGTTATATATATATATATATATATATATATATATATACACACACTGCTCAAAAAAATAAAGGGAACACTAAAATAACACATCCTAGATCTGAATGAATGAATTATTCTTATTAAATACTTTGTTCTTTACATAGTTGAATGTGCTGACAACAAAATCACACAAAAATTATCAATGGAAATCAAATTTATTAACCCATGGAGGTCTGGATTTGGAGTCACACTCAAAATTAAAGTGGAAAAACACACTACAGGCTGATCCAACTTTGATGTAATGTCCTTAAAACAAGTCAAAATGAGGCTCAGTAGTGTGTGTGGCCTCCACATGCCTGTATGACCTCCCTACAACGCCTGGGCATGCCCCTGATGAGGTGGCGGATGGTCTCCTGAGGGATCTCCTCCAAGACCTGGACTAAAGCATCCGCCAACTCCTGGACAGTCTGTGGTGTTGGTGGATGGAGCGAGACATGATGTCCCAGATGTGCTCAATTGGATTCAGGTCTGGGGAATGGGCGGGCCAGTCCATAGCATCAATGCCTTCGTCTTGCAGGAACTGCTGACACACTCCAGCCACATGAGGTCTAGCATTGTCTTGCATTAGGAGGAACCCAGGGCCAACCGCACCAGCATATGGTCTCACAAGGGGTCTGAGGAACTCATCTCGGTACCTAATGGCAGTCAGGCTACCTCTGGCGAGCACATGGAGGGTTGTACGGCCCCCAAAGAAATGCCACCCCACACCATTACTGACCCACTGCCAAATCGGTCATGCTGGAGGATGTTGCAGACAGCAGAACGTTCTCCTTGGCATCTCCAGACTCTGTCACATCTGTCACATCTGTCACATGTGCTCAGTGAGAACCTGCTTTCATCTGTGAAGAGCACAGGGCGCCAGTGGCGAATTTGCCAATCTTGGTGTTCTCTGGCAAATGCCAAACGTCCTGCACGGTGTTGGGCTGTAAGCACAAGCCCCACCTGTGGACGTCGGGCCCTCATACCACCCTCATGGAGTCTGTTTCTGATCGTTTGAGTAGACACATGCACATTTGTGGCTTGCTGGAGGTTATTTTGCAGGGCTCTGGCAGTGCTCCTTCTGTTCCTCCTTGCACAAAGGCGGAGGTAGCGGTCCTGCTGCTGGGTTGTTGCCCTCCTACGGCCTCCTCCACATCTCCTGATGTACTGGCCTGTCTCCTGGTAGCGCCTCCATGCTCTGGACACTACGCTGACAGACACAGCAAACCTTCTTGCCACAGCTCGCATTGATGTGCCATCCTGGATGAGCTGCACTACCTGAGCCACTTGTGTGGGTTGTAGACTCCTTCTCATGCTACCACTAGAGTAAAAGCACCGCAAGCTTTCAAAAGTGACCAAAACATCAGCCAGAAAGCATAGGAGCTGAGAAGTGGTCTGTGGTCACCACCTGCAGAACAACTCCTTTAATGGGGGTGTCTTGCTAATTGCCTATATTTTCCACCTGTTGTCTATTCCATTTGCACAACAGCATGTGAAATTGATTGTCAATCAGTGTTGCTTCCTAAGTGGACAGTTTGATTTCACAGACGTGTGAATGACTTGGAGGTACATTGTGTTGTTTAAGTGTTCCCTTTATTTTTTTGAGCAGTGTATGTATATATATATATATATATATATATATATACGGATATTCACAAAGGGCACTCAAACTTATCATGTTTAAAAAAGTAAAAGTTCATCTCATATTTTATTTTCACCCAGGCTGGGCACTCCAAAAAATATTATAAGGCAGCTCTATTTCAACATATATTGTATAAACAACAGGGCAAACAATGTGCCTACATATCCAGCTTGAAATATATGATGGTAAAAAGAACATGTCACTTATCCGTCTGTCGACTTCGGTCAGTAAATGACCGTTAAAGACCAAACCATCCAGTCATCACCACCCAAATAATCAGGAGCCATCAGAGGAGGTCACCACCTGAACCCGTATTTATACTGCACCATTGCTGTATCAGTGCTGACAGGTGTGCTGTCCTGCTACCTCTACCCAGCTGGCAGGCGTGTCAACTCTCTGCACATGCGCCCACCCCTACAGTCAGCTCCCGTTGTGCAGGAAGCGCCGTGCATTCCACGGGCTCCCGCACGGGCTCCCGACTCTGCGTTCCATCGGGTGTGCGTCACTTCCTGTGACGATCCTTACCAATAACCAAGTGTTACGGCCGTTGCCGTGGTGACCGGGCGTAATGAAATATAGGTCTCGACCCACATGACATCACCCCATGAGTCCACCACAGCGCAGGGCCACTAGTGCCATTTCTATTCAATATCGCACCTAGGGAGCGCCGCTCAGGGGAGATCATAACTACATGCCAGTGGTGCATTGGCATACAGCAATCAGTCACCTGTAGAATGCAACTGTACTTTTTATTATAGCAACATTGGGTCAGGTGTGGCCACTCTCATCTTGCTCCTAAACATTCCTTGGGGTGCCCATATACAATACTACAGATGTTAAATAGTGTCCCATATGGATATATAGTTTCAAGCTGCATATGCAGACCCGAATCATCCTATGGTCACAATTGTGGTCAAAGAAATCAATTCAAAACAAAATCATCAATGAAAACATGTAAACATATATAAATGGAGAGAAGAAAAATAGAAAAAAGTTATAATCATTGTACTTATCTAGTGCTAGAATTATTAATGCCCTGTATTAAATGACCACTATCATAGAAAGGGGTGGTCTTCAGTATGCCGACTGTCGGGATCCCGGCACACAGTATACCAGCGCCGGAATCCCGACAGCCGACATACCGACACTTTTTCTCCCTTGTGGGGGTCCACGACCCCCCTGGAGGGAGAATAAAATAGCGTGGCGCGCGTAGGGGCTCATTTGCGCTCGCCACGCTGTCGGTATGCCGGCGGTCGGGCTCCCGGCGCCGGTATGCTGGTCGCCGGGAGCCCGGCCGCCGGCATACCATACTACACTCCATAGAAAGCACCGATAATTTATGCTTTCATTGAGTCCTTTAGGTGACTTAGTGTCCAATTTAAAAATCCATTTTACCTCCCTTTGGAGCAACAATCGACTCCTATCGCCGCCCTAGAGTTCTTATGGACGTGATCAATAATCATGCTCCTATGGGATGCCAGTTGGTGTCCATTCATCATGAAATGGCGTGCCACAGGTTTGTCGCTACTTTTATTTATCATAGCTTGTTTTATTGACAAGCCGTGGTTTTGCCAACGTAATAGAGGCCACATGGGCACATCAGTATGTACACGACATGATCAGTCTTGCATGTGACATGTTGTTTAATAGCAATTTTCCTACCCGTATGTGGGTGAGAGAAGATTCTTCCCGTCAACAAACTGTTGCATGTTGTGCATCCGAGACATCGGAAGCATCCTACTTTTTTAGGGTTCAACCAAGTTGATTTAGATGTAGACTCAAAGTTCTTGGTCGGTTGCATCAGTAATTGCTTTAGGTTCGGGCCCTGAGCAAACGATAATAAGGGCTTTTTCTCTATGCTTTTAAACGACTTGTCTGTAGCAATTATTGGACAATGTTTCTTTACTGATCGCTCAAAAGCTGGTGCATTGATATCAAATTGGGAGGTAATGACTATTCTATCAGACGCTGATGGATTGGTTTTAGTCTGTCCACTACTAAAGATGTGTCTTGCTCTCTTCAGAGCTATCTTCACTATACCAGATGGATGGCCTCTTTCCTCAAAACGGACTGCCATCTTTGTTATTTGCTTTTCGGTAGCATAATTCTGTGTGTTGTTACGTATTACCCGTAAAAATTGCGTAATAGGCAATCCGTTTTTGAGCAATTTCGGATGGTGGCTGGTGGAATATAGAAGTGTATTTCTATCCATGTCCTTATGGAATAAAGTGGTACCCAAAGTCCCATATTTTTTAAAAAACAAAACCATCAAAAAACTCAATTTGGTTGGTCTGGATATTGCTTGTAAATCGTATTAGGCCATTAAGCCCATTAAGGTCCTAGACCATCTCCAGGAACTTCTCATGGGTATCCCCCCACAATAGAAACCTATAATAGTGCAGAATGCTGGGACCATAGTTGGGGTAAATATGAGTATTCTCATATTGAGTCATGTAGATGTTTGCATACACCGACACCAAATTCGACCCCATCGCGGTCCCAGAATTCTGCACATAAAAAGAATCAGCATATTGAAAATGGTTCAAGGTTAGAACATTGTAAATCATCTCGCAAACAAAGTCAACAGGTGGACCCCAAAGGTCAGAATTGATCACAGCTTCCCTTTCCGCTAAGACCCCTATATATATATATAAAACAACAGTCAGTCGGCACTCACGGTGGAAAAAATGAAACAGACGCCTTGCAGAGCTGTCAACGTTTCAATGTATAGACAAATACATTTTCATCAGGACAACAAGACATAAGAAACATACATACCTATATAGCCCTCTCCATCTGTGCATGGCGCCGTCCGCCCGCCGCGTCCCGCTCAGTCCAATGACGTCATCCGCAGGCGCCGGCGTCCAGCGTCATGACAACCAGACGAGGTTCACTATAACATGAAAGAACAACAACACATTAAAACCACAATGAAAAATACAATCAAACACCTGTAAGCAAACAAAAGAAAACTAGAACCAAGTACACAGAGTAACGCATAATAGATCAAATGCCAGCTGCAGAGATTTCTAAGCAGTTTACATTAAACAGAATAAACTATACATTAGTGGCATCAAACCCACATTGGGGACACTTGTCCACAATATGGGGAATGTACAACGATCCTATGGTACAGAATGGTAGGCAATACTACTGCAACTAATAAATGACAATACTCAGCAAAAATTCATGAAAAAAGAGGAGGATGGAGAACATCCAAACTCCACACAGAAGCATATCATGGTAAGATTAAAACATAATCTAGATGTTAATAGCAACTCTGCCGCAGATGGGATTAAATGAAACATGCTAATCCTTGGTGTTCATTAAGGCCACGGGGAGACAAAGTATCTAAAAGAAAGATTCACTTCGCTTCCCTTTTTAACAGTAATAGACCCCTATCCCCCCCACGTTTGAGTGGAGGAATGTGGTCTATAATACGGTGTCGTAGCTGGGCTAAAGAGTACGTGCCTCAATGAAGTGGCGAGCTATCGGCTGATCACTTTTGCCTGAATTGAGAGCCGCCCTGATCGAAGACCTATGTGCCGCCATCCGTTCTTTAAAGGCACACTCCGTCTTGCCTACATAATGAAGGCCACAGGGACAACTCAACAAGTACACCACAAACCTAGTGGTGCAAGTCACCTGATGAAGGATCCTAAATTTTTTCCCAGTATACGGATGATGAAAGCTGTCTCCCGCAATCATGTGGCTGCAAGTTGTGCAGCCCAAACATTTAAAACAACCCAAACGAGCAGGGTTGAGAAAACCAGTGTCCCTCCCGCTATTCAATGGTGGAAATTGTATATCAGTTTTCATGACATGATCCCTGATGTTTCTACCCCTCTTGTAGGCTGGCATAATTTTAGCATTATTGAGACTCCTAAGCTGTTTGTCTGATCGAACTACTGGCCATAGAGATTTACTAAGTTTATTAACTTGATTACTCTGGCTGTGAAATTTATTCACCCATATCAAACGATCCTCAGTTTTTTTCACAACTGGAGTAAGTGCAACAGATCTAGGAGTGGCAAGAACCTTTGACTTAATCGCGAGAAGATCATCCAAGGGGTAACCTCTCTGATGGAATTTGGTCACCATGGAATCTAATGCTGGCTCAACCTCACTAGCATCATTGATTATTCTACGCACCCGTAGCATCTGTGAATAAGGGAGACCTTTTTTGAGGGGTAACGGATGATGACTCGAGGCTAACAACATATTATTCATGTCGGTAGGCTTCACAAAGAGCCCAGTGCTAACCTTTCCATCGTTGATGGTAATGCATACATCCAAAAAATTAACGCTCCTCTGGTCAATAGTATGTGTGAGTTTCACAGGAGAGTCCGAAGCATTATGCCCAGCGATCAGGGACTCAAGACCCTCCCGTGATCCCCCCCAGATCAAAAAAGGTCTCCCTTATTCACAGATGCTACGGGTGCGTAGAATAATCAATGATGCTAGTGAGGTTGAGCCAGCATTAGATTCCATGGTGACCAAATTCCATCAGAGAGGTTACCCCTTGGATGATCTTCTAGCGATTAAGTCAAAGGTTCTTGCCACTCCTAGATCTGTTGCGCTTACCCCAGTTGTGAAAAAAACTGAGGATCGTTTGATATGGGTGAATAAATTTCACAGCCAGAGTAATCAAGTTAATAAACTTAGTAAATCTCTATGGCCAGTAGTTCGATCAGACAAACAGCTTAGGAGTCTCAATAATGCTAAAATTATGCCAGCCTACAAGGAGGGGTAGAAACATCAGGGATCATGTCATGAAAACTGATATACAATTTCCACCATTGAATAGCGGGAGGGACACTGGTTTTCTCAACCCTGCTTGTTTGGGTTGTTTTAAATGTTTGGGCTGCACAACTTGCAGCCACATGATTGCGGGAGACAGCTTTCATCATCCGTATACTGGGAAAAAATTTAGGATCCTTCATCGGGTGACTTGCACCACTAGGTTTGTGGTGTACTTGTTGAGTTGTCCCTGTGGCCTTCATTATGTAGGCAAGACGGAGTGTGCCTTTAAAGAACGGATGGCGGCACATAGGTCTTCGATCAGGGCGGATCTCAATTCAGGCAAAAGTGATCAGCCGATAGCTCGCCACTTCATTGAGGCACGTCACTCTTTAGCCCAGCTACGACACCGTATTATAGACCACATTCCTCCACTCAAACGTGGGGGGATAGGGGTCTATTACTGTTAAAAAGGGAAGCGAAGTGGATCTTTCTTTTAGATACTTTGTCTCCCCGTGGCCTTAATGAACACAAAGGATTAGCATGTTTTATTTAATCCCATCTGCGGCATAGTTGCTATTAACATCTGGATTATGTTTTAATCTTACCATGATATGCTTCTGTGTGGAGTTTGGATGTTCTCAGTCCTCCTCTTTTTTCATGAATTTTTGCTGAGTATTGTCATTTATTAGTTGCAGTAGTATTGCCTACCATTCTGTACCATAGGATCGTTGTACATTCCCCATATTGCGGACAAGTGTCCCCAATGTGGGATTGGTGCCACTAATGTATAGTTTATTCTGTTTAATGTAAACTGCTTAGACATTAGAGATGAGCGCCGGAAATTTTTCGGGTTTTGTGTTTTGGTTTTGGGTTCGGTTCCGTGGCCGTGTTTTGGGTTCGACCGCGTTTTGGCAAAACCTCACCGAATTTTTTTTGTCGGATTCGGGTGTGTTTTGGATTCGGGTGTTTTTTTCAAAAAACCCTAAAAAACAGCTTAAATCATAGAATTTGGGGGTCATTTTGATCCCAAAGTATTATTAACCTCAAAAACCATAATTTACACTCATTTTCAGTCTATTCTGAATACCTCACACCTCACAATATTATTTTTAGTCCTAAAATTTGCACCGAGGTCGCTGTGTGAGTAAGATAAGCGACCCTAGTGGCCGACACAAACACCGGGCCCATCTAGGAGTGGCACTGCAGTGTCACGCAGGATGTCCCTTCCAAAAAACCCTCCCCAAACAGCACATGACGCAAAGAAAAAAAGAGGCGCAATGAGGTAGCTGACTGTGTGAGTAAGATAAGCGACCCTAGTGGCCGACACAAACACCGGGCCCATCTAGGAGTGGCACTGCAGTGTCACGCAGGATGTCCCTTCCAAAAAACCCTCCCCAAACAGCACATGACGCAAAGAAAAAAAGAGGCGCAATGAGGTAGCTGACTGTGTGAGTAAGATAAGCGACCCTAGTGGCTGACACAAACACCGGGCCCATCTAGGAGTGGCACTGCAGTGTCACGCAGGATGGCCCTTCCAAAAAACCCTCCCCAAACAGCACATGACGCAAAGAAAAAAAGAGGCGCAATGAGGTAGCTGACTGTGTGAGTAAGATAAGCGACCCTAGTGGCCGACACAAACACCGGGCCCATCTAGGAGTGGCACTGCAGTGTCACGCAGGATGGCCCTTCCAAAAAACCCTCCCCAAACAGCACATGACGCAAAGAAAAAAAGAGGCGCAATGAGGTAGCTGACTGTGTGAGTAAGATAAGCGACCCTAGTGGCCGACACAAACACCGGGCCCATCTAGGAGTGGCACTGCAGTGTCACGCAGGATGGCCCTTCCAAAAAACCCTCCCCAAACAGCACATGACACAAAGAAAAATAAAAGAAAAAAGAGGTGCAAGATGGAATTGTCCTTGGGCCCTCCCACCCACCCTTATGTTGTATAAACAGGACATGCACACTTTAACCAACCCATCATTTCAGTGACAGGGTCTGCCACACGACTGTGACTGATATGACGGGTTGGTTTGGACCCCCCCAAAAAAGAAGCAATTAATCTCTCCTTGCACAAACTGGCTCTACAGAGGCAAGATGTCCACCTCATCATCATCCTCCGATATATCACCGTGTACATCCCCCTCCTCACAGATTATCAATTCGTCCCCACTGGAATCCACCATCTCAGCTCCCTGTGTACTTTGTGGAGGCAATTGCTGCTGGTCAATGTCTCCGCGGAGGAATTGATTATAATTCATTTTAATGAACATCATCTTCTCCACATTTTCTGGATGTAACCTCGTACGCCGATTGCTGACAAGGTGAGCGGCGGCACTAAACACTCTTTCGGAGTACACACTTGTGGGAGGGCAACTTAGGTAGAATAAAGCCAGTTTGTGCAAGGGCCTCCAAATTGCCTCTTTTTCCTGCCAGTATAAGTACGGACTGTGTGACGTGCCTACTTGGATGCGGTCACTCATATAATCCTCCACCATTCTTTCAATGTTGAGAGAATCATATGCAGTGACAGTAGACGACATGTCCGTAATCGTTGTCAGGTCCTTCAGTCCGGACCAGATGTCAGCATCAGCAGTCGCTCCAGACTGCCCTGCATCACCGCCAGCGGGTGGGCTCGGAATTCTGAGCCTTTTCCTCGCACCCCCAGTTGCGGGAGAATGTGAAGGAGGAGATGTTGACAGGTCGCGTTCCGCTTGACTTGACAATTTTCTCACCAGCAGGTCTTTCAACCCCAGCAGACTTGTGTCTGCCGGAAAGAGAGATCCAAGGTAGGTTTTAAATCTAGGATCGAGCACGGTGGCCAAAATGTAGTGCTCTGATTTCAACAGATTGACCACCCGTGAATCCTTGTTAAGCGAATTAAGGGCTCCATCCACAAGTCCCACATGCCTAGCGGAATCGCTCCGTGTTAGCTCCTCCTTCAATGTCTCCAGCTTCTTCTGCAAAAGCCTGATGAGGGGAATGACCTGACTCAGGCTGGCAGTGTCTGAACTGACTTCACGTGTGGCAAGTTCAAAGGGCATCAGAACCTTGCACAACGTTGAAATCATTCTCCACTGCACTTGAGACAGGTGCATTCCACCTCCTATATCGTGCTCAATTGTATAGGCTTGAATGGCCTTTTGCTGCTCCTCCAACCTCTGAAGCATATAGAGGGTTGAATTCCACCTCGTTACCACTTCTTGCTTCAGATGATGGCAGGGCAGGTTCAGTAGTTTTTGGTGGTGCTCCAGTCTTCTGTACGTGGTGCCTGTACGCCGAAAGTGTCCCGCAATTCTTCTGGCCACCGACAGCATCTCTTGCACGCCCCTGTCGTTTTTTAAAAAATTCTGCACCACCAAATTCAAGGTATGTGCAAAACATGGGACGTGCTGGAATTTGCCCATATTTAATGCACACACAATATTGCTGGCGTTGTCCGATGCCACAAATCCACAGGAGAGTCCAATTGGGGTAAGCCATTCTGCGATGATCTTCCTCAGTTGCCGTAAGAGGTTTTTAGCTGTGTGCGTATTCTGGAAAGCGGTGATACAAAGCATAGCCTGCCTAGGAAAGAGTTGGCGTTTGCGAGATGCTGCTACTGGTGCCGCCGCTGCTGTTCTTGCGGCGGGAGTCCATACATCTACCCAGTGGGCTGTCACAGTCATATAGTCCTGACCCTGCCCTGCTCCACTTGTCCACATGTCCGTGGTTAAGTGGACATTGGGTACAACTGCATTTTTTAGGACACTGGTGAGTCTTTTTCTGACGTCCGTGTACATTCTCGGTATCGCCTGCCTACAGAAGTGGAACCTAGATGGTATTTGGTAACGGGGGCACACTGCCTCAATAAATTGTCTAGTTCCCTGTGAACTAACGGCGGATACCGGACGCACGTCTAACACCAACATAGTTGTCAAGGCCTCAGTTATCCGCTTTGCAGCAGGATGACTGCTGTGATATTTCATCTTCCTCGCAAAGGACTGTTGGACAGTCAATTGCTAACTGGAAGTAGTACAAGTGGGCTTACGACTTCCCCTCTGGGATGACCATCGACTCCCAGCAGCAACAACAGCAGCGCCAGCAGCAGTAGGCGTTACACGCAAGGATGCATCGGAGGAATCCCAGGCAGGAGAGGACTCGTCAGAATTGCCAGTGACATGGCCTGCAGGACTATTGGCATTCCTGGGGAAGGAGGAAATTGACACTGAGGGAGTTGGTGGGGTGGTTTGCGTGAGCTTGGTTACAAGAGGAAGGGATTTACTGGTCAGTGGACTGCTTCCGCTGTCGCCCAAAGTTTTTGAACTTGTCACTGACTTATTATGAATGCGCTGCAGGTGACGTATAAGGGAGGATGTTCCGAGGTGGTTAACGTCCTTACCCCTACTTATTACAGCTTGACAAAGGGAACACACGGCTTGACAAATGTTGTCCGCATTTCTGGTGAAATACTTCCACACCGAAGAGCTGATTTTTTTGGTATTTTCACCAGGCATGTCAACGGCCATATTCCTCCCACGGACAACAGGTGTCTCCCCGGGTGCCTGACTTAAACAAACCACCTCACCATCAGAATCCTCCTGGTCAATTTCCTCCCCAGCGCCAGCAACACCCATATCCTCCTCATCCTGGTGTACTTCAACACTGACATCTTCAATCTGACTATCAGGAACTGGACTGCGGGTGCTCCTTCCAGCACTTGCAGGGGGCGTGCAAATGGTGGAAGGCGCATGCTCTTCACGTCCAGTGTTGGGAAGGTCAGGCATCGCAACCGACACAATTGGACTCTCCTTGTGGATTTGGGATTTCGAAGAACGCACAGTTCTTTGCGGTGCTTTTGCCAGCTTGAGTCTTTTCAGTTTTCTAGCGAGAGGCTGAGTGCTTCCATCCTCATGTGAAGCTGAACCACTAGCCATGAACATAGGCCAGGGCCTCAGCCGTTCCTTGCCACTCCGTGTGGTAAATGGCATATTGGCAAGTTTACGCTTCTCCTCCGACAATTTTATTTTAGGTTTTGGAGTCCTTTTTTTACTGATATTTGGTGTTTTGGATTTGACATGCTCTGTACTATGACATTGGGCATCGGCCTTGGCAGACGACGTTGCTGGCATTTCATCGTCTCGGCCATGACTAGTGGCAGCAGCTTCAGCACGAGGTGGAAGTGGATCTTGATCTTTCCCTAATTTTGGAACCTCAACATTTTTGTTCTCCATATTTTAATAGGCACAACTAAAAGGCACCTCAGGTAAACAATGGAGATGGATGGATACTAGTATACAATTGTGGATGGACTGCCGAGTGCCGACACAGAGGTAGCTACAGCCGTGGACTATTGTACCGTACTGTGTCTGCTGCTAATATAGACTGGTTGATAATGAGATGTAGTATGTATAAAGAAGAAAGAAAGAAAAAAACCACGGGTAGGTGGTATACAATTATGGACGGACTGCCGAGTGCCGACACAGAGGTAGCTACAGCCGTGGACTACCGTACTGTACTGTGTCTGCTGCTAATATAGACTGGATGATAATGAGATGTAGTATGTATAAAGAAGAAAGAAAAAAAAACCACGGGTAGGTGGTATACAATTATGGACGGACTGCCGAGTGCCGACACAGAGGTAGCTACAGCCGTGGACTACCGTACTGTACTGTGTCTGCTGCTAATATAGACTGGTTGATAAAGAGATGTAGTATGTATGTATAAAGAAGAAAGAAAAAAAAACAACGGGTAGGTGGTATACAATTATGGATGGACTGCCGAGTGCCGACACAGAGGTAGCTACAGCCGTGGACTACTGTACTGTGTCTGCTGCTAATATAGACTGGTTGATAAAGAGATGTAGTATGTATGTATAAAGAAGAAAGAAAAAAAAACCACGGGTAGGTGGTATACAATTATGGACGGACTGCCGAGTGCCGACACAGAGGTAGCTACAGCCGTGGACTACTGTACTGTACTGTGTCTGCTGCTAATATAGACTGGTTGATAAAGAGATGTAGTATGTATGTATAAAGAAGAAAGAAAAAAAAACCACGGGTAGGTGGTATACAATTATGGATGGACTGCCGAGTGCCGACACAGAGGTAGCTACAGCCGTGGACTACTGTACTGTGTCTGCTGCTAATATAGACTGGTTGATAAAGAGATGTAGTATGTATGTATAAAGAAGAAAGAAAAAAAAACCACGGGTAGGTGGTATACAATTATGGATGGACTGCCGAGTGCCGACACAGAGGTAGCTACAGCCGTGGACTACTGTACTGTGTCTGCTGCTAATATAGACTGGTTGATAAAGAGATGTAGTATGTATGTATAAAGAAGAAAGAAAAAAAAACCACGGGTAGGTGGTATACAATTATGGATGGACTGCCGAGTGCCGACACAGAGGTAGCTACAGCCGTGAACTACCGTACTGTGTCTGCTGCGACTGGATGATAAATAATGATATAAAAAATATATATATATATCACTACTGCAGCCGGACAGGTATATATTATATAATGACGGACCTGCTGGACACTGTCTGTCAGCAGAATGAGTTTTTTATAGAATAAAAAAAAAAACACCACACAAGTCACACGACGAGTGTTTAACTTTTTCAGGCAATCACAATATAGTATACTACTAACTATACTGGTGGTCAGTGTGGTCAGGTCACTGGTCAGTCACACTGGCAGTGGCACTCCTGCAGCAAAAGTGTGCACTGTTTAATTTTAATAATATGTACTCCTGGCTCCTGCTATAACCTATAACTGGCACTGCTCCCCAGTCTCCCCCACAATTATAAGCTGTGTGAGCACAGTCAGATATATACATAGATGATGCAGCACACTGGGCTGAGCAGTGCACACAGATATGGTATGTGACTGAGTCACTGTGTATCGTTTTTTTCAGGCAGAGAACGGATTATATTAAATAAAACTGCACTGTCTGGTGGTCACTGTGGTCAGTCACTACTAAACTCTGCACTCTCTACAGTACTCCTAAGCTCCAGTAAATCAAGTGTCTCTGTCTCAAATCAATCTCACTCTCTCTCTTCTAATCTAAATGGAGAGGACGCCAGCCACGTCCTCTCCCTATCAATCTCAATGCACGTGTGAAAATGGCAGCGACGCGCGGCTCCTTATATAGAATCCGAGTCTCGCGAGAATCCGACAGCGTCATGATGACGTTCGGGCGCGCTCGGGTTAACCGAGCAAGGCGGGAAGATCCGAGTCGCTCGGACCCTTGAAAAAAAACATGAAGTTCGGGCGGGTTCGGATTCCGAGGAACCGAACCCGCTCATCTCTATTAGACATCTCTGCAGCTGGCATTTGATCTATTATGCGTTACTCTGTGTACTTGGTTCTAGTTTTCTTTTGTTTGCTCACAGGTGTTTGATTGTATTTTTCACTGTGGTTTTAATGTGTTGTTGTTGTTCTTTCATGTTATAGTGAACCTCGTCTGGTTGTCATGACGCTGGACGCCGGCGCCTGCGGATGACGTAATTGGACTGAGCGGGACGCGGCGGGCGGACGGCGCCATGCAGAGATGAAGAGGGCTATATAGGTATGTATGTTTCTTATGTCTTGTTGTCCTGATGAAAATGTATTTGTCTATACATTGAAACGTTGACAGCTCTGCAAGGCGTCTGTTTCATTTTTTCCGCTGTGAGTGCCGCCTGACTGTTGTTATACATTTGGAAGGGGCTCCATCCTGCTTCCCCCTGGAGGGCACCGGCATTATTGGTTATTTCATCTGTAAACGTAGTGCCGCCTGACATGCTGGACTATATATATATATATATATATATATATATATATATTATGAGCGATATTATACTCTTTAAGTGCATGCAGCTAAATGCATTGTGATGTTACAGAGGTACTTACTGCCTGCAGATGAATGCACTGTGATGTCACAGAGGTACTGTCTACTTTCCTGCAGCTGAATGCATTGTGATGTCATAGGTACTAGCTGCCTGCAGCTGAATGCATGGTGATGTCACACAAGTAATGATTACCTGTCTGTAGCTAAATGCATTGTGATGTCACAGAGGTACTGTCTAGCTGCCTACAGATGAATGCTTTGTGATCTCACAAAAGTACTTTCTAAGTGCCTGCAGCTAAATGCATTGTAATGTCACAGAGGTACTGTCTAGCTGCCTGCAGCTGAATGTATTGTGATGTCACAAAGGTACTGTGTAGCTGCCTTCAGCTGAATGCATTGTGATGTCACAGAGGTATTTACTGGGTACAGCTGAATGCATTGTGATGTCACAGATGTAATGTCTACCTGCCTGTAGCTGAATGCATTGTGATGTCACAGATGTAATGTCTACCTGTCTGTAGCTGAATGCATTGTGATGACACAGAGGTACTGTCTAGCTGCATACAGATGAATGTATTGTGATGTCACAAATATACTCCCTAAGTGCTTGCAGCTAAATGTATTGTAATGTCACAGAGGTACTGTCTAGCTGCCTGCAGCTGAATGCACTGTGATGTCACAGAGGTACTGTATAGCCGCATGCAGATGAATGTTTTTTATGTCACAAATGCACACTGTAAGTGTCTAAAGCTAAATGCATTGTGATGTCACAGAGATACTGCCTAGCTGCCTGCTGCTGAATGCACTGTGATGTCACAGAGGTACTGTCTAGCTGCCTGCAGCTGAATGTATTGTGATGTCACAGAAGTACTGTCTTGTTGCCTGCAGCTGAATGTATTGTGGTGTCACAGAGGTACTGTCTTGTTGCCTGCAGCTGAATGTATTGTGGTGTCACAGAGGTACTGTCTTGTTGCCTGCAGCTGTATGCATTGTGATGTCCCAGAGGTACTAACGGCCTGCAGCTGAATATATTGTGATGTCATGGAGGTACTGTGTAGCTGCCTGTAGCGTAATGCATTGTGATGTCACAGAGTTACTGTAAAGCTGCCTGCAGCTGAATGTATTGTGATGTTGCAGAGATACTGTCTACTTGCCTGCATCTGAATGCTTTGTGATGTCCCAGATGTACTCTCTACTTGTCTGCAATTGACTGCTTTGTGATGTCACAGATGTACTGTCTAGCTGTCTGCAGCTGAATGCATTGTGATATCACAGAGGTACTGTCTAGCTGCCTGCAGCTGAATGCATTGTAATGTCACAGAGGTACTGTCTAGCTGCCTGCAGCTGAATGCACTGTGATGTCACAGAGGTACTGTATAGCCGCATGCAGATGAATGTTTTTTATGTCACAAATGCACACTGTAAGTGTCTAAAGCTAAATGCATTGTGATGTCACAGAGATACTGCCTAGCTGCCTGCTGCTGAATGCACTGTGATGTCACAGAGGTACTGTCTAGCTGCCTGCAGCTGAATGTATTGTGATGTCACAGAAGTACTGTCTTGTTGCCTGCAGCTGAATGTATTGTGGTGTCACAGAGGTACTGTCTTGTTGCCTGCAGCTGAATGTATTGTGGTGTCACAGAGGTACTGTCTTGTTGCCTGCAGCTGTATGCATTGTGATGTCCCAGAGGTACTAACGGCCTGCAGCTGAATATATTGTGATGTCATGGAGGTACTGTGTAGCTGCCTGTAGCGTAATGCATTGTGATGTCACAGAGTTACTGTAAAGCTGCCTGCAGCTGAATGTATTGTGATGTTGCAGAGATACTGTCTACTTGCCTGCATCTGAATGCTTTGTGATGTCCCAGATGTACTCTCTACTTGTCTGCAATTGACTGCTTTGTGATGTCACAGATGTACTGTCTAGCTGTCTGCAGCTGAATGCACTGTGATATCACAGAGGTACTGTCTAGCTGCCGGTAGCTGAATGCACTGTGATATCACAGAGGTACTGTCTAGCTGCCGGCAGCTGAATGCATTGTGATATCACAGAGGTACTGTCTAGCTGCCTGCAGCTGAATGCATTGTGATGTCACAGAGGTACTGTCTAGCTGTCTGCAGCTGAATGCATTGTGATATCACAGAGGTACTGTCTAGCTGCCTGCAGCTGAATGCATTGTAATGTCACAGAGGTACTGTCTAGCTGCCGGCAGCTGAATGCATTGTGATATCACAGAGGTACTGTCTAGCTGCCTGCAGCTGAATGCATTGTGATGTCACAGAGGTATTGTCTAGCTACCTGCAGCTGAATACATGGTGATGTCACAGAGGTACTGTAAACTTGCCTGCATCTGAATGCTCTGTGATGTCCCAGATGTACTCTCTACTTGTCTGCAATTGACTGCTTTGTGATGTCACAGATGTACTGTCTAGCTGTCTGCTGCTGAACGCATTGTGATGTCACAGAGGTACTGTCTAGCTGCCTGCAGCTAAATGCTTTGTGATGTCACAGAGGTACTGTCTTGCTGCCTGCAGCTGAATGTATTGTGATGTCACAGAGGTACTGTCTTGCTGCCTGCAGCTGAATGTATTGTGATGTCACAGAGGTACTGTCTTGTTGCCTGCAGCTGTATGCATTGTGATGTCACAGAGTACTAATTGTGTGCAGCTGAATGCATTCTGATGTCACAGAGGTAATGTCTAGTGGCCTGCAGCTAAATCCATTGTGATGTCACAGAGGTACTAACTGCCTGCAGCTGAATATATTGTGATGTCACGGAGGTACTGTGTAGCTGCCTGTAGCATAATGCATTGTGATGTCACAGAGTTATACCCCTTTCTCTATCGTCCTAAGTGGATGCTGGGGTTCCTGAAAGGACCATGGGGAATAGCGGCTCCGCAGGAGACAGGGCACAAAAAAGTAAAGCTTTACTAGGTCAGGTGGTGTGCACTGGCTCCTCCCCCTATGACCCTCCTCCAGACTCCAGTTAGATTTTGTGCCCGAACGAGAAGGGTGCAATCTAGGTGGCTCTCCTAAAGAGCTGCTTAGAGAAAGTTTAGTTTAGGTTTTTTTCTTTACAGTGAGTCCTGCTGGCAACAGGATCACTGCAACGTGGGACTTAGGGGGAAAGTAGTAAACTCACCTGCATGCAGAGTGGATTTGCTGCTTGGCTACTGGACACCATTAGCTCCAGAGGGATCGAACACAGGCCCAGCCGTGGAGTCCGGTCCCGGAGCCGCGCCGCCGACCCCCTTGCAGATGCTGAAGCGTGAAGAGGTCCGGAAACCGGCGGCTGAAGACTCCTCAGTCTTCATAAGGTAGCGCACAGCACTGCAGCTGTGCGCCATTTTCCTCTCAGCACACTTCACTGGGCGGTCACTGAGGGTGCAGAGCGCTGGGGGGGGGCGCTCTGAGAGGCAAATATAAACCTTATACAAGGCTAAAAATACCTCACATATAGCCCATAGGGGCTATATGGAGATATTTAACCCCTGCCTGACTGGAAAAATAGCGGGAGAAGAACCCGCCGAAAAAGGGGCGGGGCCTATCTCCTCAGCACACGGCGCCATTTTCTGTCACAGCTCCGCTGGTCAGAACGGCTCCCAGGTCTCTCCCCTGCACTGCACTACAGAAACAGGGTAAAACAGAGAGGGGGGGCACATTAATGGCTATATATATATATATTAAAGCAGCTATAAGGGAGCACTTAATATAAGGATATCCCTTGTATATATAGCGTTTTGTGGTGTGTGCTGGCAGACTCTCCCTCTGTCTCCCCAAAAGGGCTAGTGGGTCCTGTCTTCATTAGAGCATTCCCTGTGAGTTTGCGGTGTGTGTCGGTACGTGGTGTCGACATGTATGAGGACGATATTGGTGTGGAGGCGGAGCAATTGCCAAATATGCAGATGTCACCCCCCAGGGGGTCGACACCAGAATGGATGCCTTTATTTGTGGAATTACGTGATGGTTTATCTTCCCTTAAACAGTCAGTTGAGGACATGAGGCGGCCGGACAATCAATTAATGCCTGTCCAGGCGCCTCAAACACCGTCAGGGGCTGTAAAACGCCCTTTGCCTCAGTCGGTCGACACAGACCCAGACACGGGCACTGATTCCAGTGACGACGGTAGAAATTCAAACGTATTTTCCAGTAGGGCCACACGTTATATGATTTTGGCAATGAAGGAGACGTTACATTTAGCTGATACTACAGATACCGTAAAACAGGGTATTATGTATGGTGTGAAAAAACTACAAACAGTTTTTCCTGAATCAGAAGAATTAAATGACGTGTGTGATGAAGCGTGGGTTGCTCCTGATAAAAAGTTGATAATTTCAAAAAAGTTATTGGCATTATACCCTTTCCCGCCAGAGGTTAGGGCGCGCTGGGAAACACCCCCTAAGGTGGACAAGGCGCTCACACGCTTATCCAAACAAGTGGCGTTACCCTCTCCTGAGACGGCCGCACTTAAGGATCCATCAGATAGAAAGATGGAAGTTATTCAAAAGAATATATACACACATGCAGGTGTTATACTACGACCAGCTATAGCAACTGCCTGGATGTGCAGTGCTGGAGTAGTTTGGTCAGAATCCCTGATTGAAAATATTGATACCCTAGATAGGGACAATGTTTTACTGTCGTTAGAACAAATAAAGGATGCATTTATCTATATGCGTGATGCACAGAGGGATATTTGCACACTGGCATCTCGGGTGAGTGCTATGTCCATTTCAGCCAGAAGAGCCTTATGGACACGACAGTGGACAGGCGATGCGGATTCAAAACGTCACATGGAGGTTTTGCCGTATAAAGGGGAGGAGTTATTTGGAGTTGGTCTATCAGACTTGGTGGCCACGGCTACTGCCGGGAAATCCACTTTTTTACCTCAAGTCACTCCCCAACAGAGAAAGGCACCGACCTTTCAACCGCAGCCTTTTCGCTCCTACAAAAATAAGAGAGCAAAGGGCTTGTCGTACCTGCCACGAGGCAGAGGAAGAGGGAAGAGACACCAACAGGCAGCTCCTTCCCAGGAACAGAAGCCCTCCCCGGCTCCTGCAAAAACCTCAGCATGACGCTGGGGCCTCTCAAGCGGACTCGGGGACAGTGGGGGGCCGTCTCAAAAATTACAGCGCGCAGTGGGCTCACTCGCAGGTAGACCCCTGGATCCTGCAGATAATATCTCAGGGGTACAGGTTGGAATTAGAGACGGATCCTCCTCATCGTTTCCTGAAGTCTGCCTTACCAACCGTCTCTTCCGAAAGGGAGAGGGTGTTGGAAGCCATTCACAAGCTGTACGCTCAGCAGGTGATAGTCAAAGTACCCCTATTACAACAAGGAAAGGGGTATTATTCCACTCTATTTGTGGTACCGAAGCCGGATGGCTCGGTAAGGCCTATTCTAAATCTGAAGTCCTTGAACCTCTACATAAAAAAGTTCAAGTTCAAGATGGAGTCACTCAGAGCAGTGATAGCGAACCTGGAAGAAGGGGACTTTATGGTATCCTTGGACATCAAGGATGCGTATCTACACGTTCCGATTTACCCCGCACACCAGGGGTACCTCAGGTTCATTGTTCAAAACTGTCACTATCAGTTTCAGACGCTGCCGTTCGGATTGTCCACGGCGCCTCGGGTCTTTACCAAGGTAATGGCCGAGATGATGATTCTTCTTCGAAGAAAAGGCGTATTAGTTATCCCATACTTGGACGATCTCCTAATAAGGGCAAGGTCCAGAGAACAGCTGGAGACAGCTTTAGCACTATCTCAAGAGGTGCTAAGACAACACGGGTGGATTCTGAATATTCCAAAATCCCATTTAATCCCGACAACTCGTCTGCTGTTCCTAGGAATGATTCTGGACACGGTTCAGAAAAAGGTTTTCCTTCCAGAGGAAAAAGCCAAGGAGTTATCCGATCTGGTCAGGAACCTCCTAAAACCAGGAAAAGTGTCAGTACATCAATGCACAAGAGTCCTGGGAAAAATGGTGGCTTCTTACGAAGCAATTCCATTCGGCAGATTCCATGCAAGAATATTCCAAAGGGATCTGTTGGACAAATGGTCAGGGTCGCATCTGCAGATGCACCTGCGAATAACCCTGTCACCAAAGACAAGGGTGTCACTTCTGTGGTGGTTGCAGAAGGCTCACCTATTAGAAGGCCGCAGATTCGGCATTCAGGATTGGATCCTGGTGACCACGGACGCCAGCCTGAGAGGCTGGGGAGCAGTCACACAAGGAAGAAACTTCCAGGGAGTATGGACGAGTCTGGAAAAGTCTCTTCACATAAACATTCTGGAACTAAGAGCAATCTACAATGCTCTAAGCCAGGCGGAACTTCTCCTGCAAGGAAAGCCGGTGTTGATTCAGTCGGACAACATCACGGCGGTCGCCCATGTAAACAGGCAGGGCGGCACAAGAAGCAGGAGTGCAATGGCAGAAGCTGCCAAGATTCTTCGCTGGGCGGAGAATCACGTGATAGCACTGTCAGCAGTGTTCATCCCGGGCGTGGACAACTGGGAAGCAGACTTCCTCAGCAGACACGATCTTCATCCGGGAGAGTGGGGTCTACATCCAGAAGTCTTCAACATGTTAATAGACCGTTGGGAAAGACCAATTGTAGACAGGATGGCGTCTCGCCTCAACAAGAAACTGGACAAATATTGCGCCAGGTCAAGAGATCCACAGGCAATAGCTGTGGACGCACTGGTAACTCCTTGGGTGTACCAGTCAGTGTATGTGTTTCCTCCTCTGCCGCTCATACCAAAGGTATTGAAGATCATACGGCAAAGAAGAGTAAGAACAATACTAGTGGTTCCGGATTGGCCGAGAAGGACTTGGTATCCGGAACTTCAAGAGATGCTCACGGACGAACCGTGGCCTCTACCTCTGAGAAGGGACCTGCTACAGCAGGGTCCCTGTCTTTTTCAAGACTTACCGCGGCTGCGTTTGACGGCATGGCGGTTGAACGCCAGATCCTAAAAGGGAAAGGCATTCCAGAAGAAGTCATTCCTACCTTGATTAAGGCACGGAAGGAAGTCACCGTGAAACATTATCACCGCATTTGGCGAAAATATGTAGCGTGGTGCGAGGATCGGAGGGTTCCGACGGAGGAATTCCAACTGGGTCGTTTCCTACATTTCCTGAAATCAGGATTATCTATGGGTCTCAAATTGGGATCCATTAAGGTTCAAATTTCGGCCCTGTCAATATTCTTCCAAAAAGAATTGGCCTCTGTCCCTGAGGTCCAGACTTTTGTCAAGGGAGTACTGCATATACAGCCTCCTGTGGTGCCTCCGGTGGCACCGTGGGATCTAAATGTAGTTTTAGATTTCCTCAAATCCCATTGGTTTGAACCATTGAAAAAGGTGGATTTGAAATATCTCACATTGAAAGTGACTATGTTACTAGCCCTGGCCTCTGCCAGGAGAGTATCTGAATTGGCGGCTTTATCTTATAAAAGTCCTTATCTAATCTTCCATTCGGATAGGGCAGAACTGCGGACTCGTCCGCATTTTCTCCCTAAAGTGGTATCAGCATTTCATCTGAACCAACCTATTGTGGTGCCTGCGGCCACTAGCGACTTGGAGGACTCCAAGTTGTTGGACGTTGTCAGAGCCTTAAAAATATACATTGCAAGGACGGCTGGAGTCAGAAAATCTGACTCGCTGTTTATATTGTATGCACCCAACAAGTTGGGCGCACCTGCTTCTAAGCAGTCGATTGCTCGTTGGATTTGTAACACAATTCAACTTGCACATTCTGTGGCAGGCCTGCCACAGCCTAAAACTGTAAAAGCCCACTCCGCAAGGAAGGTGGGCTCTTCTTGGGCGGCTGCCCGAGGGGTCTCGGCATTACAACTCTGCCGAGCAGCTACGTGGTCGGGGGAGAACACGTTTGTAAAATTTTACAAATTTGATACCCTGGCAAAGGAGGACCTGGAGTTCTCTCATTCGGTGCTGCAGAGTCATCCGCACTCTCCCGCCCGTTTGGGAGCTTTGGTATAATCCCCATGGTCCTTTCAGGAACCCCAGCATCCACTTAGGACGATAGAGAAAATAAGAATTTACTTACCGATAATTCTATTTCTCGGAGTCCGTAGTGGATGCTGGGCGCCCATCCCAAGTGCGGATTATCTGCAATACTTGTACATAGTTATTGTTAACTAATTCGGGTTATTGTTAAGGAGCCATCTTTAAGAGGCCCTTTCTGTTGTCATACTGTTAACTGGGTTTAGATCACAAGTTGTACGGTGTGATTGGTGTGGCTGGTATGAGTCTTACCCGGGATTCAAAATGCCTCCCTTATTGTGTATGCTCGTCCGGGCACAGTACCTAACTGGAGTCTGGAGGAGGGTCATAGGGGGAGGAGCCAGTGCACACCACCTGACCTAGTAAAGCTTTACTTTTTTGTGCCCTGTCTCCTGCGGAGCCGCTATTCCCCATGGTCCTTTCAGGAACCCCAGCATCCACTACGGACTCCGAGAAATAGAATTATCGGTAAGTAAATTCTTATTTTTCCATTAGTAGCACAGGTCGCAGCCGTGTCGCCTGACACAGCTGCGACCCGTGCTACAGCCCTTTCAGACAGCGCTCCCCAACCAGCATATTGCCGGGTTGGTGACGCTGCTAGTGACGCAGCAGGGGCGGAGCTGGGAGATCACATGGTCTCCCAGCGCCGCCCTCCCATACACTGTGAACGGGAGCCTTGTCGCCTCGACACAGCTCCCGTACACACTAGACAGCACCCGGGTAGGATTCCCGGATCACTTGATCCGGGAATTTGCAGGGGGACCCTTTTCCACTAGGGAAAAACACGGGTAAATGCGCGCCCCCGCGCATTTATCCATGTTTTAAGGAGCTAGTGGAAAAGGGGTATTACTGTCAAGCTGCCTGCCGCTGAATGTATTGTGATGTTACAGAGATACTGTCTAGCTGCCTGCAGATGAATGCTTTTTAATGTCACAAATGTACTCTCTAAGTGCCTGCAGCTGAAGACAGTGTGATGTCACAGAGGTACTAACTGCTTGCAGCTGAATGCATTGTGATGTCACAGAGGTACTGTCTAGCTACCTGCAGCTGAATGCATTGTAATGTCACAGAGGTACTGTCTAGCTGCCGGCAGCTGAATGCACTGTGATGTCACAGAGGTACTGTCTAGCTGCCGGCAGCTGAATGCATTGTAATGTCACAGAGGTACTGTCTAGCTGCCTGCAGCTGAATGCACTGTGATATCACAGAGGTACTGTCTAGCTGCCGGCAGCTGAATGCACTGTGATATCACAGAGGTACTGTCTAGCTGCCGGTAGCTGAATGCATTGTGATGTCACAGAGGTACTGTCTAGCTGCCTGCAGCTGAATGCATTGTGATATCACAGAGGTACTGTCTAGCTGCCTGCAGCTGAATGCACTGTGATATCACAGAGGTACTGTCTAGCTGCCGGCAGCTGAATGCATTGTGATATCACAGAGGTACTGTCTAGCTGTCTGCAGCTGAATGCATTGTGATATCACAGAGGTACTGTCTAGCTGCCTGCAGCTGAATGCATTGTAATGTCACAGAGGTACTGTCTAGCTGCCGGCAGCTGAATGCATTGTGATATCACAGAGGTACTGTCTAGCTGCCTGCAGCTGAATGCACTGTGATATCACAGAGGTACTGTCTAGCTGCCGGCAGCTGAATGCACTGTGATATCACAGAGGTACTGTCTAGCTGCCGGTAGCTGAATGCATTGTGATATCACAGAGGTACTGTCTAGCTGCCGGCAGCTGAATGCACTGTGATATCACAGAGGTACTGTCTAGCTGCCGGCAGCTGAATGCATTGTGATATCACAGAGGTACTGTCTAGCTGTCTGCAGCTGAATGCATTGTGATATCACAGAGGTACTGTCTAGCTGCCTGCAGCTGAATGCATTGTAATGTCACAGAGGTACTGTCTAGCTGCCGGCAGCTGAATGCATTGTGATATCACAGAGGTACTGTCTAGCTGCCGGCAGCTGAATGCATTGTGATGTCACAGAGGTACTGTCTAGCTACCTGCAGCTGAATGCATTGTAATGTCACAGAGGTACTGTCTAGCTGCCTGCAGCTGAATGCACTGTGATGTCACAGAGGTACTGTCTAGCTGCCGGCAGCTGAATGCATTGTAATGTCACAGAGGTACTGTCTAGCTGCCTGCAGCTGAATGCACTGTGATATCACAGAGGTACTGTCTAGCTGCCGGCAGCTGAATGCATTGTGATATCACAGAGGTACTGTCTAGCTGCCTGCAGCTGAATGCACTGTGATATCACAGAGGTACTGTCTAGCTGCCGGCAGCTGAATGCACTGTGATATCACAGAGGTACTGTCTAGCTGCCGGCAGCTGAATGCATTGTGATATCACAGAGGTACTGTCTAGCTGCCGGTAGCTGAATGCATTGTGATATCACAGAGGTACTGTCTAGCTGCCGGCAGCTGAATGCACTGTGATATCACAGAGGTACTGTCTAGCTGCCGGCAGCTGAATGCATTGTGATATCACAGAGGTACTGTCTAGCTGTCTGCAGCTGAATGCATTGTGATATCACAGAGGTACTGTCTAGCTGCCTGCAGCTGAATGCATTGTAATGTCACAGAGGTACTGTCTAGCTGCCGGCAGCTGAATGCATTGTGATATCACAGAGGTACTGTCTAGCTGCCTGCAGCTGAATGCACTGTGATATCACAGAGGTACTGTCTAGCTGCCGGTAGCTGAATGCATTGTGATATCACAGAGGTACTGTCTAGCTGCCGGCAGCTGAATGCATTGTGATATCACAGAGGTACTGTCTAGCTGCCTGCAGCTGAATGCATTGTGATGTCACAGAGGTATTGTCTAGCTGTCTGCAGCTGAATACATGGTGATGTCACAGAGGTACTGTCTACTTACCTGCAGCTGAATGCTTTGTGATGTCCCAGATGTACTCTACTTGTCTGCAATTGACTGCTTTGTGATGTCACAGATGTACTGTCTACCACTAAAGAGGATATAATTAGTCTACAAGAACACCCCTTTATAAGGTAGGGAAGAGAGGTATATCAGGACTGCCCACTTTGATTTCATTGGCAAGAGGGCTAATCATGATGTAGTTTCTGTAAAAATAGACTAAAGGGGGGTACACACGGAGAGATCCGTGCTTAAAATCTAAGCAATCTTGCTAGATTGCTTAGATTTTAAGCACGGATCTGCCGTGTGTATGCCCCCCAGCGATAGCGATGCGCGGCCCCTGCATGCAGGCTCAATCTAGCAGGTCGCTCACTTCACCGTTGTGTGAAGTGAGCGGCCCCCCGTCGGCTTTCCCCCTCGCTCAGCACATCGCACTGTGCTGAGCGGGGTGAGAGATGTGTGCTGAGCGGTCTGTGTTAAGATCGGTCAGCACACATCTCTCCCGTGAGTACCCCCCTTGAGATTCCAAGTTCATCCTTGGTCCTGCTCCACCAAGTTACTAACCCTCTAGTAAATTGTCAATGTATAATTTGAGTGCTCAGTCTAGAATCTGACCCCTAGCAAAAGGGGCGGGCTATCAGGCAGTGGAGCCCACCAGGGGTTTCCCCTGTACACTTATGGGGCAGTCCAACCCTACATGTCCGTGCAGCACTGCAACACTCAACACAGTGGTATCATGCACCACCATGCTCTGTATTTACTGTGTAGCCAGCTATGTGCTTGGTAACCTAAGCAGTGGTGGTACAGCACAAATTGGTTATATACTAACCTAAGAGCTTACAGATGCATGAGAATAAAGTATTTGCAAGTGCTTGAAGGGGTGGATGTGAAGCATAAACTGTGCTCTTGAGGATATGTGGAGCCAAAGTAGAAATTGGCAGTGTGATGCACCACTCAGAATGATGCTGGATTAATGGGTGAGATGAAGATTCAGATAGTAGGAGGTTGCAAAAATCAAGTCAGGAGATTATGGAAGGCTGCTTAAGGGTTTTTGTAACGTGTGATGTATTATTAAACTGCTTTTGCATACAACTCTCAGGCTAGGACGGTGGAATCCAGTAATCAGAGAGAGCTGCATTTACATGATCAATGTGACTGTACAGTGCGAATCAGAAATGCAACTTTTACGTATTACAGGTATTTACTTCCCAATATCGAGAATGTTCCGGTCTGGACTCCTGTGCACTCCATTTTCATGGGCACAGCCTCAGCTAAAGGGGGAATACAGTTATTGTGAATAACGCCTCTCGTTTTCGTCATTGTGGGGACATACCCAGCGCTCTATGAGCTGTTAGCGTCCCCCAAGCACCTCAGTCTCCCACATATATTCACCATTGCTCTGCTAAGCAGAGTAGCGAGTGACTAGGGGCCTCCCAATTTTCCCCCCACCGTGGGACACTACGGGCAGCGGGTGGGACAGCAGGACAGCCCTAGAAAACCTGGACTGTCCTGCGATAATCCAGACAGTTGGGAGGTATGGAGTTAAATCAGCATTTTATTATAACCCTTCGACAGATTATGCTAATCACCATGATCTGTTTAGTAAACAATAAGAAAATAAAAATTAATTTTTACTACAGAAGATATTAAGACAGATGAGTAAACTAAAAAAATGGGATAGAATTTTTTTTTATAATTGAATAAAATGAATAATCACTCGGCAATGACGGGTAGGCACTGCTTGCCTACTCTCCTGGAATGTCTGGGACACTCCTGAATCTAGCACTCTCACGGATAGCCAGAAGAATAGGCAAGTCTTCCTGGAAGCTGCCCACCAGCGCCGTAACTACGTGTGTGACAGGTGTGCAAGGCACACAGCGCAGTTGCCCTGGGGGCGCAACGGCCAGCGGCTTGTAATGAGTCAAATTGGCTCATTACAAGCCGCCTCTGCTGTGTGCGCCGCGCTGGAGGAGCCGGTCCGGAGGCAGGGGAGCAGAGCAGCAGCGCCGGAGGCAGCGGAGAAGGAGGAGGAGGGAGGGGGACTGGAGCCGCAGCAGCGCTATGTAATTGGTAGAGACACTGCTGCAGCAGTCCCCTCTCCTTCCGTTTTAGCTGCCCACCGCTGCTGTGAATGCTGGGATGCGGTTCCTTCATCCCAGCATTCACAGCGGCGACAGGCAGCCAATACGGAAGGAGAGGGGACTGCTGCAGCGGCGCCTCTACCAATTACATAGCGCTGCTGCGGATCCAGTCCCCCTCCCTCCTCCTCCTTCCCCCCGCACCCGGAGCTGCCAGCACGAGGAGCCTGACTGCCTGCTTGGAGAGATGGTAAGTATCTCTCTCTCTCTCTCTCTCTCTCTCTCTATTCTGTCTGCCACAATGTGTTAAAAGGGGGACTGGCTGCCGTAATGTGTAAAAAGTAGAGATGTGCACCGGACATTTTCCGTGTTTTGTGTTTTGGTTTTGGATTCGGTTCCGCGGCCGTGTTTTGGATTCGGACGCGTTTTGGCAAAACCGCCCTGAAAATATTTTGTCGGATTCGGTTGTGTTTTGGATTCGGGTGTTTTTTTTTAAAAAACCCCTCAAAAACAGCTTAAATCATAGGATTTGGGGGTAAATTTGATCCCATAGTATTATTAACCTCAATAACCATAATTTCCACTCATTTCCAGTCTATTCTGAACACCTCACACCTCACAATATTATTTTTAGTCCTAAAATTTGCACCGAGGTCGCTGGATGACTAAGCTAAGCGACCCAAGTGGCCGGCACAAACACCTGGCCCATCTAGGAGTGGCACTGCAGAGTCAGACAGGATAACACTTAAAAAAATTGTCCCCAAACATCACATGATGCAAAGATAAATTAAAGAAAAAAGAGGTGCAAGATGGAATTGTCCTTGGGCCCTCCCACCCACCCTTATGTTGTATAAACAGGACATGCACACTTTAACAAACCCATCATTTCAGCGACAGGGTCTGCCACATGACTGTCGCTGAAATGACTGGTTGGTTTGGGCCCCCACCAAAAAAGAAGCAATCAATCTCTCCTTGCACAAACTGGCTTTACGGAGGCAAGATGTCCACCTCCTCCTCATCGTCCGATTCCTCACCCCTTTCACTGTGTGCATCCCCCTCCTCAAAGATTATTAATTTGTCCCCACTGGAATCCACCATCTCAGGTCCCTGTGTACTTTCTGGAGGCAATTGCTGGTGAATGTCACCACGGAGGAATTGATTATAATTCATTTTGATGAACATCATCTTCTCCACATTTTGTGGAAGTAACCTCGTACGCCGATTGCTGACAAGGTGACCGGCTGCACTAAACACTCTTTCGGAGTACACACTGGAGGGGGGGCAACTTAGGTAAAATAAAGCCAGTTTGTGCAAGGGCCTCCAAATTGCCTCTTTTTCCTGCCAGTATACGTACGGACTGTCTGACGTGCCTACTTGGATGCGGTCACTCATATAATCCTCCACCATTCTTTCAGTGGTGACAGAATCATATGCAGTGACAGTAGACGACATGTCAGTAATCGTTGGCAGGTCCTTCAGTCCGGACCAGATGTCAGCACTCGCTCCAGACTGCCCTGCATCACCGCCAGCGGGTGGGCTCGGAATTCTTAGCCTTTTCCTCGCAGCCCCAGTTGCGGGAGAATGTGAAGGGGGAGCTGTTGACAGGTCACGTTCCGCTTGACTTGACAAGTGTCTCACCAGCAGGTCTTTGAACATCTGCAGACTTGTGTCTGCCAGAAAGAGAGATACAACGTAGGCTTTAAACCTAGGATCGAGCACGGTGGCCAAAATGTAGTGCTCTGATTTCAACAGATTGACCACCTGTGAATCCTGGTTAAGCGAATTAAGGGCTCCATCCACAAGTCCCACGTGCCTAGTGGAATCGCTCCATTTTAGATCCTCCTTCAATCTCTCCAGCTTCTTCTGCAAAAGCCTGATGAGGGGAATGACCTGACTCAGGCTGGCAGTGTCTGAACTTACTTCACGTGTGGCAAGTTCAAAGGGTTGCAGAACCTTGCACAACGTTGAAATCATTCTCCACTGCGCTTGAGTCAGGTGCATTCCCCCTCCTTTGCCTATATCGTAAGTAGATGTATAGGCTTGAATGGCCTTTTGCTGCTCCTCCATCCTCTGAAGCATATAGAGGGTTGAATTCCACCTCGTTACCACCTCTTGCTTCAGATGATGGCGGGGCAGGTTCAGGAGTGTTTGCTGGTGCTCCAGTCTTCGGCACGCGGTGGCTGAATGCCGAAAGTGGCCCACAATTCTTCGGGCCACCGACAGCATCTCTTGCACGCCCCTGTCGTTTTTTAAAAAATTCTGCACCACCAAATTCAATGTATGTGCAAAACATGGGACGTGCTGGAATTTGCCCACATGTAATGCACGCACAATATTGGTTGCGTTGTCCGATGTCACAAATCCCCAGGAGAGTCCAATTGGGGTAAGCCATTCTGCGATGATGTTCCTCAGTTTCCGTAAGAGGTTGTCAGCTGTGTGCCTCTTATGGAAAGCAGTGATACAAAGCGTAGCCTGCCTAGGAACGAAATGGCGTTTGCGAGATGCTGCTACTGGTGCTGCCGCTGCTGTTCTTGCTGTGGGAGGCAATACATCTACCCAGTGGGCTGTCACAGTCATATAGTCCTGAGTCTGCCCGGCTCCATTTGTCCACATGTCCGTGGTTAAGTGGACATTGGGTACAACTGCATTTTTTAGGACACTGGTGACTCTTTTTCTGAGGTCTGTGTACATTCTCGGTATTGCCTGCCTAGAGAAATGGAACCTAGATGATATTTGGTACCGGGGACACAGTACCTCAATCAATTCTCTAATTCCCTGTGAATTAACGGTGGATACCGGACACACGTTTAACACCACCGCAGCTGCCAAGACCTGAGTTATCCGCTTTGCAGCTGGATGACTGCTGTGACATTTCATCTTCCTCGCAAAGGACTGTTGGACAGTCAATTGCTAACTGGAAGTAGCACAAGTGGTCTTCCGACTTCCCCTCTGGGATGACGATCGACTCCCAGCAGCAACAACAGCAGCGCCAGCAGCAGTAGGCGTTACACTCAAGGATGCATCGGAGGAATCCCAGGCAGGAGAGGACTCGTCAGACTTGCCAGTGACATGGCCTGCAGGACTATTGGCTTTCCTGTCTAAGGAGGAAATTGACACTGAGGGAGTTGGTGGTGTGGTTTGCAGGAGCTTGGTTACAAGAGGAAGGGATTTAGTTGTCAGTGGACTGCTTCCGCTGTCACCCAAAGTTTTTGAACTTGTCAATGACTTCTGCTGAATGCGCTCCAGGTGACATATAAGGGAGGATGTTCCTAGGTGATTAACGTCCTTACCCCTAATTATTACAGCTTGACAAAGGCAACACACGCCTTGACACCTGTTGTCCGCATTTCTGTTAAAATAATTCCACACCGAAAAGGTGATTTTTTTTTGTAATTTGACCAGGCATGTCAATGGCCATATTCGTCCCACGGACAACAGGTGTCTCTCCGGGTGCCTGACTTAAACAAACCACCGCACCATCAGAATCCTCCTTGTCAGTTTTCTCCTCCGCGCCTGCAACACCCATATCCTCATCCTGGTGTACTTCAACAGTGACATCTTCAATTTGACTATCAGGAACTGGACTGCGGGTGCTCCTTCCAGCACTTGCAGGGGGCGTGCAAATGGTGGAAGGCGCCACCTCTTCCCGTCCAGTGTTGGGAAGGTCAGGCATCGCAACCGACACAAATGGACTCTCCTTGGGGATTTGTGATTTAGAAGAACGTACAGTTCTTTGCTGTGCTTTTGCCAGCTTAAGTCTTTTCATTTGTCTACCGGGAGGATGAGTGCTTCCATCCTCATGTGAAGCTGAACCACTAACCATGAACATAGGCCAGGGCCTCAGCCGTTCCTTGCCACTCCGTGTCGTAAATGGCATATTGGCAAGTTTACGCTTCTCATCAGACGCTTTTAATTTTGATTTTTGGGTCATTTTACTGAACTTTTGTTTTTTGGATTTTACATGCTCTCTACTATGATATTGGGCATCGGCCTTGGCAGACGACGTTGATGGCATTTCATCGTCTCGGCCATGACTAGTGGCAGCAGCTTCAGCACGAGGTGGAAGTGGATCTTGATCTTTCCCTATTTTACCCTCCACATTTTTGTTCTCCATTTTTTAATGTGTGGAATTATATGCCAGTAATATATCAATAGCAATGGCCTACTGTACCGTACTGCTATATATATATATACTGGTGGTCAGCAAAATTCTGCACTGTCCTCCTACTATACACTGCGCACAACTACAATGCAGCACAGATATGGATAGTATACTTGACGACACAGAGGTAGAGCAATGGACTATTGTACCGTACTGTCACTGACCTGGGTTGGGAGTGTTGAGAACTCGGGGGTTCTTCCTATGATCGGGAAGAGGAACCACAGCTGGGCCGGAGCAGGGATGGCCGGATGTAGGTTTCCCTCATGCAGAACTTAGCCGTTGTAACCGACGTGTAATGCTAAAGAATAGTTGTGGCCAAGGCTTGGGGACGATGCTGAAGTACACAGAAGAATGAAGAACTTGTGAGCGATGCTGAAGAAATGAATGAAGATTTGAGAACGATGTTGAAGCACACAGAAGAATGAAGAACTTGTGAGCGATGCTGAAGAGATGAATGAAGATTTGAGAACGATGTTGAAGCACAAAGAAGAATGAAGAACTTGTGAGCGATGCTGAAGAGATGAATGAAGATTTGAGAACGATGTTGAAGCACACAGAAGAATGAAGAACTTGTGAGTGATGCTGAAGAAATAACTGAGGATTTGAGATTCAGTGTAACACTGGAAGTTTGGGAGGCGTTCCACTTAGGGATACCCTGTAATACTGGAAGCACAGGAGGTGTCCCTCTGAGAGATACACTGTAACGCTGGTAATGCAGAGAATGTACCACTGAGTGATATACTATAACGCTGGTAGCACAGGGAAGGTTCCATTGAGTGATGCACTGTAACGCTGGTAGAACAGGGAAGGTTACACTGAGTGATACACTGTAACGCTGGTAGCACAAGGAATGTCCCACTGAAAGATACTCTGTAACGCTGGTAGCACAGGGAATGTCCCACTGAAAGATACTCTGTAACGCTGGTAGCACAGGGAATGTCCCACTGAAAGATACTCTGTAACGCTGGAACACAGGAGACGTTCAGCTTGAGAACACGCTGAACGCTGCTAGCACTGGTGATCATTGGAAAGACGATACTCAGGCGCCGGGGCTCTGTAGGGCGTCTGCCTTTGAACTTCCCGCCCTCTCCCGATTGGCGGAAGGGGCAGATGACGTCACCCGCTCACCACGCTCTCGTGGATGCCGGGCGCAATGGCGGCGCCCACACCCCGGGAACCCGCCGGAGGCAGTGCCAGCAAGACGCGCCGACCCGGAGCCAACCAGGGCGAGGAGCGCCGGGAGACCCAGCGCACCCGGAGCAGTAAGCGCGGCAGCCGCAGCGCCGCGAGTGTGACACGTACTGCTATATATATATATATATATATATATACTGGTGGTCAGCAAAATTCTGCACTGTCCTCCTATATACTGCGCACAACTACAATGCAGCACAGATATGGATAGTATACTTGACAACACAGAGGTAGAGCAATGGACTACTGTACCGTACTGATATATATATATATATATATATATATATATACTGGTGGTCAGCAAAATTCTGCACTGTCCTACTATATACTGCGCACAACTACAATTCAGCACAGATATGGATAGTATACTTGATGACACAGAGGTAGAGCAATAGACTACTGTACCGTACGGCTATATATATACTGGTGGTCAGCAAAATTCTGCACTGTCCTCCTACTATATACTGCGCACAACTACAATGCAGCACAGATATGGATAGTATACTTGATGACACAGAGGTAGAGCAATGGAATACTGTACCGTACTGCTATATATATACTGGTGGTCAGCAAAATTCTGCACTGTCCTCCTACTATATACTGCGCACAACTACAATGCAGCACAGATATGGATAGTATACTTGATGACACAGAGGTAGAGCAATGGACTACTGTACCGTACTGCTACATATATACTGGTGGTCAGAAAAATTCTGCACTGTCCTCCTACTATATACTGCGCACAACTACAATGCAGCACAGATATGGATAGTATACTTGACGACACAGAGGTAGAGCAATGGACTACTGTACCGTACTGCTATATATATACTGGTGGTCAGCAAAATTCTGCACTGTCCTCCTACTATATACTGCGCACAACTACAATACAGCACAGATATGGATAGTATACTTGACGACACAGAGGTAGAGCAATGGAATACTGTACCGTACTGCTATATAGATACTGGTGGTCAGCAAAATTCTGGACTGTCCTCCTACTATATACTGTGCACAACTACAATGCAGCACAGATATGGAGCGTTTTCAGGCAGAGAACGTAGATATTTGCAGCACACTTAGCACAGATATTTGCAGCACACTGAGCACAGATATTTGCAGCACACTGAACACAGAATCTGAGAGAACGCAGTCACGTCCTCTTGCTATCATCTCCAATTCACGAGTGAAAATGGCGGCGACGCGCGGCTCAGTATATGCAATACGAATCTTGTGAGAATACGACAGCGGGATGATGACGTTCGGGCGCGTTCGTGTTAACCGAGCAAGGCGGGAAGATCCGAGGCTGCCTCGGAACCGTGTAAAATGGGTGAAGTTCGGGGGGGTTTGGATCTCGAGAAACTAAACCCGCTCATCTCTAGTAAAAAGTGGGACGCTGTCTGCCGTAATGTGTAAAAAGGGGACACTATCTGCCGTAATGTGTAAAAAGGGGGACGCTGTCTGCCGTAATGTGTAAAAAGGGGATGCTGTCTGCCTAAATGTGTAAAAAGGGGGACGCTGTCTGCCGTAATGTGTAAAAAGGGGACTCTGTCTGCCATAATGTGTAAAAAGGGGGACACTGTCTGCCGTAATGTGTAAAAAGGGGGACGCTGTCTGCCGTAATGTGTAAAAAGGGGATGCTGTCTGCCGTAATGTGTAAAAAGGGGACTCTGTCTGCCGTAATGTGTAAAAAGGGGGACACTGTCTGCCGTAATGTGTAAAAAGGGGGACGCTGTCTGCCGTAATGTGTAAAAAGGGGATGCTGTCTGCCGTAATGTGTAAAAAGGGGGACGCTGTCTGCCGTAATGTGTAAAAAGGGGACTCTGTCTGCCATAATGTGTAAAAAGGGAGACGCTGTCTGCCGTAATATGTAAAAAAGGGTACGCTGTCTGCCGTAATGTGTAAAAAGGGGACTCTGTCTCCCGTAATGTGTAAAAAGGGGTATGCTGTCTGCCGTAATGTGTAAAAAGGGGACTCTGTCTGCCGTAATGTGTAAAAAGGGGGACACTGTCTGCCGTAAAGTGTAAAAGGGGGACGCTGTCTGCTGTAATTTGTAAAAAGGGGGACTGTTTGCCGTAATGTGTACAAAGGGGATGCTGTCTGCCGTAATGTGTAAAAAGGGGGGATGCTGTCTGCCGTAATGTGTAAAAAAGGGGACGCTGTCTGCCGTAATGTGTAAAAAGGGGGACGCTGTCTGCCGTAATGTGTAAAAAGGGGACTCTGCCGTAATGTGTAAAAAGGGGAATGCTGTTTGCCGTAATGTGTAAAAAGGGGGACGCTGACTGCAGTAATGTGTAAAAAGGGGACTCTGTCTGCCGTAATGTGTAAAAAAGGGGGACGCTGTCTGCCGTAAAGGGGTAAAAAGGGGACTCTGCCGTAATGTGTAAAAAGGGGGACGCTGTCGGCCGTAATGTGTAAAAAGGGGGACGCTGTCTGCCGTAATGTGTAAAAAGGGGACTCTGTCTGCCGTCATGTGTAAAAAGGGGGACGCTGTCTGCCGTAATGTGTAAAAAAGGGACTCTGTCTGCCGTAATGTGTAAAAGGTTGACGCTGTCTGTCGTAATGTGTAAAAAGGGGGATTGTCTACCGTAATGTGTAAAAAGGGGGACGCTGTCTGCCATAATGTGTAAAAAGGGGGACGCTGTCTGCCGTAATGTGTAAAAAAGGGGACTCTGTCTGCCGTAATGTGTAAAAGGTTGATGCTGTCTGTCGTAATGTGTAAAAAGGGGGACTGTCTCCCGTAATGTGTAAAAAGGGGACTCTGTCTGCCGTAATGTGTAAAAAGGGGGACGCTGTCTGCCGTAATGTGTAAAAAGGGGACGCTGTCTTCCGTAATGTGTAAAAAAAAGGGGACTCTGTCTGCCGTAATGTGTAAAAAGGGGGACGCTGTCTGCCGTAATGTGTAAAAGGGGGAAGCTGTCTGCCGTAATGTGTAAAAAGGGGGACTGTCTGCCGTAATGTGTAAAAGGGGCTTTACCTGTTGTAGTGGCGCTACTGTGCAGCGTAATTTGAATAATGGAGACTACTGTGCACCGTAGTATGAATTGGAATTATTTTGTGGCCACGCCCTTTCCCCATGAAGCCACGCCCCTATATATTTTTCACGCGCCTACGGCACGCACTGCCCCTATTTTTCATGGGGGGGGCGGGTGCCAATGCCATTTCTTGCACACAGCGCTAAAATGCCTAGTTACGGCACTGCTGTCCACACCCACCTTGTGTCGCCTACTTCTCGTGTGAATAGCAAAGAATCACGTTTTTGTGGACCTGCACCCTCCTTTACAATGATGATAATCGCAGCATTGTTTAGCGGGAGACAGGGCCATGATGAAGAAATCTCTGCACCACTACCCCTGCTAGCTTGTCCCATGCCCTGAGCCTCCCACTGACCAGCACCCACCCAAATGGGGCAGCCTAAAACTTGACCATTATTATATATTTGTGCGTTTGAATAATTAATATATCCTGCACAATCCATGTCTTTGAGTTAGGCATTGAGGGATTAACATGTAAAAGGCATAGGGGGTATTCAAGTACTGGCTAAAATGTGGTTTTATGGTAAAAAGACCCAAAATTACCGCAATTCACAGTAATTTTGCCAAACTCCTATTCAATTGTCCGCAAAAGCTGTAATTTTAACGCAAATTTCAATTCACCAACTCTGAGCAGGTGATAAACTTGGGGAAAATCCCTATTTTCAGTAAAAAATGTCGGGATTTGGTTTTGAGCCCCCGGGACAACCCCCTGAATGACTAATTAGGCACTTAGACGTTTTTAATTATTTTTAAGTGACCAATAATGACGTCATTTTTGGGGTGAAAAAATGCAAAGTGATGGAAATTGGGGTACATGGTATGGGACAGGTATTTTGGGGTGCTTTATGAGTGGGACAAGTGTTTTTAGACTTGCAGATGGGAGTGATCGGTCTGTTTCCACTTGGGTTTTTTTAAAGTCCCCTAAAATGACCCAAATATATACTTATACCCATTTTTATGTACCCCAAGTTTAATTTAAGCACTTTTTTTAAAGAAAAAAAAGTTTTCTATCATTCTTTTACATTTAAACAAAAATGCATGTAACAGCCAGTTGACCCAATTTAAGTTCTATAAATACTTTTATTATAACCAATAATAAACATTTATACTGTTATCCGATGTTAAGTTAACTTTTTTGGGTGGAACGGACAGATTTACCCATTTTTCACTTTTCACTTTCGCCACCAATTTTTGTGCAAATCCCGTTCTCGCTAATATGCACATGAATAGATAGAATTGCGGGAGCGTGCATACACTCAAAAACAATTGCAGTAAATTGCAGCGATTTTGGCGCTAATTGCGTACTCACAATAGAGTCTTATGGAAGGTCCAGAATATTATCTATCCCTTGTCTCCAAATTTTTTTTTATTTAGTGTAAATCTAACTTTTTCAATAGGTTTAAATTGAATATGGCATTTCTGAGAGTGTAAAATAAGCATGGATCCAGCTTTTCTGGGTGTGCATGTTTATTTAGTGTGTTGATCTGGCTTTTCTGAGTGTGCGTGTGTGTAGGTGAATTTAGTTTGGATCCATTTCTTTAGATTTACAATGGATTAAACTTTTTCAATAGTCTTAATATGGATCGGCTTTTCTGGGTGTGCATGTGAAAGTGGCTATTCTGATTTTTTTCAATAGACAATATATCTGGCTTTTTCAATATACTTAGGGGGGAGAGATTCAGTTAGACTTGGGGTAAGCACTGCAGCTGATTGAATGTGCTGCCCGATTCACTTACAGTAGCTGAGGAATGTGTGCTAATCAATAGAGGCAGGATTTTTCCTCGTAGCCTCAGGATCTGCAAGGAAAAATCTGCATTAAAGGCCTTATTCAAGTTGTATCGATATTAAAACAGAAATTGCGATTTTCTCAATCCTGCTTCTGCTAAAAATTTGCATGTGAAGAGCCACCCAGAAAGGCAAAAGATGCCCACGACATCGATGCATACGCAGAAATCGAGCACCATCGACAGTTGCGGATGACCCAGTGCTTCTTAAAATAACGGGCCTAATCCAGACCTGATCACTAGCAAGCAATTTTTGCAGCCCTGCGATTAGTTAGTCGCCGCCTACAGGGGGAGGGTATATTAGCCGTGCAAGTGTGCAAACGCATGTGTAGCAGAGCTGTACAAATAGATTTTGTGCAGTCTCTGCGCAGCCCAGGACTTACTCAGCCACTGCGTTCCGCCACTGTGATCAGCCTGTCCAGGACCGGAAGAGACGTCAGGAACCTTTCCTGCTAACGCATGGACACGCCTGCATTTTTCCAGACACTCCCTGAAAACGGTCAGTTGACACCCACAAATGCCTTCTTCCTGTTAATCTCCTTGCGATCGCCCGTGTGAACGGATCCGTCGCACAAACCCATCGCTGAGCGGCGATCTGCTTTGTACCCGTGCGATGCGCCTGTGCATTGCGGTGCATACGCATGAACAGTTTGTGCCTGAGTGCCTGCTGTGCAAAATGCACAGCAGCGATCAGGTCTGAATTACCCCCTATGAGAATGCAGTTGCACCGGGCGCCATGTTTTTAAGTTGCAGCAATCACAGCTGACGTCAGATACACTTCTCCAAAAATGGCCATGACACATCTGCATTTTCCCAACCACTCCCCACTAATGCCATGTTACCTCCTACTAACAGTCACTTCCTGGCAATCGCTATGTGATTGCACTTTGCTGGGCCTGCAATCGCATTGTGTTTGCATATCAACCTTAGCGCACACGCAAACTCAGATACAGTGCACGTGCAGTCATCCGATAATTCGGATGATTTGGAATTTTCATCTGTACCTGAATAAGGCACTAAAATGCAGACTACGCATTTTAACACGCAGGGAAAACCAGATTGCAGCATTTTGTGCGTAATCTACTGGACTGGATTAGCGTGCATTAACCCATGGTTTACCTTGCAGGGAAAATGCTGATTAGATGAATAGCTCGAGACGTAAAACCCAGAGCTATTGCCAGAGTGGCCAACCCTGCGCCTAATTAAATTCCTCCCTTATATCCCTTTTTCCCTGCCGCTAAAACCCGGGTTATTACCATGATAACTCAGGAGCTGCTCAGTGGAAAAGGGTTAACCCAGGTTCAGTGACATGGGAATCCAACCAAGCTTGCTTGCAGGGTTGGCAGGGCTGCCAAGAGAAATCTTGGGCCCCAGTACAACTTCCTGGGACCCCCTTCCCAGAGGGGGTGTGACCACAGCATGCAGGGGCATGGCCACACCTCTTTGGGGGGGTGTCTAGCACATGAGAAGCACCCACTCACAGGAGCATGGCATGCTTCCCAGCAGCTGGGACAAAAGTACTCACTATTAGTATGGCAGGACAGCCCCATAAAAGCTGCATTGTTAACTGGATGTATTTAGATGTTATAATGAAACAGACAAAAATGACAGTGCAACAACTTTATTTTATACATATGTTATGTAAATAACATATAACTACCACTAGGGAGGGTTAGGGTTAGATTGCACGGGGGTCGGGGTTGGGGGGGGGAGGGGACTGGTTAGGTTCAGGATGCGACTAAGGAGAGTTAAGGGTCCCATACACTTATACGACATGACGGTCCGTCATGTCGTATTAGATTTTCCTTCAACCTCCCGGCAGCCTCCCGGGCGGCAGGATAGTATAAGATACATTGTATGCGGTCCTTTTGCATACAATGTATCTTATACGATCCCAGCTATTCCTGTGGGATCCGACATATCACGAGTGCAGCACTCGTGATATGTCGGATCTAGGGTGATCCGATGCTCACAGGAATGCGCATTGGATCGGATCGGATGTAAAGCACAACGAAAATGCCAGATTTCACCCAATATATCGGCCCGAATGCCTGAATTGGGCTGAAATCGGGCATTATCAATCTAGTGTATGGGGCTCTTTAGGGTTGGGAGGAATTGGGAGGTAGGGTTAAAATAATCACCTAATGGTTGTCAGGATTCTGCCTGTGGGGATGCTGCTGTCGTTATTCTGACCACCGCCATCCCAAGTGCTGGGATCCTGATACCATCCCATCTATATAGTTATACAGTGCATCCGGAAAGTATTCACAGCGCTTCACTTTTTCCACATTTTGTTATGTTACAGCCTTATTCCAAAATGGAATAAATTCTTTTTACCCTCAAAATTCTACACACAATACCCCATAATGACAACGTAAAAAAAGTTTTCTGGAGATTCTTTTTAATTTATTAAAAATAAAAAGCTAAGAAATCACATGTACATAAGTACTCACAGCCTTTGCCATGAAGCTCAGAATTGAACTCAGGTGCATCCTGTTTCCACTGATCATCCTTGAGATGTTCCTACAGCTTACTTGGAGTCCACCTGTGGTAAATTCAGTTGATTGGACATGATTTGGAAAGGCACACACCTGTCTATATAAGGTCCCAAACTTGACAGTGCATGTCTGAGCACAAACCAAGCATGAAGTCAAAGGAATTGTCTGTAGACCTCTGAGACAGGATTGTCTCGAGGCATAAATCTGGGGTAGGGTACAGAAAAATGCCTGCTGCTTTGAAGGTCCCAATGAGCACAGTGGCGTCCATCATCCGTAAATAGAAGTTTGGAACCACCACGACTCTTCTAGAGCTGGCCAGCCGTCTAAACTGAGCAATCGGGGCAGAATGACCCTAGTCAGGGAGGTGACCAAGAACCCGATGGTCACTCTGTCAGAGCTACAGCATTCCTCTGTGGAGAGAGGAGAACCTTCCAGAAGGACAACCATCTCTGCAGCAATCCACCATTCAGGCCTGTATGGTAGAGTGGCCAGACGGAAGCCACTCCTTAGTAAAAAGCACATGGCAGCCCTCCTGGATTTTGCCAAAATGCACATGAAGGACTCTCAGACCATGAGAAACAAAACTCTCTGGTCTGATGAGACAAAGATTAAACTCTTTGGCATGAATGACGGGCATCATGTTTGGAGGAAACCAGGCACTGCTCATTCCTAGGCCAATACCATACCTACAGTGAAGCATGGTGGTGGCAGCATCATGCTGTGGGGATGTTTTTCAGCAGCAGTAACTGGGAAACTAGTCAGGATAGAGGGAAAGATGAATGCAGCAATCTACAGAGACATCCTGGATGAAAGCCTGCTCCAGAGCGATCTTGACCTCAGACTGGGGCGACGGTTCATCTTTCAGCAGGACAACAAACCTAAGCACACAGCCAAGATATCAAAGGAGTGGCTTCAGGACAACTCTGTGAATGTCCTTGAGTGGCCCAGCAAGAGCCCAGACTTGAATCCGATTGAACATCTCTGGAGAGATCTGAAAATGGCTGTGCACCGACGCTTCCCCTCCAACCTGATGAAGCCCGAGAGGTGCTGCAAAGAGGAATGGGACAAAACTGCCCAAAGATAGGTGTGTGGAATCATATTCAAAAAGACTTCATGCTGTACTGGCTGCCAAAGGTGCATCAACAAAGTATTGAGCAAAGGCTGTGAATACTTACATGTGATACATGTGATTTCTTAGTTTTTTATTTGTTATAAATTTGCAAAAATCTCAAAAAACTTTTTTCATATTGTCATAATGGGGTATTGGGGGTCATTCTGAGTTGATTGCTAGCTGCCGTTGTTCGCAGCACAGCGATCAGGCAATAAATCGGCACTTCTGCGCATGCATATGGTGCGCACTGCGCATGTGCGAAGTACTTTCACAAAAGCCGATGCAGTTTCACACAAGGTCTAGCGATGCTTTTCAGTCGCACTGCTGATCGGTGAGTGATTGACAGGAATGGGGCGTTTCTGGGTGGTAACTAACCGTTTTCTGGGAGTGTGCTGAAAAACGCAGGCGTGTCAGGTAAAAACGCAGGCGTGCCTGGGGAAACGGGGGAATGGCTGGCCGAATGCAGGGCGTGTTTGTGACGTCAAAACAGGAACTAAACAGACTGAAGTGATCGCAAGGTAGGAGTAGGTCTGCAGCTACTCTGAAACTGCATGAAAATATTTTGGAGCAGTTCTGTGAACCTTTCGGTCGCACTTCTGCTAAGCTAAGATACACTCCCAGAGGGCGGCGGCTTAGCGTTTGCACTGCTACTAAAAGCAGCTAGCGAGCGATCAACTCGGAATGCGGGCCATTGTGTATAGAATTTTGAGGGGGAAAATGAATTTATTCGATTTTGGAATAAGGTTGTAACATATCAAAATGTGGAAAAAGCAGTGATGCACTGTACCTATATACACAGATACCTATCTCTCTTTACCTATATGTATACATATTGTGGCAGGAGAGGTACTTTGCCACCTGTAAGCTACACACAGGATCCTAGGGGTGGATGGGAAGTGTGGATGGACCGGGTTCCCATCCATTTGGCCCAGACCAGGTCTTACAGGCTTTTTAGCCCAAGAAGCTGCTTCATCAGCCAGCACCTGGCTGCTGGCTTTAAAGCAGAGTCTCTCCCATGATTCAGGGCTCCTGAAGGCAGTTAGTGTCCAGGTGATAGGCCTGCTAGGGACAGTGGAATCCAGAGGGCTGGGCCACAAGTGTCAGGATGCCAGGACCTGAAGGGTTCCTTATTAAGTAAGAGGGAGTGAGGCAGGGCCTAACCTCCCTGGTAATTTATACTAAAGACAGTGATCTTTGTTTTATGTATATCTTTGTTTTTGAGCTACCTGAATAAAAGGTATTTGTTGTTTTGGCACAAGCCTGGAGTTGGTTGCTGGTGAAATTTTTGTAGTGGAGCACATTCTAGCAAGACTCCTGTTACAAATGGCGCCCAACGTGGGGCCCTTCTGCTAGTTGTGTCACGCATGACAGAGGACCCAACAGCCGCAAGGTAGTGGCACACATACCAGCGAACTCCAGACCAAGCTGAACTCGTGGGCATCAGTACCAGACCAAGGGTGTTGTGAGTAGTGGTTAAACCCAACCCCACGGGGTAAAAATAATTATATGTTTTGTTTAAACTTAATGTGTTTGATTTTGGTGCAAAGGTTTGCATTGGCAGCAAAGAGGTTAAACAGGGTGCGTGGCCTGTTTTGTCTTATGGGGGTAATTCTGAGTTGATCGCAACAGGATTTTTGTTAGCAGTTGGGCAAAACCATATGCACTGCAGGGGAGGCAGATATAACATGTGCAGAGAGAGTTAGATTTGGGTGTGGTGTGTTCAATCTGCAATCTGAATTACAGTGTAAAAATAAAGCAGCCAGTATTTACCCTGAACAGAAACAAAATAACCCACCCAAATCTAACTCTCTCTGCAAATGTTATATCTGCCCCCCCTGCAGTGCACATGGTTTTGCCCAACTGCTAAAAAATTTCCTGCTGCGATCAACTTGGAATTACCCCCTATATGATTTGCACCATTTATTGAAAGTAGCTGTGCTGATTTGCTCTAAGGGGTTGCAAGCAGCTGATAATTTATGACTGAATTTCTTTTCCAAGCTTATAATTACCCGTGCCTGCAAAATCTGGTAATGGGAGTCTGGTGTCCCTGTTAATTAGCTCATTAAGACCAATCAAGCAAAGTTGAAACCTTTTATAAATGTGGTTCTATTTAAATAGATAATTTTTGTGGCACTATGTGTCCCAGCAATCCCTGAGTTCTAGTTTTAAGAGCCTGAAGTGAGAAGTTATTTATTTGCACTACCAGTGTAAGGTATTTGGGATGACTATGTACATGCTACTTTTCAGTGCTTTGTTAATAGCTTAATCTGTGCTAAAAAGAAAAAAATGAATTTTTATTTTCCCTTTAACTTACAGTTTTCAAATGGGTAACAAAAAGAGAATTCATGCTAAAAAAACAAAAGGGGTGACAGCTCTAACACCTCAAGTCAGAAACTTATGTGACCCTATTAAAGCCCCACAGTTGGAGAGTGAAGTGGAGAGCTTATTGGGGAGTAATCCAGAACTTGGTGAAGATTTTAGCATGGAACCCATTTTTTGGTGTCACACGATAAGTGACCTTGAAAGCAATGTCCAATTAAAGGACCAGGAGCTAGAAGAGCTTAAGGAAAAATGTGATTTCCTTCAAGAGCAGATGAACACCTTAACGCAAAAGCTGGAGGAGAAGGAATCTCTTTTGTCTGATTCTCTGACCAAATTGGGAAGGAGTAGAGAAGAGATTTCCAAGCTCTCAGGTCAGGTGTCAGAGTTGCAGAAAACCTTGGCAAAGGCTAAACCCAGATCTGAAAACTTTGTAGTAAATAGCCAAGGATGATTAGAGGAAATCTCCTGTGACCAGACACGATATGGGAGTTTGGTGCTGGCCAATAAGGCTCTGTCGCAAGACTTGGCGGAGCTTCAGGAGGAGGTTTCTAAGCTAAAACCATTGGCTATGCCTAGTTTCAGTTCAGACACAGGCGTAGCTACACCAATTGCTGAAGACATTATGCCGTAGGTTGGGTCAGAGACATTATCAGCCGAAGTGGAGATGCCATCTTCGGGGGAAATGATGCCAACAGTGGTGCAGGCTGCGGAAGAATGGTACCATACTGTAGTGGAACCCGGCTATACTGGATTCCCTGTTCCAGCCAGAAGGAACAGGAAAGTTGTGCCAGAGCTGCCAGTGCCTAAGGCCCGGAAGGCTCCCTGCTATGCCACTAGTAAGGCCATCTGCCTGGAAAGTGGAAATGATGGCCCTTCCTCAGAGGTAGAACATTTACAGGCACTAAAGTCCATTCAGTTGGTATTGCCGTTCCAGAGCATGAAGGAAGCTGCAGCCATTATTGCGCAGCGCACAGAAAATCCACAGGGATTTTTCAAGCAGCAAGAGAGAGCCACATCAGATGGCAGTGTTTTGTTGTTAACCCCTAGGATGGCAGTGAGAAGTTCCTCCGAAGCAGGACCACCTCATTCTCTGGAAAAAGAATATTGTAGTAGCTTGGGTGAAGAGTGGAACAAAGCCCTGAATTCAGTGGAACCTGTTTAAGATGGAGCATGGCAGCCACAGGGGCTCACAGAAGATGTGTTTATGGAGACACGAGATGAGGATGTGGGATTCCCGGCTGCTCCTTCATTGACAGGGAGTGAGGAGGAAGCGGTAATGGAGCTGGGAGAGGTTGACTTGATGTCAAGTGATCACCCACCTCCAAAATAAGAATCCTCTAATCTGCTGGATCTGTGGCAGAATGATGAACCCCAGGAATCTACCTGGACAGATGGCAATTTGATGACTACTCAAGAGCCCATCCTAGAACAGAAAGTCTTATCTGAGCTGGAGATAGCTTCTGTTGAGGTCTTGGAAACCCAGGATCATTCTCCTGTTGACGCGATGTGCGTTCAGAAGTTAATCCCTGATGGGACATCACAGGTTCAGAAGCCCCCGGATCTGGATATCCAGTACACATGTGAGACTTTTTCAGATGAATCACAGACAAAGACCGTACCTTTGGAGGTGTCTCGCCCATGTGAGCTAGTCATGGCTGAGCTAGTGGCAATACAGGAGTCTACTTCCGAAGTCATCCAGGAACCTTCTTCTGAAGGGGTTCCCCTCGTGTATGAGGAGGATAAGGTGCAAGATTTCGATCTTGGGGTTGTTGCACCCCGGCATGGACCATCACGAGAGGTTCAAGATCCAATTGCTGAACTGGGACAGTTCATAAAGGACACACTAAGTAAGGAGCAAGAACCTGTCTCAGAGGAATCGGTGTAGAGTCCCATTTCTGAGGTTGCTCTACCCAGGGAGAGTTCTCTATATGAGATCCGAGAGCTTCAAAACTTGAGGGGAGAGTTCCAAAAGCTGGCCCTAAGTAACAGCCAGCTAAAATAAACAGTGAAGGAGATTCCTAAACTACGGAGTCGAATAAGAGACCTGGACAAGAGACTCAAAATGGGTTATGTGCCAGTCATAGAACGGCAGGAGTCGGTGACTAGGGTCAAAGATGGGAGATCAGAGGACGAAGCAGTCACGTTAATGAAGGAAATGTTATTAAAGCTGGAAAGACTGAAGGAAGCACTAAAAGTTCAACAAATGAAAGGACTTTCTGAGACTCAGGACCAGTGCCTCACTCTGAGGGAAAGGGTGGGGCAAAATTGGATTATGACCTTGGAACAATTAAAGTCAGGGCAGAGACTAGGTGTTACCGATGGAATTGTCCATATAGGCCAAGACCAGTGAGGGCCGGTGTGACTACTAGGCCCAGAGTGAACTTAAAAACCTTCCCCAGTCCAGAGTTGATTAATGTCAGGTGTCACAAACACCCAGAAAAGAATGAAGCGACTTCCTCAGTGGCCAGTAAATCCGAGCCCGATAACGGAAACATCCCTTAAGGTGGAAAGGTGAAGAGAAGGGGAAGTTTAGTGGGCAACAGGAAGTTGTCCACTAAAACGACCACTTTGGACACTATGCCAAAGTGGAGGGAAAGGGAAGGTGGCAATGTGGAGTTGATGCCACCAAACTTTAATGGAAATAGAATCCAAGGCCAGTTAAAAGGGCCTCGGGCGTGTACTTGGGAGAGGAACTTGGGACCCAGGTCAGGGCCGAAACTAGGATTTTCGTCACCCGGGGCAAGGCATGAATTTGGCGCCCCCTCCCGCTTCTGTAAAATGGCCTCCCAGCAGCGTGTTCTATTATGTGCCCCCTGTGTGTCCCCATATGTTACATTACATCATTACACTACATGCCCCATACGCTGCACTGCATCACTACACACTGTACTACACCACAAAACATGCCCCTATACGCTGCACTACACTAAATACCCTATATGCTACACTTCACACACACACACACACACACACACACACACACACACACACACACACACACACACACACACCTCCCCTTCCAACTGCAGCTATGAGGAAAGCAATTAGGACCCAGTGGTGTTCAGAAACTTGGGCCCAAAAATGTAGTGTATCAGATGGGGAGGCACAGGGGTTTCAGAGCAGCCAGCAGATAACACAAGTGACTGCCTCAAAATGGTGCCTCAGTTCTCACACTATAAGGCAGTCCAATAACACATACACTAACAGCGAAAACTGGGGGCAGCCACTGGGGCTGGAGACTCACCACCAAAGCACAGTACAGAAGGAGGAGGCAGAGAGGACTGCGGGCTGTGCCACATGGAACCCTGATCAGACAGCAGAGCAGGCCGTGCACACAGCGGGAGATAGAGCCGCAGGAAGATCCGGACAGAAGACCCGACATCAGGAGGGCATCATACAGCAGCATGTGAGAGGAAAGTCCGTGGTGGGCAGCAGGAGGGAACTCTTCCTTCTCATTCATTTTCTTCACTGCGCTTCCCGCTGTCCCTCCACAGCTGCCTCCTATACCCGGAAATCCCGCTGCAGTCAGATGAGGAGAGGGGAGGGGAGGGGAGGCGTGAGTGGAGTGGAGGGGAGGCGTGAGTAGAGGGGAGGGGAGGCGTGAGGGAAGGGGAGGGGAGGCGGAACATCTGAAGGGCAGACTCGGATGCGCTGACTGCACCTGTGATCAATGTCTATGGCATCACTGCTGCAGCGGTAGGTCGGTGACAATCAGGGTGGATGCGCATTGCGTGCCCCCTCAACACCGGCGCCCGGGTCACATGCCCCCTTAGCCCCCCTAGTTACGGCCCTGCCCAGGTGTATGCGCCCAAGTTATGTCCCAAAGGTTTGTCAGCCCAAAATAATTGGCAAATGTGAAACCTTGCCAATGTCACATGCCGCTTTTCTGAGCCAGGAAAAGCTGAGGGAAAGGGTTTGTGGCAGGAGAGGTACTTTGCCACCTGTAAGCTACACACAGGATCCTAGGGGTGGATGGGAAGTGTGGATGGACCAGGTTCCCATCCATTTGGTCCAGACCAGGTCTTATAGGCTTCTTAGCCCAAGAAGCTGCTTCATCAGCCAGCACCTGGCTGCTGGCTTTAAAGCAGAGTCTCTCCCATGATTCAGGACTCCTGAAGGCAGTTAGTGTCCAGGTGATAGGCCAGCTAGGGACAGTGGGATCTGGATGGCTGGGCCACTAGTGTCAAGATGCCGGGACCTGAAGGGTTCCTTATTAAGTAAAAGGGAGTGAGGCAGGGCCCAACCTCCCTGGTAGTTTATACTAAAGACAGTGATCTCTGTTTTATGTATATCTTTGTTTTTGAGCTACCTGAATAAAAGGTATTTGTTGTTTTTGCACAACTCTAGAGTCGGTCGCTGGTGAAATTTTTGTAGCAGAGCACATTTTAGCAAGACTCCTGTTACAATTAGTGATGAGCGGGTTCGGTTTCCGAGAAACCGAACCCCCCCGAACTTCACCCTTTTTAGACGGGTCCGAGCCATACTCGGATTCTCCCGTATGGCTCGGTTAACCCGAGCGCGCCCGAACGTCATCATCCCGCTGTCGGATTCTCGCGAGATTCGGATTCTATATAAGCAGCCGCGCATCGCCGCCATTTTCACACGTGCATTGAGATTGATAGGGAGAGGACGTGGCTGGCGTCCTCTCCGTTTATATAGTTATAGTTAGTTGATCTGATTGCTACTGCTTAGCTTATTGTGGGGAGGATTGGGGAGCAGCTGTTAGGAGGAGTACAGTGCAGAGTTTTGCTAGTTTTTTTTTATCCGTTCTCTGCCTGAAAAAAACGCTCCATACCATATCTGTGCTCAGCCTCAGTGTGCTGCATGATATATCTGACTGTGCTGAGTGCTCACCCTGCTTAATTGTGGGGGAGACTGGGGAGCAGCTATAGCAGGAGTACAGTGCACAGTTTTGCTGACAGTGACCACCAGTATACGTTTGTCTGCCTGAAAAACACTCCTGTGGTGTCTTTTTTTCTTTATACTATAAGTATAAACGCAGTCTGCTGACCGTGTCCACCAGGTCCATTATACTGTATATAGCAGTACGGTAGGCCACTGCTGTACCTACCTCTGTGTCTTCAGTCACTCATCGTCATACATAAAGTATACTATCCATCCATCTACATTGTATACCTGTGGTGTCTTTTTTTCTTTATACTATAAACGCAGTCTGCTGACAGTGTCCACCAGGTCCATTATACTGTATATAGCAGTACGGTAGGCCACTGCTGTACCTACCTCTGTGTCTTCAGTCACTCGTCGTCATACATAAAGTATACTATCCATCCATCTACATTGTATACCTGTGGTGCCTTTTAGTTGTGCGCATTAAAATATGGAGAACAAAAATGTGGAGGTTAAAAAAATAGGGAAAGATCAAGATCCACTTCCACCTCGTGCTGAAGCTGCTGCCACTAGTCATGGCCGAGACGATGAAATGCCATCAACGTCGTCTGCCAAGGCCGATGCCCAATGTCATAGTACAGAGCATGTAAAATCCAAAACACAAAAGATCAGTAAAAAAATGACCCAAAAATCAAAATTAAAAGCGTCTGAGGAGAAGCGTAAACTTGCCAATATGCCATTTACGACACGGAGTGGCAAGGAACGGCTGAGGCCCTGGCCTATGTTCATGGCTAGTGGTTCAGATTCACATGAGGATGGAAGCACTTATCCTCTCGCTAGAAAAAAAGATAAGACTTAAGCTGGCAAAAGCACAGCAAAGAACTGTGCGTTCTTCGAAATCACAAATCCCCAAGGAGAGTCCAATTGTGTCGGTTGCGATGCCTGACCTTCCCAACACTGGACGGGAAGAGCTTGCACCTTCCACCATTTGCACGCCCCCTGCAAGTGCTGGAAGGAGCACCCGCAGTCCAGTTCCTGATAGTCAAACTGAAGATGTCACTGTTGAAGTACACCAGGATGAGGATATGGGTGTTGCTGGCGCTGGGGAGGAAATTGACAAGGAGGATTCTGATGGTGAGGTGGTTTGTTTAAGTCAGGCACCCGGGGAGACACCTGTTGTCCGTGGGACGAATATGGCCATTGACATGCCTGGTCAAAATACAAAAAAAATCAGCTCTTCGGTGTGGAATTATTTCAACACAAATGCGGACAACAGGTGTCAAGCCGTGTGTTGCCTTTGTCAAGCTGTAATAAGTAGGGGTAAGGACGTTAACCACCTCGGAACATCCTCCCTTATACGTCACCTGCAGCGCATTCATCATAAGTCAGTGACAAGTTCAAAAACTTTGGGTGACAGCGGAAGCAGTCCACTGACCACTAAATCCCTTCCTCTTGTAACCAAGCTCCTGCAAACCACACCACCAACTCCCTCAGTGTCAATTTCCTCCTTACCCAGGAAAGCCAATAGTCCTGCAGGCCATGTCACTGGCAAGTCTGACGAGTCCTCTCCTGCCTGGGATTCCTCCGATGCATCCTTGAGTGTAACGCCTACTGCTGCTGGCGCTGCTGTTGTTGCTGCTGGGAGTCGATCGTCATCCCAGAGGGGAAGTCGGAAGACCACTTGTACTACTTCCAGTAAGCAATTGACTGTCCAACAGTCCTTTGCGAGAAAGATGAAATATCACAGCAGTCATCCTGCTGCAAAGCGGATAACTGAGGCCTTGGCAGCCTGGGCGGTGAGAAACGTGGTTCCGGTATCCATCGTTAATTCAGAGCCAACTAGAGACTTGATTGAGGTACTGTGTCCCCGGTACCAAATACCATCTAGGTTCCATTTCTCTAGGCAGGCGATACCGAAAATGTACACAGACCTCAGAAAAAGAGTCACCAGTGTCCTAAAAAATGCAGTTGTACCCAATGTCCACTTAACCACGGACATGTGGACAAGTGGAGCAGGGCAGACTCAGGACTACATGACTGTGACAGCCCACTGGGTAGATGTATTGCCTCCCGCTGCAAGAACAGCAGCGGCAGCACCAGTAGCAGCATCTCGCAAATGCCAACTCGTTCCTAGGCAGGCTACGCTTTGTATCACCGCTTTCCAGAATACGCACACAGCTGAAAACCTCTTACGGCAACTGAGGAAGATCATCGCAGAATGGCTTACCCCAATTGGACTCTCCTGGGGATTTGTGGCATCGGACAACGCCAGCAATATTGTGCGTGCATTACATCTGGGCAAATTCCAGCACGTCCCATGTTTTGCACATACCTTGAATTTGGTGGTGCAGAATTATTTAAAAAACGACAGGGGCGTGCAAGAGATGCTGTCGGTGGCCAGAAGAATTGCGGGCCACTTTCGGCGTACAGGCACCGTGTACAGAAGACTGGAGCACCACCAAAAACACCTGAACCTGCCCTGCCATCATCTGAAGCAAGAGGTGGTAACGAGGTGGAATTCAACCCTCTATATGCTTCAGAGGATGGAGGAGCAGCAAAAGGCCATTCAAGCCTATACGATATAGGCAAAGGAGGTGGAATGCACCTGACTCAAGCGCAGTGGAGAATGATTTCAACGTTGTGCAAGGTTCTGCAACCTTTTGAACTTGCCACACGTGAAGTCAGTTCAGACACTGCCAGCCTGAGTCAGGTCATTCCCCTCATCAGGCTTTTGCAGAAGAAGCTGGAGACATTGAAGGAGGAGCTAAAACAGAGCGATTCCGCTAGGCATGTGGGACTTGTGGATGGAGCCCTTCATTCGCTTAACCAGGATTCACGGGTGGTCAATCTGTTGAAATCAGAGCACTACATTTTGGCCACCGTGCTCGATCCTAGATTTAAAACCTACGTTGTATCTCTCTTTCCGGCAGACACAAGTCTGCAGAGGTTCAAAGACCTGCTGGTGAGAAAATTGTCAAGTCAAGCGGAACGTGACCCGTCAACATCTCCTCCTTCACATTCTCCCGCAACTGGGGGTGCGAGGAAAAGGCTACGAATTCCGAGCCCACCCGCTGGCGGTGATGCAGGGCAGTCTGGAGCGAGTGCTGACATCTGGTCCGGACTGAAGGACCTGCCAACGATTACTGACATGTCGTCTACTGTCACTGCATATGATTCTGTCACCACTGAAAGAATGGTGGAGGATTATATGAGTGACCGCATCCAAGTAGGCACGTCAGACAGTCCGTACGTATACTGGCAGGAAAAAGAGGCAATTTGGAGGCCCTTGCACAAACTGGATTTATTCTACCTAAGTTGCCCTCCCTCCAGTGTGTACTCCGAAAGAGTGTTTAGTGCCGCCTCTCACCTTGTCAGCAATCGGCGTACGAGGTTACTTCCAGAAAATGTGGAGAAGATGATGTTCATTAAAATGAATTATAATCAATTCCTCCGTGGAGACATTCACCAGCAGCAATTGCCTCCAGAAAGTACACGGGGACCTGAGATGGTGGATTCCAGTGGGGACGAATTAATAATCTGTGAGGAGGGGGATGTACACAGTGAAAGGGGTGAGGAATCGGACGATGATGATGAGGTGGACATCTTGCCTCTGTAGAGCCAGTTTGTGCAAGGAGAGATTGATTGCTTCTTTTTTGGTGGGGGCCCAAACCAACCAGTCATTTCAGTCACAGTCGTGTGGCAGACCCTGTCGCTGAAATGATGGGTTCGTTAAAGTGTGCATGTCCTGTTTATACAACATAAGGGTGGGTGGGAGGGCCCAAGGACAATTCCATCTTGCACCTCTTTTTTCTTTCATTTTTCTTTGCGTCATGTGCTGTTTGGGGAGTATTTTTTTGAAGGGCCATCCTGCGTGACACTGCAGTGCCACTCCTAGATGGGCCAGGTGTTTGTGTCGGCCACTTGGGTCGCTTATCTTAGTCACACAGCTACCTCATTGCGCCTCTTTTTTTCTTTGCGTCATGTGCTGTTTGGGGAGTATTTTTTTGAAGGGCCATCCTGCGTGACACTGCAGTGCCACTCCTAGATGGGCCAGGTGTTTGTGTCGGCCACTTGGGTCGCTTATCTTAGTCACACAGCTACCTCATTGCGCCTCTTTTTTTCTTTGCGTCATGTGCTGTTTGGGGAGTATTTTTTTCAAGTGCCATCCTGTCTGACACTGCAGTGCCACTCCTAGATGGGCCAGGTGTTTGTGTCGGCCACTTGGGTCGCTTATCTTAGTCACACAGCTACCTCATTGCGCCTCTTTTTTTCTTTGCGTCATGTGCTGTTTGGGGAGTATTTTTTTCAAGTGCCATCCTGTCTGACACTGCAGTGCCACTCCTAGATGGGCCAGGTGTTTGTGTCGGCCACTTGGGTCGCTTATCTTAGTCACACAGCTACCTCATTGCGCCTCTTTTTTTCTTTGCGTCATGTGCTGTTTGGGGAGTATTTTTTTCAAGTGCCATCCTGTCTGACACTGCAGTGCCACTCCTAGATGGGCCAGGTGTTTGTGTCGGCCACTTGGGTCGCTTATCTTAGTCACACAGCTACCTCATTGCGCCTCTTTTTTTCTTTGCGTCATGTGCTGTTTGGGGAGTATTTTTTTCAAGTGCCATCCTGTCTGACACTGCAGTGCCACTCCTAGATGGGCCAGGTGTTTGTGTCGGCCACTTGGGTCGCTTATCTTAGTCACACAGCTACCTCATTGCGCCTCTTTTTTTCTTTGCGTCATGTGCTGTTTGGGGAGTATTTTTTTGAAGGGCCATCCTGCGTGACACTGCAGTGCCACTCCTAGATGGGCCAGGTGTTTGTGTCGGCCACTTGGGTCGCTTATCTTAGTCACACAGCTACCTCATTGCGCCTCTTTTTTTCTTTGCGTCATGTGCTGTTTGGGGAGTATTTTTTTGAAGGGCCATCCTGCGTGACACTGCAGTGCCACTCCTAGATGGGCCAGGTGTTTGTGTCGGCCACTTGGGTCGCTTAGCTTAGTCACACAGCTACCTCGGTGCAAATTTTAGGACTAAAAATAATATTGTGAGGTGTGAGGTGTTCAGAATAGACTGAAAATGAGTGGAAATTATGGTTATTGAGGTTAATAATACTATGGGATCAAAATGACCCCCAAATGCTATGATTTAAGCTGTTTTTTAGGGTTTTTTGAAAAAAAGACCCGTATCCAAAACACACCCGAATCCGACAAAAAATTTTCGGTGAGGTTTTGCCAAAACGCTTTCGAACCCAAAACACGGCCGCGGAACCAAACCCAAAACCAAAACTTAAAACCCGAAAAATTTCCGGTGCACATCACTAGTTACAATATGTATTTATATATATATATATATATATATATATATATATTTAAATATCTATAGAGATGTATACATATTGATATACAGTATATATGCTTGTGTGTGTGTGTGTGTGTGTGTGTGTGTGTATGTATATATATATATATATATTATCACTTACTATAATATCTCTCTAGATAGATAGATAGATAGATAGATAGATGTAATGAAATATTTCACACGCATAACAATGCCACCTTTAATATACACTGTCCCCATGTGTCCACATTTTCATGACTGATACAAGCTATACACAGCTCAAATGTGCTTTCCACTAGGAGAGCAAGTTACATAGTTACATAGTGAGGTTGAAAAGAGGCAAAATGCCCATCAGGTTCAAGCTGTATTCTGTGTCAAGCTGTGCACATGCTGTAGTAACGGTTTAGTATCAATTGATAACTATGGTTCTTACCAATCCCAGATATATAATGTCACTATGTTAAGAGCTACAGCCCTGGATACTTTATCCAGCTAGAAATTTGTCCAATTCATCTTTAAATTTATTTACAGAGTCCGGCATTATTACCTGTTCCGGCAGGGAGTTCCAAATCTTTATTGCCCTTACCGTGAAGAACCATTTCCTATGCAGGTATACAGAATTTTCTCTCCTCTAGCCTCAGAGAGTGCCCACGTCCTATTCAGAGTTCTTTTAATAAGCAAATCCCCCACTAACTCCTTATAGTGACCCTTTACATATTTGCAGATATTAATAATGTCTCCTCTTAGACGCTTCTTTTCTAGTGTATACATATTTAACCTAGTATGTCTTTCCCTGTAGTCCAGAGTATCTAACCCTTTAATCAATTTAGTAGCTCGCCTTTGAACTCTTTCTAGCTCCCCTATATCTTTTTTGTAATATGGTGCCCAAAATTGAACACAATATTCCAGGTGGGGACGCACCAAAGATTTATACAATGGCAGGATTAAAGCCTCGTCCCTTGTCTCAATGCCCCGTTTTATGCACGCAAGCACTTTATTGGCCTTTTTTGCTGCATTTTGACATTGTGTACTGTTACTAAGCCTATTATTTATGAGCACCCCCAAATCTTTTTCCACCACAATTTCCCCTATATTTTCCCCATTTAGAGTGTAGGATGCAAATGTGTTTTTTAACCCAAAATGCATAATTTTGCATTTCTCTATATTGAACTTCATTCTCCATTTAGATGCCCATGTTTCAAGTTTACAGAAGTCATTTTGTAGAGAATCCACATCACTTTCTGAATTAATTACCTTACACAGTTTAGTATCATCTGCAAAGATTGACACTGTGCTTTCCAGGCCTATTCCTAGATCATTGATAAATACATTGAACAGTAGCGGGCCAAGTACGGACCCTTGCAGTATTCCGCTGACTACTGGTGCCCAGCTAGAGAACATCCCATTGACCACTACACGTTGTAATCTGTTATCCAGCCAATTACTTATCTATGTACAAATAATATATCCTAGGCCAAGTTCCCTTAATTTGATGACCAGTCTCCCGTGAGACACTGTATCGAAAAGGCTTTTGCAAAATCTAGATAGACCACAGCCACTGCTTTTCCCTGGTCAAGCTTCTCACTCGCCTCCTCGTAGAAGCTAATTAAGTTAGTTTGACATGATCTGCCCCTTACAAACCCATGCTGACTTTTGCTAACAATTTTAGTAGTATGCAGATAATTCTCTATGTTATCCCTTAAAATTCCTTCCAATATTTTACCCACTATAGAGGTTAAACTAACTTGTCTATAGTTACCAGGATTATCTTTAGTTCCCTTTTTAAATAAGGGCACTACCTCAGCTATGCGCCAATCCTTTGGTACCTTGCCTGATCTAATAGAACTATAGAAATTCAAGTATAGGGGTTTTGCTAGCTGTGACCTAAACTCCATAATAACCCTCGGATAAATGTCATCAGGGCCTGGTGATTTTTTAATATTTATTTTGCTTAGTCTCTCCAGGACTACTTCCTCCCTTAAAAGAGTATCAAGCCAAGAGTCATTATCATCACTATCTTTATGCACTACTCTAACTGTATGATCCTCCCTGGTGAATACTGAGGGGGAAAAAATTGTTCAGTATTTCCGCTTTTATTTTGTCGTCGTTTATCAAAGCTCGCCAGTTCATTTTTTAATGGGCCTACGCTCTACTTCTTTAACCTTTTACTGTTTATGTACTTAGAATTTTTTTTAGGGTTGATTTTACTCTCTATAGCGATTTGCTTTTCGTTTAAAATTTTAGCTGCTCTTATAACTTTTTTGCATCTTTTGTTGCATTCCTTATAATACAGGAATGACTCCTCCCCACTATTGGATTTAAATGTTTTGAAAGCACACCTCTTTTTAGCCATTGCTACTTTGACATCCTTGTTAAGCCACATTGGTTTGTGTTTAGTACTCCTGCGTTTACTACTCATGGGAATAAATTTGTGGCTATTGCTATCAAGCAACCCTTTTAAAGAATCCCACATTTCCGATGTGTCTTTACCTTGAAACAAAACTTCCCAGTCAATGTCGTTTAGTGCCCGTCTTAGCATATTGAAGTTAGCTTTATTAAAGTTAAATATTTTGGTGAATCCCTTATAGGTATGTTTCTTGAAACTGATGTCGAATGTGATCATATAGTGATCACTGTTTCCCAAGGTCTCCCCAACACTAATGTTTGATATAATGTCCACATTATTGGTAATAACTAGGTCCAAAATAGTTTTACCTCTAGTTGGGTTCTCTGCTAATTGAGTCAAGTATTGATCCTTTAATGTATTTAAGAATCTGCTGCTCCTAGTTTTTACACATGAATCGTTACTCCAATTAATATCAGGATAGTGAAAATCCCCTAACACTAGGATGTCCCCCATTCCCGCAGCTTTTTCTGTTTGCTGTAAGAGTTGTTCCTCCTCATGTATGCTAATATCTGGTTGCTTATAGCATGTGCCAATGACTAGTTTCTTTGCATCAGTGCCCCCACTAGTGATCTCAACCCATAGCGACTCCACATTATCCCCAGTCCCCTCGTAAATTACATCTATTAAGTTTGGTTCAAGAGATAATTTAACAAAGAGACATACCCCTCCTCCCTTTTGGTAGCCCTATCCCTCCTGAAAAGAGAATATCTTCTTATCTATGTGTACGAGTGTCTTTCTAAAACTACCCTTACCGACTGTTATTCTCCTCCCTCCCTTTCCACCCCCATCATAATTAATACAACCCTCCTCTTTACTATCTCTATTTGACCTAACATCATTTTCTATAAAACATGTTGTTGTCATAATCATTAAGTAATAAATTGGGAATATCGTGGGCAATACCTGTGTCAGTAGATCCTGTGCCAATACCCATGCAATTACCCTTACCCTTGCCAGCTGAACTTTCGCTCCCCCCTACTCCTCCCCCAAATTGATCACTACCCCCATCTTTACTATTCTCACTTTTTGACCCGTAGCTTCTAGCTAAACCCGCCCCCCAGGCTCCTAGTTTAAAAGCTTCTCCAACCCTCTAACCATCCTGCCCCCCAGCACTGCAGCCCTCTCCTCATTCAGGTGCAATCCATCCCGACAAAAAAGATGGCTCATGACTGAGATGTCCGCCCAGTGTTCCAAGAACACAAACCCTTCTTTCCTACACCAATCTCTAAGCCACGGAATGTTTATTTGATGGAAGCTTGTGGATTGTCCAATATGGGAGGCTTAGGAGTGCCAACAAGAGTGTAACCAGTATAGGCTGCTAATTTATTTAACGTTTTGCGCATTTATGGAATCTTACACACATAGGGAGACCTTAGCAGTGGTGTGCGGCCAGAAGTCACAGCCAGGTGACTCACACGTACACATACCTCCCAAAATGATCCTCTCCAGGTGGGACAGAATGCTCTATTCCTGGACGTCCCTCTTAATTTATGATAGCCATCACCTGTGCTGAAACACCTTTCTTATCCATTAACCTGTATAATACAGGTGCCAGCAATCATAAATTAAGAGAAAAGCCCAGGAACAGAGCATTTTGTTCCTCTTGGAGAGGGTCATGTTGGGTGGTATGCGTACACGCGGGGGAAGGGGGGGGGGGCAACCCACCGCTCGGCCGCCTGCCTGATGATTTTTAATAAAGAAACAAAATGGCTGCTGGTGTGCTCTGGCCAGGGCCCCCCTGGCATGCCCAGGTATTCTGTACCCTCTCCCCTCCTCTCTCGGTGCCACTGAGGGTTAGTTCCGAGAAGGACCCGGGTCCCAGCGCAGTATAAACAGGTAAGCTGCATCGATACAGCCCGACGGGTTGGGTTCATGTGACCGTCGGTCACCATACTGACCGCAGGCTCTCAACTTTTAGGTGGCCAGCGGGGGAGTGTGTGTGTGTGTGTGTGGGGGGGGGGGGAAGTTGGAGCTAGCGCAATGACATCAGTTATCTAAAGTAACAAATATTTTAATAAATTGAAAGAAGCAGGAACAGTATTATGTCCTAACCCTGAGAGCTTGCAGTCATATACTTTTTTACATGCAACTAAAGAGACCCATTTGTCGTAAAAACACAATCGCGTGACTTTCTCTAGTTCCATGTAAAAGAAGTGTATGGAGAGGTAGAGTATCTGTATATAGCGTGCTGGGAAAGTGATCTCCCGGCCAGGCAGACTCCTGCACGTTTTCCCCCACACTTGTAACCCGAACTGTACGTGGGAGTGAGAGCCTGGGGCTGTGGCCCTGTAAGGTAAAGTCCCGGTCTGGAGGAGGAGGTACAGAAGGGCAGGGCAAAGGATTGCAGCTCATGCATTATTCATAGGCAGGGAAAGTGCCTCTCCCCGTCCTGTGAGCTGACATTTTCTCACTTTGTTAATGTTAGGGAAGTCAGTGAGGATTGGGAACCCGGGACCTGTGATCCGGCCGGGCACCAGAGCGGGGACTGGACGCCTGTAAACCTTCGTTTATCTCCCGGAGACCGATTCAGGTCAGAGAGCTGACAGGAACTATCCAGCCGTGACGTCACAATGCTCCTGCACTTTATTGGAACTTTCAGCCTCGCAACGTTGTAAATCCTTTTCTTACAGTCATCGTAACTGGCCCCGATCTGTTCCTATTTATCCATTTGGGAAACTCATCTGGGGTGTTACTTTTGGCTGCTGAACCTGAAGTTCGCGAACTCCGCAGAGTTTGTTGTCATTGGTTCTGCCAGGATGAACCAGAATCCAGGTCTCCCACCACCGGGACAGCAAGTGATCCATGTCACCCAGGACCTGGACACGGACTTAGAGAATCTCTTCAACTCTGTGATGAACCCGAAACCCAACTCTTGGAGGAAGAAGATCCTTCCAGAGTCCTTTTTCAAAGAGCCAGACTCGGGCTCCCACTCCAGGCAATCTAGCACAGACTCTGGAAGCCACCCTCCCAGGCTGGGGATACAGCACGTCCGATCCCATTCGTCTCCTGCTTCCCTACAGCTGGGTGCCGGGACCGGGACCGTTCCAAGCCCAAGTCAGCAGCACGCTCACCTCCGCCAGCAGTCCTATGATGTGACGGATGAGCTGCCTCTGCCACCCGGCTGGGAGATGGCATATACCCACACGGGACAGAGATATTTCCTGAAGTAAGTGACATTTCCCTGCACAAAGGGCCCGCATTCTCAGATGACCTATTGCTAAGGCTTATAGGGGCCCCTATCTATAAGAGTGCCAATATGAAAGTGTAGTGTATAAATGACCCCAGCACCACAGACGTGGTAAACATACCGTAGTGCCCCCAGTTCACATTATGCCACACAAAAACCTCAGTTCACATATGCCACAGTGTCCCCATGCTGGTGATGGCCCATTAGATACACATAGAGCATAGAATCCGAACACTGGTTGTATTAACCCCTTTAACACCAAAGCCCCCAGCAAAGGAATGTTGCTATTTCCTTTGCTGTCAGAGGATTATGCAATCCACAGCCTTAAACTGGAGGTGTCTGTGTGCTGTTGGTTTAACTCGTTTGCTGCTCTACACAACTGTAATTCAATACACAGCACAGGGTTAGACATCTGTATAAATCTGATCATTGCATTGTTATACTTGGCTGGATAATGAACAGTGCATTTTCCAGGCTGCACTAACCAATTCAGTTACTGCTACAATGAAGTTGTTCTAACACTCAGATTTAACTCTTTTATTTCCATAACAATCCGTACTATGTTGTTTGTAATCCATAAAGCATAGGCATAATTTGCCAGATCTCTGTACTGAAAAATTAGCAATATTGTGTGCGAAATGGGTGTTTTTCCCAATTATAGGACTTGTTACTGACCAATATATGTAAAGGGTTACTTCTGGAGTTTGAATGGCGAAACCTATTCTCCAAGTTTAGCGGATATCTGTTCTCTTATCGCCACTCATAGCACCTATACAATGGGGCCTATTTATCAACACGTTTTAGCTATTTAAAACTCATTGTGTATGATAAATGTGCTCCTGCCTGTCAGCTCACAACTGTCATTTGTTTACACATATGACAATTATTGCTGATTGGCTGGAGAACCATTTATCATACACCATGGGCTCGATTTAATTAGATGACAGTTGAATATCGCCGGGAATTAGCTCCTGGAGCTATTCAATACAGTGCAGTGGTAAATCGGAGAATGCCCATTCTCCCGGACTAAACAGGGTGTTTTGTCGGGGGAACGGAGATTCTCCGACTTAAGTGCCCGAAGCGACACTGTTTCCGCCGCACTAAGGGCACAAATCAGCATCGCGCCGGCACTTTAGTCGGATTTCTGCTCGCACCTCTCTGAGGGTGCGAGAAGAAATCCCGACGGGTGTCACATGGCGCTGTATTGAATAGCCCCAGGAGCTAATTCCCAGCGCTATTCAGTTGTCATCGAATTGAATCGTGACCAATTAATTTTAAATAGCTAAAATCCATTGATAAATGAGGCCCAATGTCTGGCCTGGCAAAGTGGCAAGGTAAACCTTATTACAGTATCTCCGGAGCAGATGAGTATTGCTCAGGTGCCCAGCAATGTTGTTGTTTTTTATTAAATTGTTGGAATAACTTTTTTTTTTAAATTATCATTGGGATAAGGGATGATAAACCCACGGTGGTGCTTTCAATAATTGATACAGTAGGCCCCTCTAGCTAAAATAGAGTTCTGCCAAAACAATACAAACACTAGTCATTACATTTCCTGTGTGTAATACCAAGTGTGTGCAGAGGTGCGTGTGTTTGTTTGTTTAGCATTGTGGATTATTGTGAGGCTTTCTAACTAAACCACGATAAATAATGGTTCTGCAGATAATGCAATGCATACAGTACATTTTCTGTTGACAACTGCATAACAAGGGCTATGCCTGATGTATGTCTCGTATGTTTATCTGTGGTGTTAAAGGCACCTTTGCATAGCTGCCGCCAAAGACACTATTTTAAATTAATTGCGAAAAAAATATATAGTATTCACAGTTATTCATATTTTAGAATGATGAATCTAGGTGGTGGATGTTACAAATTTTTATTTGATCCCTAGGATTATAATTACATGTTACTGCAGTGGTAAAGTAACGTTTTGTACCACAGTTGTTCAAAAAGCAGCTCAAAATGGGTTACCAATTCAGTTAATCAAAGGTGCCTCTTAATTGCGGTAATCTGTGATTATTAGGACTACCCTAAATAGTCCCCACAGGAAGTGTAATGCTCTGGTGGTATGCCTTGTTGCAGTCAGCATTTACAAGTGACATGCCCAAAATGGAGAGTTAGCACATGCTGTGCATCCATAGGCCGATAAGTGGGTGCTTGCTCAGTGAACGTTCCCCAGATTTCGCTCTACGGCACATGCGCACATTGTACATTGCAGTGAAATGTAAGTATCTAGAGATGGCACTATATGTGCTTCAAAAACTGTACTTTGTACACTGGTTACACACCATGATCCCCGCAACTTCCTATAGTGACGCAGTAAATAAAGGAATCTATGATTTCTTAGTGGTGACCTGTTTAATAAATTTCCAAGGCTAAACATTTACCTAAATGTGTACAGTAAAACATTATTGCCTAAATACATTGAGAATCATGCATGTTCATTTCCTCTTATATGTGAGGTCTAGAACCGTATCCTGCAATGGGATCTTTTGCTTTGAATATCACGAGCATCCATATCCTCTAATCTGTAGTGTCGGGTATGGGTCGTTGGGTCGACACAACTTAGGCTCTACTGTCCTTAGGTCGACCACTATTGGTCTACTACATACATTAGGTCGACAGGTCAAAATGTCGACATGAGTTTTTATTTTTTATTTTTGGTGTCGTTTTCTTCGTAAAGTGACGGGGAACCCCAATTAGTGCACCGTGTCCCCTCGCATGGCTCGCTACACTCGCCATGCTTCGGGAAAGGTGCCTCTCTCCGCTACCGCTGCGCTCGGCACTGGTTACCATTCCCAATTGTAGTCCACGTGGATCGTAAAGTGTGAAAAAGTCCAAAAGGTAAAACAAATGTGAAAAACTCATGTCGACCTTTTGACCTGTCAACCTAGTACATGTCGCTCTAATGACCATGTCGACCTAATGACCGTATCCCGTAGTGTCAAACACCAGATCCAGCTAAAGCTGGGTACACACTGTATGATGCGCACTTAAGAGGATCTCTCTCTTTGGTGCTGAACTACAGGTAGCAGATTTGATTAAACCTATGGCATGTTGTATCTGAATAAAATCTTTTTAGTACCTGGGCTTGTTGTAGATCCACAATAACAGCTGTAGAACTACAGGCTACTTCTTCTTGTTTTACATTATGAGCCCTCAGAAGTGGGGTCTTGGAGTGTGATTACTAATACCCTTTTACACTGCCGCAATAACCTGGGTTATTGCCGGGTTAACCCAGGTCTCAGCTTGTGTGAAAAGGTTAATCCGGATCCAGTAACCTGTGAATTCAACCTGGGTAGCCTATGGAGAGCCAGTTCAAACCCTATGGAGAGCTGGTTCACCAGCGTTTGGAGATGATGTAATCTGAAAGCGCCTGCAGAGGAGAAGCCCTGGCAATATCCCAGGTCCAGGCTGCAGTGTAAAAGGGTTTCAAGCCACTGTGACCCAGACTGGACCAGGAATTTCTGTGTGAGAAGGGTATAAACTATGGTTACTCCCCATTGGTAAATACAACATTGCTGGCATTGTATAAATAAATAATGGCAAAATACAGTAGACGTGAAGCGCTGCAGTGGTTATTGGGCCTGTTTATCCAGTCACCATATAGCATTATGTATGTATGTATGTAAAGGTGATATCTGGTTTCCTTTTTTACTGTCTGTCAATGTTTACATGAAACAGCTGAGAAAATGAACTTCTGGGGAAGTGAGGCTGGCAAATGCTGTACTAGGACTGTGGTCTGTAATGCTTAACCAGAAAACACCTCACAATAGATATGTGATGGCTTCTTTCACCTCTGACTTTTCATACATTCCTTTCTACTTTACCTTTCCACAAAAAAGTATAGTACGTCCACGCTATTAACCAGCATTCTCTAGTCTCTACTCATATGGAATCAGTAACTGCAGGCCTGTGTTCGCTACAATGTTATGTAGTGTGTATGTGTATATATATATATATATATATATATATATATACATACACATACATACATACATACATACATACATACATACGTACGTACGTACGTACGTACGTACGTACGTATGTGTGTATATATATATATATATATGTGTTCTGGAATGAATGGTTGACCATGTTGAGGTCGACATAGACATGGTCGACATGGACTAATAGTCGACACATGAAAATGGCCGACACTGGACATGTTAACACATGAAAAGGCCGACATGGATTTTTTAACTGTTTTTGGTGTAATTTTTTCCGTAACATGACCAGGAACCCCAAATAGTGTACCGCGTCCCCTTGCATGGCTCGCGAAGGCAAGGTACCTCACTCTGCTATGTCGACCTTTTCATGTGTCGACCGTTTTCATGTGTTGACCATATTTCCGTGTCAACCATCTCAATGTCGACCTAATGACTGGCGACCTTAACATGGTCGACCATCCAAACGGATACCATATATATGTATATACTGTACAATGCTATAGCAAGAGTTATCAATCTAAGTTTTGGACTACAGTAAGTGCTTCATACTCTTTATAGTGGGTCCCTTTAGTTACTATGAAACTTTCCATTGATCAATAGGGAACGATCTCCTTACACTTTTCTCCAATCACATAGAAGCATCCAAGCAGACTCCTGGTTTATGCATGCACTCACATTGCACTAACATTCAGACACCTGGATTTTCCGCATCTTGTGTGTTGATAAATAGGATCTTGTATTAAAAAAAACTAATTATGGTCACATGTTGCAGATGAGATGCAGTGATTTTAAAAGAGGGATTATTGTTGTGGTTCGTTTCCCTGTGCTTTAGTGAGCAGAGCAGATTTCCGTTTGAATTTGGAACCATTCAATATCCGTACTGTCTACAGTAATATCATCACAAGACTTTGAGGAAAAGACACCAGAAAGGATTTTCCAGGATTTAACGTTGCCAAATTTTGATTAGCATATAATCTATAATCTAAACTGTTCTCTTCAATTAAGGCTTATTCTCCACATGAATATAAGAATTTCCTCTTTATATTTCCATTAACTGTTTCATAGTTTCACTTCCAGTATTTTGCTTAGTCTGACATGGTAATCTGTAATCTGGAATTCTACCAATAGATACTGGTGCAGGTCAGGAGGCAGAGAATGCTGGCTTGGTATTGGTGAAGAATAACTGTGAATAATTATATCTCAAACTTTGCAAATGGTTTCACCATTTATCAAGGTAACTAATGTGCCCCCACACAACATCTATTGCCTGCTGCCTCAGATTGCCGATCTTTAGCTGACAAACAACTCTGTGAGGTGTAATTCAAGCACAGGGTGACATCCACAGGATGCCTAAGACCATGGCATATGAGCTATTTTGATTGATTAAGTTACTGTCTCTTTAAGCTCTGGAGGCGCCAGTCAGAGATGTAGTGAATGGAAAATCACATTGACATCAAAGAGAGTTTCCATGCCATAGTACCCTGTCCAGCAGCAACAAGGCTTAATGAATAATCTGACAAGTATTTCATAGGAGACAGCGAAATCCAAGTGTTCCAGCTGACATCACTAGAGCTTAGTTTTGTTGTACTGGATATCTCTGAAGTCTCAATCTGAGCTACAGTCAGTGTAGAAACATTGTAACAAATATTCCCTTTGTAGTCATTGGATGAAGTTCTAAATAAACAGTCTGGGGAACTCATCTTTAATGCTGCAATGTCCGCAGAGTGACGCTCAGAACGCCATAGGTATGGCTGGAATGCCACCAACATTGGCCTTGTTCCCTTGTTAAACTCCCTCTAGTGCCTAACCCTAGCCTCTCACAGCCTAAACCCTCCCCGGCAACCTAACCGTGCCCCCCCCCGCCTCCCCACAGCCTAACCCTAACCCTCCCGCAGCAGCCTAACTCTAATGTCAACATTCTGACAATATTGTAATTTCACCTATCCACATTCTGCGAATGCTGACACATTGGCTGTCAACATTTTAACAATGTCTACATTATAACTGTCAACATGGTAGTGTCGTTATTATGTATGTGAACATTGTTTTTGAGAACCTTTTTGTACTACATCCCCTCTGTGATACCCCAACATCATCAATTTTCCTACCTCTATGGAGTGCTGGGGAAATTGGCGGTCGCAAAGTGCTACTGTTCCAAAGGCACACTGTGACCATTGTCAACGTTGACTTTTTCCCCTTGGATTTGAAAGTTCCAGTAAGGAACTCACTTGGGGAAATTGGTGCAAAGGAAATCTTATTGTAGCCCAGCACATCCAATAAAATGTTGCTTTTATTATCAAAACTGCACAAGAAAAAATAGGTGCTCATTTGCTGTCTGTACACACTATCTTATTACTGGAAATGTTTTCAGAAATATATCCCAATTTGTTGCTTATATATTACTACTTTATCTGTGATTCCACAATTCTCACCTATAATACTGTCAATAAGAGTATGTTCTCGCCTGCACTTGTTCATGATTATCCAGGTACTAAGAATTTGTTACATTTTGGGGCGATTAGAAAGTCAATAGCAGGCAAGATTTAGGGTCTATGCTTAATGTCTCGATACACTGCATGAGCCCACCGAGTTAGAATAAAGGACACATTTATCAAAATGTCCCCAATTGCAGCAGTATGACTTTATTATTGTAGCAGTTTAACAAAAAACTATAACCAGCGCAACTGTGCGATACTCCATTGGTATAACGATACTTCCTGTAATTGCGTAAGCCGACTTGATCTGGGTTTTCAGTTTAATCACTGTAAATCAATGTCAATAAAAAAATTAGTAATAAGTTTAAAAATAGTTATTTATGCTTAACATTCAAAATCTGTCTTTTGCCAATATATGACTTTTATTTATTTATTTATTTATTACCAGTTACTTATATAGCGCACACATATTCTGCAGCGCTTTACAGAGAATATTTGCCCATTCACATCAGTTCCTGCCCCAGTGGAGCTTGCAATCTATATTCCCTGCCACATGTACACACAGACACATTCACACTAGGGTTAATCTTATTGGAAGCCAGTATATTTTTGGATTGTGGGAGGAAACTGGAGTACCCATAGAAAATTCACGCACAGGGAGGATATACAAACTCTGCACAGTTGGGGCTATGGTGGGAAAATAACCCATGACCTCAGTGCTGTGGGGCAGTAATGCTAACCATTACACCATCCATACGGGATCCGGTCTTTAGGTCGACAGTAAGTAAGACTGTCTAGGTCGACCACTATCGGTCGACATGGTTTCTAGGTCGACAGGGACTATATGCCGACATGACAAAAGGTCGCCATGAGTTCTTCACATTTTTTTTTACTTTTTCATACTTTACAATCCATGTGGACTACAATTGGGAACGGTAACCTGTGCCGAGCGCAGTGGCAGCAGAGCGAGGCACCTTGCCCGAAGCACGTGCCATGCAAGGGGACATGGCGCACTAATTGGGGTTCCCGGTCACTGTACGGAGAAAACGACACCAAGAAAAGAAGGAAAAAAAACTCATGTCGACATTTTCTCATGTCGACTTAGTACATGTCGACCTAGAGTCCCTGTCGACCTAGAAACCATGTCGACCTACTTACTGTTGACCAATAGTGGTCGATCTAGACACTGTCGACCTAAATCTAATCTACCTAACATACCACACCCATCCGTACTGCCCTGACTTTTATTCTCTGAAGCATTTTAGTAATCAGCTAGTCATTTATGCTATAAACAGCGTTTGCGCAATCACTGCATCTGTGTGGTAGAAAGGTGATGCAGGGGCAACACAGTGTGGGCAGATAAGTCATTTATTACTTGTAGAGAGATAAGCAGTAATTGGCTTTTCAGCCCACACATTTGCACTCTGCAGAGCAGGTGTAGAAATGCACTAATTCTGAACATTACATAGGTGTATTTTATAGCATTGTTTTATTTCCTTAGTTCAAATATTGCTTTTAATTCCATAGTTCAAACTTTGCAACATTTTAGACATCTTTAAAGAATGACAGTTTGGACATATATAGTCCTCTTTCTGCAATGGAAATTTGTAATTCTGTGTGGTTTGTTCCATATACTCTTTACGCATCCAGATTTACAGGTTTCAGTGCAGCAGTGTTGATGGAACTATTAAATTGCCTTTGGTACAGTGTAATGGGCCCTACACACTCTGCGACTGGCCGCCGAGCTGCCCGACTGCTGATACGGCCATCGGACGACCTGGCCGCGGGAGTGGGTGTGACGTCTCCATAGCCCTACATGCTAATGTGGACAAGATTGTCTATATTGGCCTGCAGGTATGAACGAGCCGGCACCAACGATGAACGAGCGCGGGGCCATGCATCGTTCCTCGTTGGTGCCTACACACTGAAAGATGTGAACGGTATGTCGTTCATTAATGAATGAGATCGTTCATATCTTTCAGTGAAATCTTTAAGTGTGTAGGGCCCTTTACACTATGATGAATGTCGGCCTTGTATACCATACCACGGCATTCAAGTGGGATGAATGTAAATACAGACTGGACCTGATTCAGATGTGATCCCAACTTCTATGGTGTCGCAAAGGAGCGATTATCAGTCTCTGCACCAGTGCGCATGCACCAAGGTACTTTTACAATGCAGTTGTAGAGTGATTGACAGGAAGAGTCCGTTTGAGGACGCATGCATGTCATGAACATTTTTCAGGGGTGTATCTCAGAGTGCAACTGCAATTTCAGTTACACTATGAGATATGCCCTCTGAAAAAAATTGCCTCCAGTGTCGCAGCTCCCGTGTCCATTCTGCACGATGGAGGCACTCAGGGAGTTAATGTTCCTTGCATCTGTATCACAGTTTGCAATGGAGTATGCAGTTGCTGAGATTGTTGTAATGGCTTCGGTGCATGTCTCGGTTCACTTGTGGGCGACCGCTACACACGCAGTGCTTCACAGTTCCGTCACTGAAAAGGATCGCTGCTGCACTGGTGTTTGCAACCGCATCTGCATTAGTCCCATTGTAGCCATCCACTATCACTTAACCAGAGTTTTATAATTCCGTGACTCTTGAGGTGATATTAGTGTACAGATACCAATGTACAGAGGTAGATGAAAAGTCATATTCATCAGATGCTCTTGCCGTTCCATTTTGATTATATAAAGCATTATATTTTGTTTGTATGTGGTGGCTTTAAGGTGTTCATGATCATTTTGCTTTTAATATTCTACAATTGAATTCTTTTTTTCACATGGCCCAATGTCTCCAGAACTGAGTTACAGGGAGGAAAGATGCACCCTAGAGCGATCTTTCTAAAATTACACCAAAACGCACATTAGAGGTCGAGAGACAACTGCAGTGCACAGTTGCTGAGGCTTCTCCGATTTGCAGTCTTGTGTTTGAAGTGGAGATCAGTGGTATGCAATGGAGCTGCTTACCATATAGCAGATGCCGTGTCTGCAAAGGAATGACAAACAGGGACAATGGAGGTAATTCAGACCTGATCTCTCGCTAGCGTTTTTTGCAGTGCTGCGATCAGGTCAGAACTGCACATGCATATGTACCACAATGCATAGGCGCGTCGCACGGGGACAAAGCGGATCGTTGCTGTGCGATGGTTTTTTTACGAAGAATCCATTTGCACAGCCGATCGCAAGGAGATTGACAGGTCGAAGACGTTTGTGGGTGGCAACTGACCGTTTGCAGGGCGGGTGTCTGACGTCAATTCTGGCCCCAGACAGGGTGAAGTGATCGCAGTGGCTGAGTAAGTCCTCGGCAACTCAGAAACTGCACAAAGTTTTTTTGTACCGCTGGGCTGCACATGCGATCACACACTTGCATAGCTAAAATACACTCCCCGGTGTGCGACGACTATGCGAACGCAGGACTGCAAAAAACAGCTAGCGAGCGATCAGGTCTGAATTATCCCCAATGCTCCATCCTAATTTTGCGCTAAGAAAACACCCAACAGTAGTTGACCTCTCTCTTTAGTAACATCTGTAACACATTAGCGCTGCCTTAGGAGCCTATTACATATTTAGTTAGCGCAGGCAGCTGAACAGCAGATACAATCCAATAGTATATATAGTATGTACATGCATTTTCCGCCCTTTTCTCCTAATCGTACACGGGCCCCATAGTCACTAGCCACTCACTGGGTTGCCAGGATGAGAAGCAACTCTTGATTAAGGTCCACATAGGCCTAGGGCTGATAATGATCAAGGGACAAATGTGAGACTCTGAGGAGGTGTGACTAGCGCTGTGTGGACGTGGTCACTGCCAAGTGAGCAAGTATACTTGTGTTTCTCAACCTTGCTCTAACAGTTTACATTTTCCAGACCACTCAACACGGGCATAGGTGTATGGCCAACTGTCATATGTTAAAGATCCACAGCTGACCTAGAAAACATGAACTGGTTGGGATCCTGAGGACTGAGTTTGAGAACCACTGATGTACGCTAAATCCCCTTAGAGGAATCCAAAAGATCTCTCAGTGTCCCCTGCAGCTTGTGCAATATGACTTCCTGGGTCATAAAGCCGGAAGTTCTCACAACACAAGGGAAGAGCTTTCCCAAGAGTTAATTGCAGTTATTCATGCATACAGCGTTAATAAATGCCGCTATACATGCGATAAGGGGTGGGATGTAGCGCATAGCATATGTTATACATGATACATCCCACCGTAAATACATAAAAATAGAATAATGACATAATTTTGTAAGGGAAATAAAAATACAGTTTTAATACTTGGGACTTATGGTCGACCATGTCACCTGCTAGGCTGCTGGTCATCAACATGATGTCATAATTATAGGACTATTTTTATGTGGTGGCCTGGTGCTGTATTTTATTTTGCCCCATTGTTAATCTGATTCTGATGAGAAGGGGTTAAAACTGCAGAAAACTGAGATGAGGCCTGAAGACATCTGAGCCTCCTGATATCAGTTCCTGTCAAAGCTCCTGTTCATGTGCTTCTACAGCTGAGTACACACTGTGCAGATCACCCTGTGTAGGTCATTCTCCAGATTCGATCCTCGGAGCTATTATCTGATCAGTGTGTACTTCTATGGGACTGGGAGGTCGGACATCTACATTTTTAAGCAGCTCATAAGGTGCGACCTCCTGAGGAGAGTTTGAAGCCGTTTATCGGGCAGCACTACTGCATATACACTTATGGAAGGTGTTCTCAAACTGTGTGCCTAGGCACCCTGGGGAGCCTCGGGGCACTTCCAGGGGTGCCTTGGGTTGGTGGTCCAGGACCAATTCAAATTATTTATGGTCAATGTAATAGGCTAAACCAGTGCTGGTGGCTGCCAATCATTAAAAATGTGGACAAACAGAAGGAAATCTTATCCCTCACCACACAGTTGACCTTAGGATGACGCATAAACACAATTTACTTAATTTTAATATTTCTTTCTAAATTTCTCAATAAGAAAGTTCTGGCCTAGACTCACAGAGCACCAGAGTTCACCTAGACCAGTGGGTCTGAAACTTTCTTGAATTGTGGTGCTGTATTAGAATTTTTTTCACAATACCCCTAGGCCAAGAGTTTCTTATTGAGAAATTCAGCAAAATATTATTCATTTAATTTAATTGTGTCTACCTTTCTTCATTAGGCTCAGTTATGTAGTGGTGGACAGAGTTGCGCTTCTGATTGTCCACATTTTTATGATTGGCAGCCACCAGCATTGGTTTTGCCTATTACATTTGCTAAAAATAATTTGATTTGATCCAGGACCAACAACCCTGCCATGGCACCCCTGTAAGTGCCCCTTGGGAAACACTGACCCAGGCTTTACTGCGTGTGACGTATTTAGCTGAACATTCATATTTGCAAAATTTTTCTTTGAAATTCTTATCAAATTTTGGAACCTATAAATGATGGGAACCCTGTGCATAACATAGCAAAGTTTAAAAATGATATTTTCAACAGCTTTTTATATTTGTATACTTACATTTCAACATGCAGTGGAAAAAAAAAATTAACTGATATTTTACTACAAGTTGTCTTCATTCTGCTAAATATTAATTTATGTTCCTTCTTTGTGCGGGATATGGAGAAAAAGAGACGTACACAGGATACGCACTGCAAACACTGGTTCTGCACTGGTGCTCCTATGTGGTCTAGTCAGTGTACATCAAGCCGTACTCTGTGCTCCCAGGAGACTCTGCAACCTACTAGGTTGGTCATACAGGGCCTAATTCTGATTTGTATGCTAAAGCCTATGCAGCTGCCTTTTTTCAATGCAAGTGAAGCCGCCGCCCAAATAATGAATAGAGACGCCCTCCAAAGCCATCACAAAATCTAAGCAACTGCGTGCACATTTGTAGTATCGATGAAAATCCAAAGAACATAGGGGCTAATTCAGACCTGATCGTAGTGCACGGCTACGATCAGCCACCCTGACAGATGGGAGAACGCCCAGCACAGGGCTAATCCGCCCCGCATATCGAGCCCACCCCCCAACGCATGGGTGCGATAGCATCGCACGGCAGCGATGCTATTGCACCCGGCGAGTAAGTCCCTACCTGCGTAGCATTTCTGCGCTGGTAGGGAACTTTTGCCGCGCCCCGGGTCGCAGCGGCTGAGTGTGATGTCACGCAGCCGCCATGGACCGCCCCCCTGCAAGGTCCGGCCACCTCCCCTCACACCCTGCAATCGCCTCTGCCTGTCAGTCAGGCAGAGGCGATCGCTGGGCTGAGATGCTGATCGGATCTCTGGCATGCACATGCACACTACAGCGGATGCACAGTTCAGACCCGATCGCCCACTGTGCGAAAACACACAGCAATGATCAGGTCTGAATTAACCCCATAGATTGCATGGATGAGTGTATGGTCTCGCAGAATAGCCACAAGAGCTGCATGCACAATCGCAGATGTAGGCAGAGACATGCCCTGAAAATGTTTGTGACACGCCTGCGTTTTTGCCACCACTCCCAATTACCTCTCCTAAACCACTCTGAGAATAAACCTTTACTGTGAGTGACATTGCGAGGGTACCTTGGTGTGTGCGCAGTGCTTTGTAAATATAGGCATTGCATACATTCAGAATCAGGCCAAGAGGCCAAACTCTTACCAATATAGTGGCAACTCTTTCATTAAAAGATTCTCTGTGGCCACTCCTACCCACACGCTTGGTTTATCATCATCAGTGTACGCTTGTACCAACCATGGTCTTGGTGCAAGAAAACTGGTATAACTACGCATATGCATGGCCCGCAGTTCCATTGACACATGCTCACTGAGCTTAGACAGTGCGAGGATGCCACATCACAGTCCAGCTATGCCCTTTCAGTGCCAAGCGGAGATGCGTTCATGCCCATTGCCCCTAGTTGTGTTCATGTGACTACGGAGCATGTGCAGGGCAAAAACACGCAACATACATACTCTACAAAAGGAGAGATGTTTGACTCTGCACCAACGCTATAATACTAAACGTACGAGGTGAAGCCCTCTTCAGCGTTTTACCTTTATGACATAAGTAGTGAAAGAGTTACAGGGACAAAGAAAAAATTGTACATGGAGTGCTCAAAAAGTTGGAGTTTCATGCTCATGACTGTGTAGGACATAGAGCATTCATTGTTCCTCCTATTTGTCTGATGCTTAAATTTTAATAATTATTGAGTTACTGGCATTTATTAACTGAGATTATGTTTAACATGGAGAAACGAGCAGCATTCCAGTGCTATAGAGGACAACATGACGCTGGCATCCGTTATCATAACTTGGCAGAACATTTGCAGGTAGTTTTAGGAAGTTGTTTGCTTGGCGCACATAAAACACACTTCAGTTTTCTTTGCAGAGGGCAATAATTCAGCTTTATTTATTTGTCATGTTTGGTTCTGTAAGTATCCCATAGGGAACAGAATGAAATCTGCTGGGACTTTAATAACAGTACATGTGTGAGCATGTCAGTCACTTATTACTTCTTATTATTTCTGCCAGCCATCCAGGCTGCTTCATAGGAGTTCTGAATAGGTTCTAAAGGTTTAGTGTTTCTTAAACTAATGCTTTCCATTGCTATCCTAACAGAGCTGCTAACTTATTGGGAGCCACCTAGAGAACCAGTAGTGAAGACTTGAGGCTCTGATTTCTAATGGTGAATGATTCAGATAGCCAACTCTGCTTCCAGCAGAAACCACAATCTTTATCTCGGTGACAACAAGATCTATAAGATTGCAACAGCTGTTGAATTAGCTTTGTGTATTTGCTTGTACCTAAGGTGAAATGCATGTAGCCTGCATAGAGTTAAAGATGAGCAGTCATCAGAGTGTGACCTCAGAAATTTTAAGTAGAAGCCAATAGAAACATTCTCCATGAAAATGTCCTCCCGCCCCCCCCCCCCCCCCCCACTATTTGCTAACAAGCCCAACTTGTATGTTAATAAGACCATACTTTCCTTTGCTCTCTCTCTCTCTCTCTCTCTCTCTCTCTCTCTCTCTCTCTCTCTCTCTCTCTCTCTCTCTCTCTCTCTTATACCCCTGCACCAGCCATTTCAATGTTCTGGGCCGAGGTGGAGTATTGAAAGAGTAATCTGCATGACCCTCTGTATCGTGTACCGTGGAGAGGATGAGACAGGTATCTAAATAATTAAAATACAAAGCAGTGGACTTCCTTAGGGTGCCAACTGCATGTCTGTCCTAAATATCCTAAAGAAATCAAAATATACTACAGGTATTAGATTGCTTGAGAGCAACATCAAAAAATGAAAATGTATTGTTTATTGTTATGGTAAAAGCTATTGATTTGCCTTTTACATTGTATTCCTGGTACAGGTAGTAGTCATAGATAAGCACTACAGATGTTATATGGTATGATGTGTCTCTAATCGTCCTATGTTCCCTGATAACTCCATTTATTAACCTGTGAAGCTTATTGTATAGAACATTTCTGTCAGTAACATTGGAACAAAGGTTATTTACACAATAAGGGCCTAATTCAGATCTGATTGCCGCAGCAAATTTGTTGGCTAATGGGCAAAACCATGTGCACTGCAGGTGGCAGGGGCGTATCTAGAGAGGAGGGGACCTGTGTGCAGTCTCCGGGTGTGGGCCCCCTCCTCTCCCGTCCCGTAGCCGGCAGCAGCGCTGTTAGCGCTCTGTCTGAGCGCTAGAGACTCTGGCACAGTGCCAGATTCTACAGCGCATGCGCAAGTCTCAAAAAAAATGGCACGGTGGCCATTTTTTCTGAGACCTGCGCATGCGCTGTAGACTCTGACATTGTGCCAGAGTTTCTAGTGCTCAGACAGAGCACTTACAACGCTGCTGCCGGCTGCCGGCTACGGGACTCGGGAGAGGAGGGGACCCACACCCGGACACCAGAAAGGTAAGTATTTAGAAGAAATGGGTGCACTGCACCCATTATAGATATGCCACTGGCAGGTGGGGCAAATATAACATGTACACAGAGAGATTTGGGTGGGGTGTGTTAAAACCGAAATCTAAATTGCAGCGTAAAAATAAAGCAGCCAGTATTTACCCTGCATAGAAACAATATAACCCACCCAAATTTAACTCTCTCTGCAAATGTTATATCTGATACATATCATGCTCGCTTGCTCCCGTGGTGTGTGATGTATTTTATGATATATCTTTGAGCTATTGATGTTATAAGTAAGGTGGGTTTGCTATCAATTACATCTGCATGTCCATAAACTAGATAGTTACTGTGATATGGGAACTTCCTGTTGGTTGATGAAGGGGAGGGTCTATGTGATGCATGTTTGCTATATAAGAGGTGGCTGGTCCATTGTGCAATATGGGCTGCTTGGTGATTATACACATTGTTTGTGCTGGTCTTGAAAAAGGTCCTTAGGGACCGAAACGTCGACACAACTACCGACATGCTGCTATTGAAAGCCATTATCTGTTACCTGTAAGGCAAAATAAATACGTGTTGAAGCAAATTGGTGAGTGCCTGTACAATTGGATTTTGATGTGTGTGTGTGTGTGTGTGTGTGTATGTATGTATGTATATATATATATATATATATATATATATATATATATATGGTAAGGTAATGGGCGGCACTCCAAAGGATTTTCAGCAAATACAACAGCACACCAGGCCGATTAGTGTTTCAACGTTTCAGGTGTCTTTATTCACACCTTTCGTCAGGATACGGTGTGAATAAAGACACCTGAAACGTTGAAACACTAATCGGCCTGGTGTGCTGTTGTATTTGCTGAAAGTGCCGCCCATTACCTTACCTTGTCTGCTGGGCCTTGCAGTGCCACAGGAAGGCACCCAGGTATTTAGTTCTGCTGTAGGAGTGCCGGTCACAACTGTTTTTTTTATATATATATATATATATATATATATATATATATATATATATATATATATTTATTATTATTATTATATATATTTTTGTTTACAAAATACTGTAGCACCAGATTACCTTTGCTTTATTTTGCAGCACTGCATGCACTTCTACAAAACAGAAGCAACTACAGCACTGAATTTATTTTGATACTTCCTGAAAATATACTGTTCTTTAATTTTTGGGATATTCTAGAGATCAGAATCCGCTTTATTGGCTTGGTATACTTGCGCATACTAGGAATTTGTCTTTGGTTTGCTATACAACAGCCAAGTAGGTAACAGATAAACAGGTGGCGGGGGGGGCGGGGCGGGGGCGGGCAAATAAAGTCATTCAGATAGGTATACCGTTATATGTCAGTCAGTGTTCAGGAGTTAAGCAGGCGGACCGCTTGGGGAAAGAAACTTTTGAGGCTTCTAGTGGACCTGGCGGGGACGGCCTTGTAACGTCTGCCTGAAGGAAGCAAATTAAACATGCTGTGGCAGGGGTGTAGCTGGTTCTTTACTATCTTTGTTGCCCGCTTTTTAGCCCTGGACAGGCACAGGTCCTGGACTGAGGGAAGGTCGGCCCTGATGATCTTCTCTGCGGTTCTGACCACGTTTTGGAGCCTGCATCTGTCCCTCACGTGGGCAGAACCGTACCATACCAGGATCGATGAGCACAGTACCGACTCCACAATCTCGGCGTAGAAGAGGAGCAGAAGCTTCTTTGGGATATTGAACTTCCTTCGTTGCCTGAGGAAGAAAAACCTCTGCTACGCTCTCCCGATAGTGGCGTCAGCATTGGACTCCCATTTAAGGTCCCGGGAGATTGTGGTCCCTAGGAACTTGAAGGAGTCCACTAAGGATACCACACTGTCAGCAATCGTTAGCGGAAGTGCACTAGCTGATTTGTTCCTGAAGTCCACTATCATCTCGACAGTTTTGAGGGGGTTGAGCTCAAGGCTGTTGTGGCTGCACCACTGGGCCAACTGGTCTACTTCCCGTCTACAGGCCAATTCGTCCCCGTCCTTGATGAGGCCGATGACGGTGGTGTCATTGGCGAATTTGATCATCTTTACTGATTACGCCTCTGAGGTGCAGTCATTTGTGTACAGGGAGAAGAGCAGGGGTGAGAGGACACAGCCCCGAGGGGCTCCTGTACTAATGGACCACACTTGAGAGGTGAATTCCCCCGCTTTCACCACCTATGTCTTATCTGTGAGGAAGTCTACTATCCAAGAACAGGTAGCTTCTGGGACCCCTAGGCAAAGTCATTTGGGGTGGAGGATGCTAGGGAAAATTGTATTGAAGGCCAAGCTGAAATCGACAAACAGGACCCTCGCGTAGGTACCGGGAATGTCTATGTGCTGTAGATTGACTGCATCCACGACACACCGATTCGATCGATAGGCAAACTGCAGGGGGTCCAGTTGGGGGCCAGTCACAGTTTTCAGGTGATTTAAAAACCAGACGCTCGAACGTTTTCATGACTATAGACGTCAGTGCTATCGGCCTGTAGTCATTCAGGTTCGTGATAGAGGGTTTCTTGGGGACCGGGACGAAAGTGGACCTCTTGAGGCGGGAAGGGACTTTCTGTAGCTCCAGCGATTTGTTGAGCTGACCCGCACATGCTCTCAGGGCAGATGGTGACACTTCGTCAGCACCCGGTGCTTTCCTGGGTTTGGCCCTTTTGAACAGTGCCTCCACCTCTTCTTAGGCGACTTGCAGTGCCTGGAGTTCATGTCGGTGTTCGGGGCATCGTAGAGGTAATTGTTTGGGTCGCAGGGGACTTCTTTTGCGAACCTGCAATAAAAGTGGTTCAGCTCATCTGCTAGGTCTTGGTGCATGGTGGGGGACTTCGATATTTTCTTATAGTTGGTTATAGATTGCATTCCTTTCCATACAGATACGGCATCATTGTTGGAGAGATCGTTTGTCAGCTTGTCCGAGAACTGTTTTTTTAGTAGCCTGATTTCTTTAGTCAGAGAGTTCCTAGTTTGGTGGTATAGTGTTCTGTCATCGCTGCTATAGGCCTCCTCTTTGACCCGACGAAGATGCCTGAGCTGGGCGTTGAACCAGGCTTGTGGTTGTTGTAAATGTGGTAAGTCTTGGTAGGTACACACATGTCCACACAGTAGCTGATGTAGGATGTGACAGTGTCTGTCAGGTTGTTCAAGTCTGTTCCCGAGGCTTCGAAGATCCCCCATTCCATACAGTCGAAGCAGGCCTGGAGCATCATCTTAGCCTCGTTGGTCCATTTCTTAACAGTCTTGATTACAGGCTTAACTGCTCTCAGCTTCTGTGTATAGGTAGAGAGTAGGTGGACGTGGCAGTGGTCAGATAGGCAGAGTGCAGCACACGGGATAGACCAGAAGGCAGACTTGAGGGTAGTGCAGCAGTGGTCAAGGGTGCACCCTTCCCTAGTGGGACACGTGACTTGTTGTTTGTACTTAGGTAGCTCCTTGCTCAGGTTAGTTCTGTTGAAGTCGCCCAGCACTATTATCAGAGAGTCTAGGTGTTTTTGTTCTATGTCGGATATGCATACGGCCAGGTGGTGCAGGGCTTCGTTTGCGCAGGCGAGGGGTGTACACTCCCACAAGGAAAATTTAGGCAAATTCCCAGGGGGAATAGAAGTGGTTACAGTTGATACTTCGCACCTCCAGATGTGGGCTACATGATTTGCCTAGGATCGTGACATAGGTGCCCCATCTGTCGTTGATGTAGAAGCAGATGCCACCACCCTTTGTTTTTCCTGAGAGAACCTTGGAGCGATCGACCCTGAAGAGACCGAAGCCAGGCAGAGACATCGGGTTGTCCGCAATATGGTTGTCCAGCCACGTCTCCGTAAAGCAGAGGACGGGCGACCCTGTAATGCCTGACCCTGCGCTGCCCAGAAGAAGGGACAGTTAGTTGAACTTGTTTGCCAGTGAGCGCAGGTTCGAGAGCAGGATCGCGGGAAATGCAGACCGGTATCCTCGCCGCTGCCACCTCACTAGGGCGCCTGCGCGACAGCCTCTCCTCTGAATCCAAATCCTTCTACTAGGGCCGACATGAGGGCCCCTGTCATTCTCTTTCCGGGCCGCTGACCCGCCCGCCAGTCGCCACCCGGGCTGTGGGGGGCCGCGGCCGCTCGGTCATTCGCGACTTCTGCATCCCTGCCACACAGGGCAGCGAGGGCTGCAAGGTTGTGGGAGAAGTGAGTTAGGGTTAGGCTGCGGTGGGTTGGGTTAGGTTGCAGGAGGGGTGGGTTAGGGTTAGACTGCAAGAGGGGTGGGTTAGGATTAGGATTAAAATGCTCACTGGGATCCATTGGCATTCTGACCGTCTGGATTTTAACCGTCAGGATATTGATGCAATCCCCATTCTCGAAAATGGGGGAATGTCAGCTCAACTGGCCCCGGCTGCATGAAAACACCGGCAATGCTGAATATCCCAAGGGTTGTTGAGATGACCACTATTCCTGCAGAGTGGGACGCAGCAGCGAATCACAGAAGCTGACAAGAGGCATCTGCTTACACAAGACGCCTCCTGCCGCACTAGCATATTTACACTCGGCAACTGCGTCCAAACCCATCTGCTGAGCGATCTGTACTCTCTCTGAGCCAGGCCCTATGTTACTTAGAGACACCTTTCATTTTCCCTGTGTATACAACAGTTACAGTGTCAGCACTAAACCAGACCAAGGACTAGCGTTCAGGATTTGTCTTAAGTTTTAGTTTTGCTGTATAAATATTTAGTGCACCCTTTCACCTACATAGTGGAGGCACCAATGTTGACGTATGAACCAATAGTCAGCCTTTATGCCTCAGGGATGTCACTTATTCACAGTGAACTGCATTCTCATGTGTAGTGGCTTTATCCCCCTGTGAGTCATTTATAGAATACTGTAGAATTAAGGTGTGATATATCTTATAGATTCTCTGTTCTGCGCTTGATTGGCATTTCAATATGGTAAAATAACTGCAGAGCCTGGTTTTAGAATTATCAGAGGCCTTTGCAGAACCATTTTGTACAGCACTAGATTTCTATTTTGGTCTTTACTGTAAACTTGCTGTATAAAAAGGGCCATGACCGTTCTCGGCTAACATGCTGTAACTTGACTCTGGCTGCTGAACTTAAAGTCACAGATTGGGTTTACTGATGCTGCCTCTAAATGCCTGCTCTAACAAAGTGAGCTTTGTGTTGTAAAAACAAGTTTTGGAGCAGCACAGAAGCTGCTTTTTTTTTGTAGGATATGACACGCAAAACTGATGTTTTATTCCATTTATTTATTTATTTTTCACATTTAGTTTCCTTCACGTAGAGAGTTCTCAGACATCAATGTTGTATAACCTGCATGTTCAGTTTCTGAACTCTCATGGCACTTTTATTTCTTTTGTAGTGTATTATGGCACAGTGCTCAGACAACGTTATCAGTTTACCAAGTGCGAAACATTTCCAGTAACTTGTGATTCGTAGAAACTGCAGGAGAGGAGTAAAGAATAGCTGTACCGAACATATGGCTTTATAGTTATGGTGGCATTAGAGCTCTCGGTTTTCTTTTTTTTATATTAACACACTTCTTTTTTATTTTTAACGGCAAACATTGCAGTCACATCTACTGTGCTTATTTACTGACGTCTATGAAATTCTATACGTATGTTAATGTTTAATGAGGAATTCCAGCCCCCTCTCTAACTGTCAGAAATATGGGGTTCACATGTCCTGGAACCCCTGAGTTTTCCATATCAATTATATACACATACGGGTGAATTTACTAAAGGTTCACAGGGGTCTATTCATGAAGCACTAAAAAGTGTGGAGAAGTGAGCTAGTGGATAAGTTGCCCATAGCAACCAATCAGCATTGAAGTAACATTTATAATATGAATACTATACAATTGTACAGAGCAGCTGATTGGTTGCCATGGGTAACTTCTCCACAGGCTCACTTCTCCACACTTTTCACTGCTTTATGAATAAACCCCTAAAAATGAAAAGAGGTGATGTTGCCCACAGTAACCAATCAGATTCTGTCTATCATTTTCTAATAGGCAATAGAGAAATGATAGACAGAATCCGATTGGTTGCTATGGGCAACATCACCAAGTATCATTTTTTAGAACCTTTAGTAAATTAATCCCATAGAGAGATGTAATATAAAACAATGGTAGAACTTGGGTCTAGTTTACGAATGTGGTGACACTTTTAATGAAGTTGTAGTGTTATGTTGGAAAGAATCACTCACCCAGGAGGCAATCACTGTGACGGACGTATTGAGAAATATCTTACTGAAATTCTACTTCATAGAAAACAAAAACAATTCCACAGTAGAAGATCTATTGCTACAACGGCAAAGTGTGTACTTGATACCGACAAGTTTTCTACGTTGCATACCAGGATTACGCAAAGAAATCATGAAATAATTAATCATCACTGTTAATCATCAACAATCGCATAAAACAATAAATACAAATAATAAAGTACACATATATAACCAACTTCTTGCTCTCATACTTCATATGCAACATCAATAAAAGCAGGTTAAAGGATTATACAGATGCATCAGTAATATTACATTATATAGAACGTTATAACAGGAATACAGCCATTATCTCCTGCTCCTATGGCTCACGCGTTACCCTAAGTGTATGCACAAAGGTGCTGTTGCGGTCGGGACAGACAGTATCAGAAGTTGGGCGGAATAGTGATGGGCGTTCCCAGGCGGTGACTGGGATGTCATTAGAAATGCTAAAATGGTCTGTTCAGTGGGCGTGTTATGGAGTGTCACAGGCATGTCAGTACAAGCAGCTGCGTTTACAGGCTCAGAGCCACGCGCATAGAAGGCCGTGGTCAGATGGAGAAACTGCCCCTGCCATAGAGCTTCTACAAGTTTTGATGGTGCGAGCCATGGTGGCTTATAATAATGTTCCAATCGTATTGCAGTGTGTATGGAGGCTACAAGTGAGTGTCTCTCCACCTTGTTGGGTGAGCAGATATACATCAGGTAAGGAATTTGTAGCGATACTTGCATAAACTTCTAGACAGCCCACCAACAGACGCTACTGCGTGGGACTCATGACTTGTGTTGTCTGCATATGGGGGTCTATGTTGTAGTTAAATTTAAAGCGGCAATCAGTTCTAAGGCTGAATCAGTGACAATAACATTTTAATCTGAACTCCTTTAATCTGAACTCCTTAAATAAAATGTGTTACTGTCCCTGTAAAATGGGGACAGTTAATAAGTAATCCGTAGTAATGCTGTGTCCCAGTATCAGGCTGTTTAAGCAGTATTAAAATAATTCTCAAAGCCCATATGTTTCCTTTCTCTATACGTTTACGCAGTACCGGTGGTGTAATTGTCAGCATTACTGCCTCACAGCACTGAGGTCATGGTTCAATTCTTACCATGGCCCTAAGTGTGTGGAGTTTGTATATTCTTTCTATGCTTGTGTGTGTTTCCTCTGGGTACTCCGGTTTCCTCCCACAATCCAAATATATACTGTAGGTTAATTGACTCCAAAAAAAAAAAATGAACCAAAGTTTGTAAAAATTTTTAGGGCAGACTGGACGGGCCAAGTGGTTCTTAGCTGCCGTCCAGAGCTGGCCCTAGGCATAAGCAAACTAGGTAAATGCCTAGGGCATTTGGAATGCCTAGGGGCACAAGCAGCTTCTGCTGATTAAAATGATATACAGCATGCCTATATTATGTGTGTGACTGCGGCTCTATCTGCATACGAAATGCATTACTAATGTGCGGCATTATGTGTATAAGCTATACTACAGTACTTTGTGGCGCAATGTATAGAAAGGGCACTACTGTGTGGTCTAATGTGAATAAAGAGCAATATTGTGTGGTATAATGTGAATAAGAGGCACTACTATAAGGAGTAATGTAGTACTACTGTGTGATGTAACGTGAATAAGAGACACTATTGCATGATTTAATGTGACTAAAGTTGCAGTACAGGGTGGCGTAATTTCAACTGGGAGTATTATTGTGTGGCCATGCCCCTTCCCAGCTAGAAGATGCAGCCGTGCAAACACATAGTCGCCACCAACGGGGGAGTGTATTTTCACTTTGCAGGAGTGCGAACGCCTGTACAGCAGAGCGCCTGCAAACACATTTTGTGCAAAACAAGACCAGCCCTGTAGTTACTTATCCTGTGCGATGATTGCTGCGATGAGTGACACGGTATTGATGTCAGATACCCGCCCAGCAAACGCCCGGCCACGCCTGCATTTTTTCAAACACTCCCAGGAAACGATCAGTTGACACCCATAAACGCCCTCTTTCTGTCAATCTCCTTTCGTTTCGGCTGTGCGATTGGAATCGTCGCTAGAAGCAGTGCAAAACCACAAAGGACTTCATACCCGTATGACGCGCGTGCGCATTGCGGTGCATACACGTGCGCAGATAAGCTTTTTTTTCACTGATCGCTACGCAGCGAAGAACGTCAGCTAGCGATCAACTCGGAATGACCCCCCAAATGTGCGCACTGTTCCTATTTAAAATATAGGGGTAGGCACACCAAAATGAGGACTGCTATGGGTGAGGGGTGATGGTGCTGGGAAAGGGGTTCAGGATCAGAGGCGGAACTGGCGTCCGTGCAAGAGGGCACCAGTCAAAATCTTGCCAAGGGCATCATATTGGTTAGGGCCGGCTCTGCTGCCATCAAATTCTAGGTTTCTATGTTTAACTAAGTGCCATCCAAATGTTTCATGGTTGGGCCCCATACTTCCACTGGGTATGTGCTTCTAGCTCCAGAGTAGACAGCAATTTGTACACCTAAAACTTATAAAGCATTAAGTTGAACATTCACCAGAACGTGAATTCTTTTGACCATGCTAGCTTTGCTCTAAAGAATGATATGGCAAAGCTTCTGACTGATCTCAGGACAGTACATGGCGGTGGACTCTTCCTGTGTCCAACAAACGTGCTTTAGTTTTTGAAATGTTTGTGATAGTTATTATTATTACCAGTTATTTATATAGCGCACATATTCCGCAGCGCTTAGTAGTTGCCCTTTAATTACTCCCCCTAGCTATGAGCCCTGCCCTGCGCTTTCCTAAGGAGCAGGGAGATGTGCCTGAACCAAGTCTGGCGGATGAAGTAAAATGTTGTGTAACCGTCTCTTCATAAAATGAGAAACAGGCCAGGACGTCTCCTCCATATGTCTGGGTATTGTTATAATGTCTCCGATCCTGATTCTGGCCTGCCAGTGTGATCCCGCTGCACGCTTTATTACTGTAGGTCAGAGTTGTAATGTTGCATCGCGTAGCAAGCTGCTTTGGATCGCTTTTCCATTCAGTGCCTGCGGACAATTTCATGCTTAGAACTGACTTACTTCCTGCTCCAATATGTCCTAGATGAAGTGAAAAAACCTGTTTGTTTCACTCAGGGCTTATGGGTCTTGCCCAAAGTTCACTGGACAGACTTTCTGGAGGTTATTAAAGGACAAGAGATGCCTTTGAAACACCATGTGTTAGAAGTGAGAATCCTAGCGTGACTAGCAGATATAAATTGTATGGAAGCAATTAAAGAAGGAAATGTCACGCCGGCCAAATTGAAATGTACAAACCCACAGCTCTGATTAATACTTTCTACCAGTAACTGCCCTCTCAAAAGTAATGCTTGATGAAGGGACTTCTGAAATACCCGACTGATACGATGGCGCGTAATATATATTGCATATTGGACTATTACGATACATTTTATTCAGTGTAGTTTTACTAAGAGTAAATCCTTGTCAATCAAAGTGTGAGACACATTTACAGAATTAGTTTGATATTTGCATGTCCCATATACACATACATGCCCACTCGCTTGGAATCTGGGAGACTCACAAATCCAGAGTTCTCCCTCACTCCGCTAGAGTAGATCAGACTACTAGATCCACTCCACTCCATTGGAATGGGCAGTCCTGGGGCTTGATGGCGCAATTTGTAGTGATGCATTCCTTTAGTGTACATTTACTATTTGGTGCCAACTTATGGCCTGATTCATGCTTGTAAGCAAAGCAAAAAAGCACACAATTGGTCAAAATTATACTGCACTGCAGATGGTGCAGATGTAACATGTGCAGAGAGATTTAGATTTAGGTGAGGTGTGTTCAAACTGAAATCTAAATTGCTGTGTAAAAATAAAACCGTCTAACATTTGTGGGTTACATGCAAAAGCAGACGGTATTTACCCAGCACAGAAAAAATATAACCCACCCAAATCTAAATCTCTCTGCACATGTTACATCTGCCCCACCTGCAGTGCAACATGATTTTGCCTAGTTATGTTTTTTTTTTTTTGCTTTGCTAACAACCCTGAATCAGGCCCTTAGACCATTCTGGCAGAACACAAGAAGGTTACACACATTGATCCTTTTACTTGATAAATGCAGTTTTCTATAATGAAAATTAGGTACCTGTACGTTCATAATCCCAATCACAAATTGCCCCTGTATATTATATTTAACAACCTCCAAGTACTTTCTATATGTTACTTAGGTATTATGGGGGAGATGTACTAAGCCTTGGAGAATGATAAAGTGGAGAGAGATAAAGTGCCAGTCAGTCAGCACATAACTGCCATGTTACAGGCTGTTAGGTGCTGACTGGTTAGTAGTTTATCTCTCTCCACTTTACCACTGTCCAAGGTTTAGTACATTTGCCCCTATGGGCCTGATTGTGAGTCTCACACAAGATTGATTTTCTTGCAGACAGCGCATGCTCCCTAGCATCTATCAAACACAGCAGCACCGAGTTCACTCACTAGCTCCGTAAACTAACCCTGTATTGTTGATTGTATAAGATGAATCTATGGCTCGTATAGGGGACAATTCATTCTGTGTGATGGTCACGCTATTTAAACGAAACAGCACATTGCAACCTTCGACATCTCTGATTTTTGCCCCGTAATATACAGTAATATGCGCATCCGCACATTCTGTCCCAGCATCAACCAGAATTGATATACTTTAGTACCAAATGCCAGCATGCCTATAACGCTATACTGAAATACTCACCATGGATGTTTGGAGGAAAAGGACCGCACCATGGGAGTGATTCAGACCTGATCGTTCCCTGACATGTGGTGGGACGCCCAGCACACGGCTAGTCCGGCCCGCATGTCTTTCTCTGCCCCCCCTGCACTAGTACAAAATCATCGCACAGCGGCAATGCTTTTGTACTTTAGGAGTAGGTTCCTGTGCGCTGGCAGGGAGCTACTTGTTGCTGCCTGGGTCGCAGCGGCTGCGTGTGACGTCACGCAGCCGCTGAGGCCCGCTCCCCAATGGTATGGGCACGCCTGCGTTGCCCGGACCGCCGGTCCGCCCCCTCCAGCCCAGCGACCGGCTCTGCCTGTCAATAAGGCAGAGGCAATCGCAGGGCTAAGACAGCCGTCTGCTGTCTGGCATGCGCCGGCGCACTGCGGCGCCGCCGCATGCACAGTCTAGACCTGATCGCTGCTGTGCAAAAATGCACAGCAGCGATCAGGTCTGAATTAGCCCCACATTACATAGTGTGCGATCAACACAGCACTACAGTAAGTATAAATAAAGCAGGCTTTTTCAACCAGTGTGCCGTGGCACACTAGTGTGCCGCAACCAGTTGCAAGGTGTGCCGCGGAGCCAGAGCAGCTTCATGCACCTTCAGAATGAACTGTTGGCCCGGGCTCTTCTTAGAGGATCAGTCGTGCTCCGGCTGTGACCTGTGCCTTGATGACGCGGCGGTGTGATATCATAGGTCACGGCTGGCGCATCTCACCACCCAGCCAACCCACCCGCCTGCATACACATCTTCCAATTTCCGCCTGCATCCACAGCTTTCCTTGCCCACCCACATCCACACCTGCCCGACCGCCCGCTGCTCAGTATTCGCAACACTCCACTATGAACAACCTCCGCCACTGAGGGACAGGGAGGAGGACAGCTGACTGGTAGGGGCTAATGTTTGTTATGTTATTTCTCCTGTGGGGAGCAATAGGATTTATAGATTTATGGGGGGTAATAATGTGGATAATTCATGTGGGGAGCAATAGGATTTATGTGGGGAGAAATATAATTGATTTATGTGTGAGCAACATGATTTATGTGGGGAGCAATAGGATTCATGTAAGGAGCAACATGATTTATGTGGGGAGCAATGTCATTGTTTTTTTCTGTATAGGCCAATGTATGTGTGGATTTTTTATTACTGTGAGGGCCAATGTGTGTTTTTTTGGGGGTTTTCTGTGGGGAACGGATGGTGTGCCTTGGCAATTTTAAAACCGCGAGTAAAAAAAGGTTGCAAATCACTGAAATAAAGGATAACGCTACCAAAGCAACCAAACATTAACTGAATAAAGTTCAAGAATTTACATTTAAAAATGAAGAACTTACCTTGGATGAACCATTCACGGGTTCATCTGGAGATGGTTGTAATTGTCCCGTGCTGCTCTCCTCTCTCTTAACGCTTGGCCTGTTTCATACTGGATGGGCATGTGCTGATGCCTGTACTCATTGAACTTTCCATTCATGTGAATGGGTTTGGAACATTGACATTCTCTCTGCCAGCAGAGTGCTAAGAGGATAGAGGAAAGTAGCTAATACTAAATGTTTTCTACTTCTGCAGTTCTTCTTTAATATTATTTTTGAAGTTATTTGAGTCAACTTTTGTTTCTTTTTCCGTCTTTTGCGTAGAGTTGTTGATCAGATCAGCCAAGGCTAGTGCTTATTGGATTATGTTTTAGATCTTTCCACCTGTCAGATGCTCAAAGCGTCTTGTCTCTCAACAGAAAACATCCACCATGTTCAGACTTTGTGGGATGTAATTGGTTTTACACTGCAAAAGACAGTTATTGCTGAGGAATTTTCATCTTGGATGTCATCCAATGTGTTTGTTTAAGGAAAACTGTAGCAAAAATAGAATTTGTTTAATATGAAATAACTCGGCGTAACATTCACAAAAAAATATGTTTAAGGTTTTAGAACATATTTTTTCTTTATTTATATTTCACATTGGTCAGTTTGTAAATACGGTTGTTTTGTCTATCCAATAGGCATAGGGGGTGATTCCGAGTTGTTCGCTCGCTAGCTGCTTTTAGCAGCATTGCACACGCTAGGCCGCTGCCCTCTGGGAGTGTATCTTAGCTTAGCAGAATTGCGAACGGAAAATTAGCAGAATTGCGAATAGAAATTTCTTAGCAGTTTCTGAGTAGCTCCAGACTTACTCAGCCATTGCGACCAGCTCAGTCCTTTTCGTTCCTGGTTTGACGTCACAAACACACCCAGCGTTTGCCCAACCACTCCCCCGTTTCTCCAGCCACTCCTGCGTTTTGCAACTCGAGCGCCTGCGTTTTTCCGCCCACTCCCATAAAACGGACAGTTTCCGCCCAGAAACACCCACTTCCTGTCAATCACACTACGATCAGCACAGCGATGAAAAAGCTTTGTTATGCCGTGAGTAAAATACCAAACTTTTGTGTAAAATAACTAAGCGCATGCGCAGTAAGTGACTAATCGCAGTATAGCGAAAATCGGCAACGAGCGAACAACTCGGAATGACCCCCATAGTGCGGTGAGGCATATTTCTTTATGCTATGGTGTGAATTGTATTTCGGGTTTAGTGGCATTGGCCTCTTGTGACCACATGTGTTTGCACATGTGTCTCTTCAATTTAACGCGGATCCTCTTACATAAACTGAGATGAAAGAAAGGAGTAGTAAGGTAGTTGATTGGGAATAAGATTTTTGAAAAGACACATGCTAAAGAATGCTCATTACAATAAAAGGTCATTAGCAGAGCTTCACATCCCTTCCTTGTCTTGTTACTCTTACAAAAGGTATGGGAAAACAATGCAATATGAATATAAGACGGTATACAGTTCTGCTTACTGCACCTTTGCTAGAGGAATCTTATTTTTAAATAGCAATTAGCTTAGATTCCTTTTAAAGTTTTCAAACCCCTTTAAACGAATATAGTCTTCTTAGGATTCCATCACAGATACTTTTTTTTTAATATCATTATTTTATTAATGTGTAGCAGACTTCCTCTTCCTTTGTATTTGAAGAATGGACAGGAAGCTAATTTGTGCCACTTGTGTGTACACTCAGAAATCTGTTACAAGTGCAGATCGCCAAAGTACAAATGCTTCACAATAAATAGGACACGATGCAACCACATAGAAACAGTAATAGGTGATTTCAAATAAGCAATAGAGTTGGAAAATGTATATCTGTGATGCTCTTTATCTATGAGGCAGGGGAAGTGTGTGTGTGTGTGTGTGTGTGTGTGTGTGTGTGTGTGTGTGTGGGGGGGGGGGGGGGGTGAGTGGAGAGATTAAGAGGGGAGAGAGGAAGTATGGGGGATGGGCGGTGGATGAATGAGGGGACAAGGAGGGTCTGATTATACCATGATGATCCAGAGATCCCACACTTTATACCTTACTGGTTACCAGCCCTTCAAAATGATGTAACAACATAACAGTAATGTCAGCGCTGGTGTCTGTGTGCGTCAACACTTGAATTGCTCTGTAGGGTGCCGCCTAGTGGCCGCTGGCACGCAACACACTTGAATTCCCCCAACAGGTGAGGAGCAGCGTTAGCCTTTCATTTACAGGATACCCTTTTGCAGACCTTGGTGATGGAAGAGGTAGCCGCACAAATAATATCATGGAATAATTTTTTGCTGTGTTTAGGGCAGTCTCGGAAAATGATTTGTAATATTCCATATTTTGGAGAGAAATGTGCCTGTATTAGTAGTATTTTGATAGTGGTGGTATATAATAAAAATATTGATTTTCATTTATGTGTCTTTTCACATGCATCATCCAAGCGTTGAGTTGACATAACCTGCAACGTCTTGAGTGAATTGAGGGGAGAGATCACTAACGCAGGATACTGACTCATGAGCTCTTCCATCTCCTGTTGAAGAACAATATCATTCCTAGGGTATTTTTCCAGTTTTATCTTAAATAAGCAAAGGACTGATTCATTTTCCTACTGAAAACAGGAAACTGCAAAGTACAATGAAAATCTATACCATTCCCAAAAACAATATTGACAGAGGTGGTTGCCATGCATAATGGCCAAGTGTTATATTTCTTCCCATTGTGGCCTAGCAGGGTGATAGAAAACAGGCTTGCTTCTTTGTGTTTGGTGGCCAGCTTAAGTGAATTGGATACTTTGAAGCATTTAGTAAATATGCTAATTAGACGTAAGCCTCTGTCCGAGACCCACACACTCTAGTATTGTGATTGTCCATTTTTATTTAGTACTATAACTTATTTACAGAGCACACCATTTCGCTTGGGCGGGGGTATTAGGACAGGTCAGGAGTAGGGAAGCCAATCCCTGGCCATTTTTTCAATCCCGGGTATCGGGATTGAAAAATGGCCAATCTCGGGATTCCCAGGATACCCGGGATTGGCTTTTAGCTAGGTGGCCGCCCCCTCGCCCCACCCCGCCCCGCACACATAACTCACCATATACTGGGAGCGGGTGGGTTGGGAACAACCTCTGATCGCTGCTGGCGGCTCCCAGCAGCTGCTGACGGCGCAGCGTGACCTCTCACGCTGCGCTGGGGAGCCGGAAGAAGGAAGCCGGCCAGCGTCTGAGCGTCCTGTGGACGCTCAATGCTGATCCCTCAATCCTCGGGATTGGAGCTTTCAATCCCGGCCATTTTTAGCCCTAAATCCCGGGATCCCGCCGATCCCAATCCCGGGATTGGCAACCATAAACAGGAGGAAAGTCATTGTTTCACCTCTGAATGCTCACAACCCTCCTAGCATTTACCCATGCCATATCTGAACAATAAATTACCCACACTTTGCATGAATGCACTCAAGCCTGCCCCAGTCCTGGTCGAAACGTACATTTCTTGACCCAAACTCCAGGAATAGGGACTGTACTATGAAAATCAGGACAGTAGGGCGGCATGCATTCAGTGCTTCTTAACTAACAAAGATTGTGAAACACCACCATTGATTGGGTTCAGCGCACCCGTGATGGATTAAAGTAGGATGTTCAAATGCAATTTCAAATCTCATATAAATATAGTATAGACCAGGTTTTGAAATATCAAGCATTATAGACCAGAAGTGTTCTTTCTGTACTGCCTTGTCAGCTGTTTCAATTATTTTATGACTCCCAAACTGCGCCATGTTTTATTTCCTCTATAGCGTGAAAACCTATACTTGAGATTGGTAGTTGCTTTTGTATTCATTTGTATTTACAAACGAACTATATGTTTTCTAGACAAATTGTACGAGCAAGAGTCCTCTAATGACCTTCTAAGCCCACCCAGTCCACTGTATATCCGTAGATATGTGCCCCGTTTAAGTGTCATTGATTTGTGCTCTTTGTTTGTAATAAATGGTCTTCATATGTAATACCTGAATTTTTCTAAATTTGTTTTTCAATAAAGGTAGTCTTGCCAAGAGACTCAAATGAGAGACACTTTTTAAACTTCTGCCTACCTTGCAGCGGTTGTGCCTCTGACAGACATAACTCATTCAATCAATGTTTAATTCAGTGGGTGTTCAGAGTATGAAGTAGATAGTCTATAATAGATAGAGGAGACATCCGCTTACAGACAGGCTGTTTCACCCTGTCTAAGAGACCGTTAGTGTAGGGTAAGTGACTTCTCCCTTGCACATGAAGTGCTATAAAAACAAGCTCAATGAAGAGATGAATGATGACACTAATTACTGCTGTGCAACGCTTTCCCGTCATATATGGCAAGGTTTTTATGAACTGTGGGGTAGTGAGAAGAGGAGCATTTCTGTACTTGTCTTCACAGGTTTTCTTTTTACATCAAAGATCTATATGGAAAAAAATATATTATCAAAGAAGAGCTTTTATTTAGAATCTGGTGCGGAAAACCTGAGAGAGATCAGACCATTTCACAACAGCATCTGGTACGTTTTATGTCACACCAAGACATGGATTAAGATCAGCTAATAAAGAGAACATAACTGATTCATGGTGCTGAGACATCTTTTTGAACTTTAAATGCTGAGATATTTTAAGATTACCAGAAGCCCAGCACCTGTCCAGGAAAAAAAGAAAATGGTGCCCTTATGTCTTTTTCTGTGCTCAAGAGAAAACTCTTTATAGAAGATTACACTTCCTTCTGGGAAAATTAAACTTAAAAATAACTGGACTTGACACAGTCTTATTTGTAAGTATTATGACTTCTTAGCTAATACCAAGACGAATAAGGTTATGTAATGTATGTAGCACCTTTTGTAAAAATGGCTCCTGTAATGGCATCCATTTTGTATTTGTGCAGTCACCTTTCCTATGGTATGGTGCAGGAGGGTATCCGGACTCCAGGTCAACACCACGTAGGTTGACACCAAATGGTCAACACACCTTAGGTCAACACATGAAATAGGTCGACATGGACAATATGTCGACATGAACAAGGTCAACATGGAAAATGTTGACATGAGTTTTTCAAAAAAAAATTTATTTTTTGAACTTTTTCATACTTTACGATCCACGTGGACTACAATTGGGAACGGTAACCTGTGCTGAGTGCAGCGGTAGCAGAGTGAGGCACCTTGCCCGAAGTATGGCGAGCGTAGCAAGCCATGCGAGGGGACACGGTGCACTAATTGGGGTTCCCCGTCACATTACGGAGAAAACGATACCAAAAAAACATTAAAAACTCATGTCAACCTTTTTCCATGTCGACCTATTTTCCGTGTCGACCTTTTTCAGGTGTCGACCTAATTGGTATCGACCCTGAGTCCCAAACCCGTGCAGGAGTGCCTTGCAGATTCTGGTGTAAATGTTGGAAACAATTGCCTAATACTAACATATAATACTGTATAAGGAGAGTTATTTTACAATCAGCTATGTTTTATATACACCCCAACATTCAAAGCAGGAAAGAATAAGCCCCGCCCATGATCAGTGCATGGTCTGTTCCTATTTCACTCAAAATCCTAATCTGTGCCAACGTGCCAGCTTTCTAAGGAAGCCCCAACCCACTTTCCCATATGTTCCACCCATATTAGGACCGGTAAATTGTGATATGTGATTTGTTTACCAGCAAATATACATTCTTCAGCAGAAGTTGTATAAGTAGAAAGCTGATGGGTGGTTTAAACTTATCTATGAGCTATTTCACAGTGATGCTGGGCGTTAGTCAGGTTCGGATGGATTTAGCGCAGCACGAGCGATACTTGTCTATGCTAATGCAGCAGGAGGAGCCTGACACAAATAGACGCCATCTGCCTGAATGTATTATCCACTGCTGCATCCGAGGATACAGCATTGGATCACTCTGCGACACCATCGTCAGCTAAGTAACCCTGAGGTTGCTGCAGCTCTGTTGCTGAGGCCAGGAAATCTCCATTAGGCGACACGCCTTTGTTTTGTGAAAAGGAACCCATCGCCACTCAGCACCCCCAAACATCTGCAGACTGTCACTCGCCTGACGCCTCACTGCGTGTGAGGGCGGGTCTTGTGTATGCACCGTTTTCCAAGGAGATCTGTGTAAAAATAGCAACAACAACTGAACCTGAATCAGGTCCAAGAACAATGATAATTTAATTCAGTGGGAAAACAGGAACAGGTCTTTGTCCACCTGAAGCATCCCATATTGGAATGTAAACATTTCTTACTTCATCTTGTTTTGTATCATGTTAATTTTTCCCATTCTAAAATACATACAGGAGGGAGCAGCCAGTCACAGCTCAATATCATGTTTTTATACCACATTCCTCCATGCTGCCAGGTGTGAAGGGTTAGGATAATATATACAGACCCACATCCCAATGACTCCCTTTTAGTCATGCACATTCTAAAAGCTCAAATATTTGGGATAAATTTGAATGTTTCAATAAACTTTTTATTTCTTCTTGTACAAATTCACAAAATACAGTACAATGGCGCTTACCACTTTTTTCCATTCAATCGAACTACTATGGTGACCTCCCAGCTGAGAATTTTCTGGTTGTAAAATTCCTACATTATTGCTGCTCTGTCCATCTGCCCCTGTTTAAGTCCATAGAGGTGGAATTACTTGAATTTCCCATGAACATGAAAAATCCCTCCTGTCTTTTAAACTGGGGCCTTAAAAAGGATCGATTTTAATGCAATCTCTTTTTGAAGTGAGATCATTTACCAAGTGACTTAACGAGACACGGTTTCTTTATCTTGGACGGGGAGCGGTTGGGGCAAAAGACTGGCTCTTTAAAATGGATTCTGTTTTTTTCATGTGTTTTTCATGGCAGTGGACCATTTTCCTCAGTCATTTGCAAACAGTGTCTGTCTGGCAGGATATCCTGGATACAGCAGACAGTGGAATCGCTGAAGGCCAACATTTTGAACTTCTCGTGATTAGGCCGGTTATGGAGGCTGTTTTCCTTTATTTCATGTGTTACAACCAACTTATTAAAGGTATAAAGTGCTTTTCAGGGAAGAATCTTCATTATGTAAGAACAGTAAAGCAGCAGTGCAGAAAAAGTTCAGATTATTAACCTTATTAACTTTTATTTTTTTTATAGTGCCAACACATTCCATTGCGCTTTACAATTGGGATGTATAAAGCAGCGGATGTTTAGATATGCAAGAGTATAGCAGCAGAGCAGCAACTATATTGTATGGCATGGTAGCACGGTGGTTAGAACGATTGCCAGTATCTGAACAAGTATTTGTATGTTCTCCTTGTGTTGATGTAGGTTTCCTCTGTGCACTATTTTTCTGTGGGTGGTGGTGCACTTTAATAAAGATATCTGCAAGTCGGCTATAATAATTACTCTCGCATTGCATATATGGAAAACATCTGGATATTTGCAAGTATGGAAAGTTATGCATCTCTATGGGCGGACTACCCCTGTGCTTGCACTTGGGTTCATAGCTGTCACCATCATTATCAATGTGCACTTGCACCAGCAAAGGTTCTGTTTGAAAACAGATGGTGTGTGCACAACTCTGCATAACCTGCCATACTGTCAGACCTGATCGTACCTGCAAATTTGTTAGCAGATGGGCAAAACCATGTGCACTGCAGGTGAGGCAGATATAACATGTGCAGAGAGAGTTTCACTGAACCTATGTGTTTTCAGGAGAAAGGGCATTTTTTTTACAGGCGATCAAACTGGATAGCCTGTAAAAAATAAATAAATTGGTGAAACATCTGGAAAAATCGCTTTGCACCCGATGTTTTACCGAGCCTAATAGGATATCCCCCTGAATATGTCAAGTGGCATTGGAATGTTTAATATAGAACGTGGGCTTGCTTGGAAAATAGCATATTATTTAAACAAAAAGATGCTGTGGCTCGTCTGGGAACAGGTGCTGAAGAGGTTAATCCTTTCCTAAGTTTAAAGTTTGGGCTCTGAGAATGATTAGTGTTACTTGCTGTGCCAGGACCTGCTTTGCACAAATGCATTTGGAGGGATGGTGCTAATTTTCCACAGAAGGGGACTGCTCTGTCAGACAACTGAACTCTACAAGACCTCTTGCATTATCCACTGGAAACTCTGAGTAGAGGGAGAAGTGAGTTTGTCACCAAGTTGAAAACAGCCCCTTCACAAGTGTCAGGAATCCAACCTGCCAAACACCTTACAGTTAAAAGTGCTGATCCTTATTTTAACTTATAAATTCTGCAACATAGGACCTCATTCAGGTTGGATCGCAAATCGCAATCCAACCGCAATAATTACAGTGATGTTGCGGGTGCATGTGTAGGGCCCATCCTGCGCATGCACCTGCATTTACTGCGGGCACCCCGCAGTATTTGCTAACGTCTTTGCCTGATTGACAGACAGAGGCGTTCGTGGGGTGGCAACACTCCGTTTCCAAGATGGAGCGTTGCGGGGACGGTGGCTTCCTAACGGGGGCGTGGTGGCGGCTTTATCAGGGCGGCTGCGTAGCTTCACACGCAGCCACTAGAATCAAAAAGATGGGGGCGGGCCTCCTGCCGTCGCAGCCAGGCTGCGCCGGCAATAGGCTTCCCTAATTTCTGCGATCACGCACTAATTGATGTGTGATCGCAATTAGTGCGGGTCGCAGGTGGGGAGCGGTGGTTAGCATGCTGCACGGCCTTGCCCTGCGATGGGCCACCCTCAGCATGTGAGTCAAAGGATTGCAAATTCTGCTAAAAAGCTGACTTTTCAATCCTTACTGAATAGGTTCCTTAATACAGAAGGTATTGATCTCATTATCTTCTGTACTTTAATATTGCATTTTTAGATTTGAAGGACTACTAGCTTGCCTTGAATTATTTTCATATCCTTCCCCTGATTGGTGCATTTTTATCCTTCCCCTGATTGGTTCTAAAAAGACTTCACCTCCTGAAGGTAATGTCACACTTCATTTACTTTGAAGTCTGTGCAAATCCAAGACATTTTGCAATTATTTTTTTTGTACTTAAGCTGCTCCATTTGGCCTTTTACTCATTGTCCTGCATAAGTATATAGTCCTTCTTGGCGACTGCAGCAGGTTTTACTCCCTCATAGTGGTCTCCCTAAAACGTTCACTTTGCACAAATGCTCAGCATGCTGTCAGATTCTCTCCATTTGTTTGTGGTGGCCTTTAAAGTGCTTTATGTGATATTAAGTCTGAAATATTTTCATATCCTTCCCCTGGTACATTTCAATACTAGTTTCTCTGAAATGCTATGTTTATTCTTTGTTCTTTGGGCAGACGCTCTTTTTTTAAATGCAGCAGAGAGTTCTGGGACCTCACATAAAGGTGATTATTTTTAAATGAATAGAAACATTTTAATTATAATTCTGAAGACAAGTTATTAGGTCAATTTAAGTACATTTAAAAGTTCATTTAAAAAAAAAGCATTTGTATACTTACCTAATATTAATTACTAGTGCATTTTTGAAAGAGTTTATTTGGGGTGATTACTGGTAATCACTCCATTTAGATTCTTTAGTGTAAAAAAATAAAATGATAACAATGCCAAAGGGGGTTAATATACTGCGTACATCTACTTAAATATTGCAAACCAAACTTGTCTTGTTAAAGGGAGCTCACCCCAACTCCATGGAGGGTAGACCAGCCTATCGGATCACATCCACTTCCCCAGTAAAATGGCCAGTCCAGGTGATTGATGACATGTTTTGGAGTGAATCACATTATCGTGGCCCCTTTACCTGTTCCACAATGCTGGCAATCAAAGGCTGAGCTGCAGAGTATATTCTATACAATGATAACTGGACTCTAATTGGTTGCTATGGGCAACACCCTCTATTTGTCCTCTTTAGAAGGTTTGATAAATCTCCCTTATAAAGTTAGAAGCATATTCTCAAAGCATCCTTGCAGTATAATATGCTATGCCCTGAGCCTCCCCACAGCAGAGCTGGATTAAGGCAGGGGCTACCTTCCCGGGGACCCCACACCCTGCATTTTCAATTGTAGGAGTCTTCCTTCGGCAGCTCAGCTGTTCAGTAACAGCGCCGCCGAGGAGCTCTTGCACAGTCAGTCTCACGGGACATGGAAATCCCACGAGACAGTGACTGCAAGCCGCCGGTGTTGTTCGGTCTGCGCTCCATGCTGCCCTGTAAATGATGGTTTGTGTATGTGTTTATATGTGTGTGTGCATGCCTGCGGGGGGGATGGTGGTGCAACTGGACGAGACTATGCCAGTAATTGTAGTAGTAGTGGGGGCCCCCACAATCTATATTGCCCTTGGCCCGCACTACCCTTAGTCCGGCCCTGCCCCAGAGAACCCCATTGTTTCTACAAAATGTTAAGCTTTTGGAAGCTGCGTCAATGTCTAAATGAATGCAGATAGTAGCAAATGCTTGTCAGAAAGTGTGTGTGTGTGTGTGTGTGTGTGTGTGTGTGTGTGTGTGTGTGTGTGTGTGTGCAATCACGTCCATTATTGTTTGGGTTTTTGGCACCCAAGTACTTTAAATAAATATAAAGAAGGCGCATGAAATATGGAAAATGAATACTCATATGTATGAGGCTCTACACTTCAAAGACATAGAGCACAATTGCTTGGATAGTTCAATGGCGACATTATTAGCTAGATAAATGCATCCCTACTAATGCGTTACAGACATACTGTATCAGTCTGTTTGCAGCAAGAAACACAATGTGAATTGTCTGTTTCAGTTTCTCTCCCTTTGTTCTCGCTCTCTGGGTCCTGTCCAGATTTTAAATGTTAAATTACCAATAGAAATAAAGAGGGTTTTGTTTCCAAATGTGTCATTGGTTACAGTGGTAAGTCTGGAGCATTCAGTCTACTAACAATGAACTCAGTCAATAGCGCAGAACTTAGCTAGATGTCTTTAAATTGTTGTAATCTGGACATTTGCATGACACCAGTTATTTGCTGCCCACACCACTTTTGAGCTATCCAGAAATTACAGCGTTAAAAGCTAAAACTTGATGGGAAAGATGCATCGTGCAGTGTTCTGAATAAGAATAATATGTTTTCAGTGCAGCTTTTTAGGGGGACATTTTTGTTAATCTTTTGACTCACACTCATAATGTAAATACTTGGACTATTGCTCATTACCTGGCTAAAATGTAGTATACTTTATGTTGCTCGTTGAATTGCATTGCATACAGATATTGCATTTAAGAGGGCAGGTCCATTTCTTAAGTTTGGATGTAAAGTTTGACAGCTGCACAGAGACCGGCTCAGTGTTCCCACCAGTTGTTTTCAAGGGTATAGCGTGGAGCCACCCAGAGTGCTTTGCAACAGCTGTAAATGTGGGACGAAGGCAAGAAGTTTATACTGTGTGCCAACAGAGTATTTTAAGAGCAGCCTAAGAATAGACACAAACAAGCAGTCCCATTGGAATCTTCACCTCCACGCTGGGACATTCGGCCATGTATGGAGGTTAATCAGGGGCTCCGCATCTTAAAATCACAGTGTCTGTTCCACAGAACAAAAGGTACAGTAGCATTTAGTGTCCTACTTAAAATAACACAAATGTTTCTAAGCAAATTGAGTAAACATGCCATAGTTATTAGAGAGAAATATTATTTAGAAAGAAATTTGAGAGAACACTGGGGTTTTCATTTTAGATGTTTTATAAAAAAAAATAAGATTTTGTTTTATCTCTTTATCTGCTTTCTGTAGACCTATTGTAATCTGTTTTGTTTATGATAATTGTCCCTCTAGAAATGACCTTGAACCATCCTCCTAATACATGACTCATTTCCTTTGTTCAAGAACAATTCAATAAATGTTAACTTCATTTTCAATGGTTCTAAATTGCTTTCTCCTCAGACCAAAGCTGGGCAAACACCTACATAATCGCTGGACTACTCACCCATTATCGTAGCGTATAGCTGTGTATGCAGGACCGCTGCAGGAAACGGCCTAAACCGATCCTGCCACGGTTGGGGTCGGGAGGTTGCATATTATGAGCTGTTTAATATTTATCTGCCTGACTTCCTGATCCAATTATAGCGTATACAAAGGGGCAAATTTAGGGGTTAAACTGCCCTTAGGTACACCATTATTTGTCGTCCCCAATCACGTCACTGCCTCCTTTATGTAAGGGCCGGTTCCAATGCCTCCCACCTGCCAGAACACCCCCAACCACTCCCACCTTCCGCCACCACAATTTACTGACCATTGCCTCCACCCACCACCACCAACATACGGCAGTTACAAAATAACAAAGTAAGTTGTAATGACAAAACCAAAAGAATCACCTGTCCTCATCTTGCCAGCGGCCTAGTGATGCAAGTGTCACCCCTAAGTATGTGCCTAGTGGGATATCCACCACTGCCCTTACACACTGACCTATTTCTAGCACAATGTGTACAGGGCTCACAGAGGGTCAATCCAGCTTGACACAGTACTTGGCTGATCGGGAGTGAGTGATCGCACAGATGCATACCCAGCTTAACAATTAAAAAGATCTCTCATAATTTGCTCAGAACTAATGCTCCGTGCTGTCACTAGGACTTATTGAATTTATGGGGGAGAATCCAACTATCTGCCATGTATTTGTGGGTGCAAATACATAAGTGCGGCTGTGTGCTGCACTTATGGTACTGCCGACTCACAGACTTTTTTCACTGCCCCATAGAGCTGCATGCTAAAATGTGCGAGTCCGGCACTAGAAAGGGCCATGAGGGGTGCGGGTTTGAGTTCTGTTGCCAGCATTAACATGCCGCTGCAACAGCAACTTGCACCCTTCCCAGGGAATAGGATTCCTCCCATAGACTTCACGTTCCACTGAGAGTAGGCGACAGATGTGCTGTAATTGACTGATGTGTGAAGACTTTTATATGGCAAGTTCCATTATCTCCCAGATCACATTTGTCATACTGTTTTGCCTGAGATGTCTTCATTATCCATGCAGCCAATCAGTTTATATGGTAAAGCAGTGTTACACATTAGTACTCTCAATTTACTACTATACTTACTACATTCAATTTACCATAAGTGCCAGCAAAATATTTCAAACTTAAAATAATATCTGGAAACAAGTTAAACAAATTGTTCCTATATGACAACAAAATCCAATTCCTATTACTTGAACATTAAGGCAAAATGCACTGTTCTTATCCTAAATTTTAACCACAAGTCTGGAATAAGAAATACAATCGGATTAAGTCAGTGGTTTCCAAACTTTTTTGAATCACGGCGCCCTAGAATATCAGAATTTTTTTCACGGCACCCCTAGGCCAAAAATTTCTTATTGAGAAATTTAGAAAGAAATATTACATTAAGTAGATTGCGTTTATATGTCATCCTTAGGGTCAGTTGTGTGGTGAGGGACAAGATTTGCTTATGTTTGGCCACATATCTTATGACTGGCAGCCACCAGCACTGGTTTTGCCTATTATATTGACCATGTATAATTTGAATTGGTCCTGGACCACCAACCCAGGGCACCCCTGCAAGTGTCCCGAGGCACCCCAGGGAGCCACAGCACACAGTTTGGGAACCTCTGGATTAAGTAGTTCCTCTTTCATTGCATATTTTGGAATCCACATCATACATCTTTAGGAATAAGGACACTTTACAAAGTGGACCTGATACAGGACAAACAGATTAAATTGTCTAGCAGCACATGCAGGATATGGCTGGATTCTGATTTGTGAGTAAAGCAAACAAAGCAAATAACTTTATACAGTGTATCTGGAACAAACCATGCTGCAATGCAAGAGGAGCAAGTACATTTTATATTTTTTCCGTGCAAGGTATATACTGGCTGCCTTTGCATGTAACCCATAAATATTAGCTTTATTTTTACACTGCAATTTAGATTTAGGATTAGCAAAACTGCAATTTATAATGATCGCATGCTTGGGGCCGCACAGAACAGGGCAAAGCTGCCCAGCATGCTAATGGCTGGCAACTATGCAATCGCATCACTGTCCCCGCAAAATAAGTGATGCCCACTGGCTGCAAAGGCAGGCACAGTGCGACCGTTTTACCTGTTGCAGCGGCTGCATGTGACGTCATGCAGCTGCCCCAAAAATGGCCTGGACCCATCTACGTTCTCATCGCCATTCCCCCACAATGCCGCGTCACTGCCTCCGAGTGCCCAATGAGCTCCTCTGCTTCTCAATAAGGCTGAAGCGTTCACATTACTGAGATGTAATCACATCTCCCTGCCTGCGCACGTGCGCACTGACCTGTTTTTTGGAAGTATGAATCGCATTTCAGATGCAACTCATACTGAATAATGCCCTTAGTTTGGACATACCCCGCTCAAATCAAATCTCTCTGCACATGTTACATCTGCCCCACCCACACTGCAACATGGTTTTGCCCAGGTGCACATTACATGAATTTGCTTTTATTTTATTTTATTTTTTTGCTTTATTTCCAAATCAGAATCCGGCTCATAGTTTGCTGTGATATCAGACTCTTATCCTGTATCCACCTATATATTTTTAATAAGATAAGATCATCTCATATGGTAACCGCAGCTGGCACCCATTACTCCCCAGTGAGTGCATTCCCCCTATACAATAGCTTACAATAAATAACTTGTTTATACCTTCCTCATTTATTTATTTATTTATTTATTAGCAGTTTCTTATATAGCGCAGCATATTCCATTGCGCTTTACAATTAGAACAACAATTATAGAACAAAACTGGGCAAAGACAGACAGACAGAGGTAGGAAGGCCCTGCTCGCAAGCTTACAATCTATAGGGAAATAGGCATTGATACACAAGGATAGATGCTACCTGTCACATAATGGTTCCCCAGGTTGCTAGGTTCTTAATGGGTTGTATATGATATGATCACCTCATCATAATTGGCCAATCTGCTCAAAAGTTTGAAATTCTGCTATAAAGTCTCAAATGTTATATAGACTAATGGGCCCACACACTGGCAGATAATACTAAAGAGATATGACCGATCTCGTTCATTAATGAACGAGATACCGTTCATATCTTTCAGTGTGGAGGCACTCGTTCATCGCTGGTGCCCCATCGTTTGTGCATGCAGGCCAATATGGATGAGATCGCCCATATTTGCCTGCACTGCTGTGGAGCCGGGTGACGGGGGGAGTGAAGAAACTTCACTCCCCCCCATCACTGCCCCCCGCCGCCGGGTCACCCGTCGGCTGTATCCGCCGTCGGGCAGCTCGGCTGCGGATCTATCAGTGTGTAGGGCCCATATGAAAACAATTGTGTTAGAGAGAGAAAAAACAGTTTTACACATTTCTCTGACGTCCTAGTGGATGCTGGGACTCCGTCAGGACCATGGGGAATAGCGGCTCCGCAGGAGACAGGGCACAAAATTTAAAAGTTTGACCACTAGGTGGTGTGTACTGGCTCCTCCCCCTATGACCCTCCTCCAAGCCTCAGTTAGGTTTTTGTGCCCGTCCGAGCAGGGTGCAATCTAGGTGGCTCTCCTAAAGAGCTGCTTAGAAAAAGTTTGTTAGGTTTTTTATTTTCAGTGAGTCCTGCTGGCAACAGGCTCACTGCAACGAGGGACTTAGGGGAGAAGAAGTGAACTCACCTGCGTGCAGGATGGATTTGCTTCTTAGGCTACTGGACACTAGCTCCAGAGGGACGATCACAGGTACAGCCTGGATGGGTCACCGGAGCCGCGCCGCCGACCCCCTTGCAGATGCCGAATAGAGAAGAGGTCCAGAAACCGGCGGCAGAAGACGTCTCAGTCTTCATGAGGTAGCGCACAGCACTGCAGCTGTGCGCCATTGCTCTCCGCACACTTCACACCAGCGGTCACTGAGGGTGCAGGGCGCTGGGGGGGGCGCCCTGGGCAGCAATGTTATATACCTATTCTGGCTAAAATATATCACATATAGCCCCTGGGGCTATATGGATGTATTTAACCCCTGCCAGGTTCCAAAAAAACCGGGAGAAGAAGCCCACCGAAAAGGGGGCGGGGCCTATTCTCCTCAGCACACAGCGCCATTTTCCTGCCCAGCTCCGCTGCGAGGAAGGCTCCCAGGACTCCCAGGACTCTCCCCTCCACTGCACTACAGAAACAGGGTAAAAACAGAGAGGGGGGGCACTTATTGGCGATATTTATAATATTTGAGCTGCTATAAAGGGAACACACTTATTAAGGTTGTCCCTATATATATTTATAGCGCTTGGGTGTGTGCTGGCAAACTCTCCCTCTGTCTCCCCAAAGGGCTAGTGGGGTCCTGTCTTCTATCAGAGCATTCCCTGTGTGTCTGCTGTGTGTCGGTACGTGTGTGTCGACATGTTTGAGGACGATGTTGGCGTGGAGGCGGAGCAATTGCCTGTAATGGTGATGTCACCCCCTAGGGAGTCGACACCAGAATGGATGGCTTTGTTTATGGAATTACGGGATAGTGTCAGCACGCTACAAAAGTCGGTTGACGACATGAGACAGCCGGCAAACCAGTTAGTACCTGTCCAGGCGTCTCAGACACCGTCAGGGGCTGTAAAACGCCCTTTACCTCAGTTGGTCGACACAGACCCAGACACTGACACTGAATCCAGTGTCGACGGTGAAGAAACAAACGTATTTTCCAGTAGGGCCACACGTTATATGATCACGGCAATGAAGGAGGCTTTGCATATCTCTGATACTGCAAGTACCACAAAAAGGGGTATTATGTGGGGTGTGAAAAAACTACCGATAGTTTTTCCTGAATCAGAGGAACTGAATGAAGTGTGTGATGAAGCGTGGGTTACCCCAGATAGAAAACTGCTAATTTCAAAGAAGTTATTGGCATTATACCCTTTCCCGCCAGAGGTTAGGGCGCGCTGGGAAACACCTCCTAGGGTGGATAAGGCGCTCACACGCTTATCAAAGCAAGTGGCGTTACCGTCTCCTGATACGGCCGCCCTCAAGGATCCAGCTGATAGGAGGCTGGAGAATACATTAAAAAGTATATACACACATACGGGTGTTATACTGAGACCAGCAATCGCCTCAGCCTGGATGTGCAGTGCTGGCGTGGCTTGGTCGGAGTCACTGTCTGAAAATATTGATACCCTGGATAGGGACAGTATTTTACTGACTATAGAGCAGTTAAAGGATGCATTTCTTTATATGCGAGATGCACAGAGAGATATTTGCACTCTGGCATCAAGAGTAAGTGCGATGTCCATATCTGCCAGAAGAAGTTTATGGACGCGCCAGTGGTCAGGTGATGCGGATTCCAAACGACATATGGAAGTATTGCCGTTTAAGGGGGAGGAATTATTTGGGGTCGGTCTATCGGATCTGGTGGCCACGGCAACGGCCGGAAAATCCACCTTTTTACCCCAGGTCACCTCCCAGCAGAAAAAGCCGCAGGCTTTTCAGCCGCAGTCCTTTCGTTCCTATAAGAACAAACGAGCAAAAGGACATTCCTATTTGCCCCGAGGCAAAGGAAAGGGTAAGAGACTGCAACAAGCAGCTCCTTCCCAGGAGCAGAAGCCCTCCCCGGCTTCTACAAAGGCGTCAGCATGACGCTGGGACCTTACAAGCAGACTCAGGGGCGGTGGGGGGTCGCCTCAAACATTTCAGCGCACAGTGGGCTCACTCGCAGGTGGACCCCTTGATCCTGCAGGTAGTATCTCAGGGTTACAGGTTGGAATTCGAGAAGTCCCCTCCTCGCCGTTTCCTAAAGTCTGCTTTGCCAACGTCTCCCTCCGACAGGGCGACGGTATTGGAGGCCATTCACAAGCTGTATTCTCAGCAGGTGATAGTCAAGGTACCCCTCCTACAACAGGGACAGGGGTATTACTCCACGCTATTTGTGGTACCGAAGCCGGACGGCTCGGTAAGACCGATTCTAAATCTAAAATCTCTGAACCTGTACATACAAAAATTCAAGTTCAAGATGGAGTCACTCAGAGCAGTGATAGCGAATCTGGAAGAAGGGGATTTTATGGTGTCCTTGGACATCAAGGATGCTTACCTTCATGTTCCAATTTGTCCTTCACACCAAGGGTACCTCAGGTTCGTGGTCCAAAACTGTCATTATCAGTTTCAGACGCTGCCGTTTGGATTGTCCACGGCACCCCGGGTCTTTACCAAGGTAATGGCCGAAATGATGATCCTTCTTCGAAGAGAAGGTGTCTTAATTATCCCTTACTTGGACGATCTCCTGATAAGGGCAAGATCCAGAGAACAGCTGGAGGTCGGAGTAGCACTAACCCAAGTAGTGCTCCAACAACACGGGTGGATTCTGAATTTTCCAAAATCCCAACTGATCCCGACGACACGTCTGTTGTTCCTAGGGATGATTCTGGACACTGTTCAGAAAAAGGTATTTCTTCCGGAGGAGAAAGCCAGGGAGTTATCCGATCTAGTCAGGAACCTCCTAAAACCAGGAAAAGTATCTGTGCATCAATGCACAAGAGTCCTGGGAAAAATGGTAGCTTCTTACGAAGCGATTCTATTCGGCAGATTCCATGCACGAACTTTTCAGTGGGATCTGCTGGACAAATGGTCCGGATCGCATCTGCAGATGCATCAGCGGATAAAATTGTCCACAAGGACAAGAGTGTCTCTGCTATGGTGGTTGCAGAGTGCTCATCTGTTAGAGGGCCGCAGATTCGGCATACAGAACTGGGTCCTAGTGACCACGGATGCCAGCCTGAGAGGCTGGGGAGCGGTCACACAGGGAAGAAACTTCCAGGGCGTGTGGTCAAGCCTGGAGACGTCTCTTCACATAAATATACTGGAGCTAAGAGCAATCTACAATGCTCTAAGCCTGGCAAAACCTCTGCTTCAGGGTCAGCCGGTGTTGATTCAGTCGGACAACATCACGGCAGTCGCCCACGTAAACAGACAGGGCGGCACAAGAAGCAGGAGGGCAATGGCAGAAGCTGCAAGGATTCTCCGCTGGGCAGAAAATCATGTGTTAGCACTGTCAGCTGTGTTCATCCCGGGAGTGGACAACTGGGAAGCAGACTTCCTCAGCAGACACGATCTGCACCCGGGAGAGTGGGGACTTCATCCAGAAGTCTTCCACATGATTGTGGTCCATTGGGAAAGACCAATGGTGGACATGATGGCGTCCCGCCTCAACAAAAAACTGGACAGGTATTGCGCCAGGTCAAGAGACCCTCAGGCAATAGCTGTAGACGCTCTGGTAACACCATGGGTGTACCAGTCAGTGTATGTGTTTCCTCCTCTGCCTCTCATACCAAAAGTACTGAGAATTATACGGCAAAGGGGAGTAAGAACGAACTTACCGCGGCTGCGTTTGACGGCATGGCGGTTGAACGCCGAATCCTAAGGGAAAAAGGCATTCCGGAAGAGGTCATCCCTACCCTGGTAAAAGCCAGGAAGGAGGTGACTGCACAACATTATCACCGCATTTGGAGAAAATATGTTGCGTGGTGTGAGGCCAGGAAGGCCCCGACGGAGGAATTTCAACTGGGTCGATTCCTACATTTCCTGCAAACAGGATTGTCTATGGGCCTCAAATTAGGGTCCATTAAGGTTCAAATTTCGGCCCTGTCGATTTTCTTCCAGAAAGAATTGGCTTCAGTTCCTGAAGTCCAGACTTTTGTAAAAGGAGTACTACATATACAGCCCCCGGTTGTGCCCCCAGTGGCACCGTGGGATCTTAATGTAGTTTTGGATTTTCTCAAATCCCATTGGTTTGAGCCACTCAAATCGGTGGATTTGAAATATCTTACATGGAAAGTAACCATGCTACTGGCCCTGGCTTCAGCCAGGAGAGTGTCAGAATTGGCGGCTTTATCGTATAAAAGCCCATATCTGATTTTCCATTCGGACAGGGCAGAACTGCGGACGCGTCCTCACTTTCTGCCTAAGGTGGTTTCAGCGTTTCACCTGAACCAGCCTATTGTGGTGCCTGCGGCTACTAGCGATTTGGAGGATTCCAAGTTGCTGGACGTTGTCAGAGCATTGAAAATATATATTTCAAGGACGGCTGGAGTCAGAAAATCTGACTCGCTGTTTATACTGTATGCACCCAACAAGCTGGGTGCTCCTGCTTCTAAGCAGACGATTGCTCGTTGGATTTGTAGCACAATTCAACTTGCACATTCTGTGGCAGGCCTGCCACAGCCTAAATCTGTCAAGGCCCATTCCACAAGGAAGGTGGGCTCATCTTGGGCGGCTGCCCGAGGGGTCTCGGCATTACAACTCTGCCGAGCAGCTACGTGGTCAGGGGAGAACACGTTTGTAAAATTCTACAAATTTGATACCCTGGCTAAGGAGGACCTGGAGTTCTCTCATTCGGTGCTGCAGAGTCATCCGCACTCTCCCGCCCGTTTGGGAGCTTTGGTATAATCCCCATGGTCCTGACGGAGTCCCAGCATCCACTAGGACGTCAGAGAAAATAAGATTTTACTTACCGATAAATCTATTTCTCGTAGTCCGTAGTGGATGCTGGGCGCCCATCCCAAGTGCGGATTGTCTGCAATACTTGTACATAGTTATTGTTACAAAAAAATCGGGTTGTTATTGTTGTGAGCCGTCTGTTCAGAGGCTCCTACGTTTGTCATACTGTTAACTGGGTTCAGATCACAAGTTGTACGGTGTGATTGGTGTGGCTGGTATGAGTCTTACCCGGGATTCAAAATCCTTCCTTATTGTGTACGCTCGTCCGGGCACAGTATCCTAACTGAGGCTTGGAGGAGGGTCATAGGGGGAGGAGCCAGTACACACCACCTAGTGGTCAAACTTTTAAATTTTGTGCCCTGTCTCCTGCGGAGCCGCTATTCCCCATGGTCCTGACGGAGTCCCAGCATCCACTACGGACTACGAGAAATAGATTTATCGGTAAGTAAAATCTTATTTTTTTTTGTCAATTTGAACATTTTGACCTTGTATAAACATAATTAGCTATATTGTTTAGTATATTTCATGCAAAATGTAACTTGTACCACGTAGTATTTGCTTTTTTATTTGTTAATAATAATAATAATTTTATTTATATAGCGCTCTTTCTCCAACTGGACTCAAGGCAATAGCTATAAGTATTTAGTTTACTCCAAGCTGTTTAACCAGAATGAACAGTCTAAAATCATAGGTAGAGACAGGGTTAATGGACAAGCTCATGGTCCTTTCAGATGCCAGACAAGCAGAATCCGGGAACCAGCCCAGCAGATATTCACCCTCAGGGGAAAATGTATTAAATGTTCACCTTCAGGAGGAGATGTATCAAATCTTCGAGACTGATAACTTCAAGAAGCTGCCCATAGTAACCAATCCGCTTCTAGCTAATGGTGAATTTCCCATTAGGCACGTGAGGCACATGCCATGGGGTGCAGTTTCTGGGGTCGCCACTTGGATGCTCATTTTATTACTCAGTCTGAAATTTCCTAGTAACAGCACAATATTTCCAGCGTAGGTCACTGTATGCTACCTTGAGTAGACTGTGAATGAGTAGGACATGTGTAGTTTACCAAATTAGGGCGTAAAACCTATTAATGAAAATAATAAAATTGGGGTATGGGGCAGCCAATTATGTTATTCCTAGGGGCTGCCTGACCAATACATCCGCCTGCTTCTAGCTGTCAATTATCTAGCAGAGTCTATAAAAGGACAGAAGCTAATTCATTGCTACATCCACTTTACCTCTCAAAGGTTTGATAAATATCCCCTACAGGTGTATCAAGAAGGCCTCCAGTTCAGAACCATAGAGCCAACTAGTCTACCTATTATCTACAGACAGTTGAGGCACCTATTATATAGATTCAATCAATATTCAACCTAAGTCATTAGCAACTAGTGGCGTTACTGAGGCAAACAATTCATGGGGTATAGACTATCAAGACGCTATTTTCTATTGAATTATAGACTAGGCCGCTAGATGAATATTGTTTCAACACCCTAAATGTCTGCATGCTGTGTGTGTAGGCCAGAAGTACAGTTAAATAGCTCCATAGCTCTCGTGTGTGACAGCTATATCATGCTTGAAGAAGCAATTTTCCGTTCATTCTTCAAACTGTATTTGATTCATCCTACATTGGGATAAGTATTACGCTTTTGCTAAACAAGTAATTTCAACTTGTTTCCAATTTTCTTCAAAGCCTACCTTAATCTACATGGCATGTTCTACAACAGAGTTGTTATTGATTCCATCTCATTTGAAGTGGTAGTGGATGAAGGGGAGTGTTGTATGAGCAGGAAGTCAGTCCTGTAATAATAGAGAGTTATATTCCTAGTTCAGCCTATAAAACACATCTATTTAATTTTAACATGGCACAAAGTGTTCTGCTTATGGACATTTCTTTCCTTTGCAGTTCTTCGTTTGTCTCTTAGAGATATAAATGCACTACATATTGTATAAATCCCACCTAGTTTACAAGCAGAAGGTCCCACCAGAGTTTCAGGAAGTGCTGTCACCATAGTTACACATCTGAAGGCCCTATTCAGAATGCTGTTTGTTGACCCGGATTATATGATTAGATGGACATAGGCTGCATGTGTGCTAAGGTGCATCAAATGTAAAATAAAGTTAGATTTTTGTGAGAAAGATATTAATGACATCAAATCCTGGTATTACTGATATAACTCGTTAGTAGTGCATTAGTACATGACTATCACAGTCACCTTAAAAATCATTATTATATTTTAAGTATGAGCTTTGCAGTGACAGATAAGTAATGCTGGCCATATACTGCATGATAATTGTGCAAACCAGGCGGCAAATGACTGGTGTGAATGATACTCGTTCACTGTTTGGACCTGAACAATAATTGTTCACAGCCTGAAAACAGATGAAAAAATTGAAAAACCTGTCTGACCCTTTACCGCCATCATTCAGCCCGTTCTTATAATAAAGCCTTTTTATGTCTAATTTACCAATGAAGTGTCACTGGGACACCAGTGATAATCTGTTCCCCATATATACTGCCTAGCAGCATTAACAATCCTCTAACCCAGGGGTTCTCAAACTCGGTCCTCAGGACCCCACACAGTGCATGTTTTGCAGGTAACCCAGCAGGTGCACAGGTGTATTAATTACTCACTGACACATTTTAAAAGGAACACAGGTGGAGCTAATTATTTCACTTGTGATTCTGTGAGGAGACCTGCAAAACATGCACTGTGTGGGGTCCTGAGGACCGAGTTTGAGAACCTGTGCTCCATACTCTCCAACATGACCCGCCCCACTAGGTACAAAATGCTCTGTTTCTGGACTTCCCTCTTAATTTATTATTGCCATCACCTGTGAAGATACAGCTTTCTTATCATTCAACTAGTTCAACACAGGTGATGGAAATCATAAATTAAGAGGGAAGTCCAGAAACAGAGCATTTTGTACCTAGTGGAGCGGGTCATGTTGGAGGGTCTGGTGCTCTGACCGATTTGCCAGCTAGTCCTGGAACCCTTTTCCCATGTCTAAGTCATCACACATGCACAGTGGACTGGAAATCTTCACTTGGGCTTCAGTTCCACTTTCAGAAAAAATAAATAATAATAATAATAATAATAATAATTAAAACTAGTAATTGTTCGAAAAAAATAAATAATATATTTATATATAGCATTTTCCCACATACTAATATCACTGTTCTGACCAGGAAAAAGCTGTCATCGACAATACCCAGTGATTGCTTTTACCACGGAAATATAAGTTTTCTCCCTTTAGTAAATAGACCATTTATACTACAATCCTGGCTACTTGTACAGTATTTGTATGTGGTTGCTGGGTATCTGAATGCAGTGTCGGACTGGGGCATGATGGGTCCACCGGGGGAATGCAGTTGTAAAGAACCATTTCTCTATCGTCCTAAGTGGATGCTGGGGTTCCTGAAAGGACCATGGGGAATAGCGGCTCCGCAGGAGACAGGGCACAAAAGTAAAGCTTTTACAGGTCAGGTGGTGTGTACTGGCTCCTCCCCCCATGACCCTCCTCCAGACTCCAGTTAGATTTTTGTGCCCGGCCGAGAAGGGTGCAATTCTAGGTGGCTCTCATAAAGAGCTGCTTAGAGAGTTTAGCTTAGGTTTTTTTATTTTACAGTGATTCCTGCTGGCAACAGGATCACTGCAACGAGGGACAGAGGGGAGAAGAAGTGAACTCACCTGCGTGCAGGATGGATTGGCTTCTTGGCTACTGGACATGAAGCTCCAGAGGGACGATCACAGGTACAGCCTGGATGGTCACCGGAGCCACGCCGCCGGCCCCCTCACAGATGCTGAAGCAAGAAGAGGTCCAGAATCGGCGGCTGAAGACTCCTGCAGTCTTCTTAAGGTAGCGCACAGCACTGCAGCTGTGCGCCATTTTCCTCTCAGCACACTTCACACGGCAGTCACTGAGGGTGCAGGGCGCTGGGAGGGGGGCGCCCTGGGAGGCAAATGAAAACTTTTAAAAAGGCTAAAAATACCTCACATATAGCCCCAGAGGCTATATGGAGATATTTACCCCTGCCTAAATGTACTAAATAGCGGGAGACGAGCCCGCCGGAAAAGGGGCGGGGCCTATCTCCTCAGCACACGGCGCCATTTTCTGTCACAGCTCCGCTGGTCAGGAAGGCTCCCAGGTCTCTCCCCTGCACTGCACTACAGAAACAGGGTATAACAGAGAGGGGGGGCAAAATAAATGGCAATATATCAATATAAAAGCAGCTATAAGGGAGCACTTAATCATAAGGCTATCCCTGTCATATATAGCGTTTTTTGGTGTGTGCTGGCAGACTCTCCCTCTGTCTCCCCAAAGGGCTAGTGGGTCCTGTCTTCGTATAGAGCATTCCCTGTGTGTCTGCTGTGTGTCGGTACGTGTGTGTCGACATGTATGAGGACGTTATTGGTGTGGAGGCGGAGCAATTGCCAAATATGAGGATGTCACCTCCTAGGGGGTCGACACCAGAATGGATGCCTTTATTTGTGGAATTACGGGATAGCGTCAACTCGCTTAAGCAGTCGTTTGCCGACATGAGGCGGCCGGACACTCAATTAGTGCTTGTCCAGGCGCCTCAAACACCGTCAGGGGCTGTAAAACGCCCCTTGCCTCAGTCGGTCGACACAGACCCAGACACAGGCACTGATTCCGGTGGTGAAGGTGACGAATCAACCGTATTTTCCAGTAGGGCCACACGTTATATGATTTTGGCAATAAAGGAGATGTTACATTTAGCTGATACTACAGGTACCACTAAACAGGGTATTATGTGGGGTGTGAAAAAACTACCAGTAGTTTTTACCGAATCAGAAGAATTAAATGACGTGTGTGATGAAGCGTGGGGTGCCCCGATAAAAAACTGCTAATTTCAAAGAAGTTATTGGCTTTATACCCTTTCCCGCCAGAGGTTAGGGAGCGCTGGGAAACACCTCCTAGGGTGGACAAAGCGCTAACACGCTTATCAAAACAAGTGGCGTTACCCTCTCCTGAGACGGCCGCACTTAAAGATCCATCAGATAGGAGGATGGAAAATATCCAAAAAGGTATATACACACATGCAGGTGTTATACTACGACCAGCTATTGCGACTGCCTGGATGTGCAGTGCTGGGGTAGTTTGGTCAGAGTCCCTGATCGAAAATATTGATACCCTGGACGGGGACAATATTTTACTGTCGTTAGAACAAATAAAGGATGCATTTCTTTATATGCGTGATGCACAGAGAGATATCTGCACACTGGCATCACGGGTAAGTGCTATGTCCATTTCGGCCAGAAGAGCTTTATGGACACGACAGTGGACAGGCGATGCGTAGAGGAGTTATTTGGGGTCGGTCTATCGGATTTGGTGGCCACGGCTACGGCCGGGAAATCCACCTTTCTACCTCAAGTCACTCCCCAACAGAAAAAGGCACCGATTTTTCAACCGCAGCCTTTTCGTTCCTTTAAAAATAAGAGAGCAAAGGGCTATTCATATCTGCCACGAGGCAGAGGACGAGGGAAGAGACAGCAACAGGCAGCTCCTTCCCAGGAACAGAAGCCCTCCCCGGCTTCTACAAAAGCCTCAGCATGACGCTGGGGCTTCGCAAGCGGACTTGGGGGCGGTAGGCGGTCGTCTCAAAAATTACAGCGCGCAGTGGGCTCACTCGCAGGTAAATCCCTGGATCCTGCAGATAATATCTCAGGGGTACAGGTTGAAATTAGAGACAGAGCCACCTCGCCGTTTCCTGAAGTCGGCTTTACCAACGTCCCCCTCAGAAAGGGAGACGGTTTTGGAAGCCATTCACAAGCTGTATTCTCAGCAGGTGATAGTCAAGGTACCTCTTCTACAACAAGGGAAGGGGTATTATTCCACTCTTTTTGTGGTACCGAAGCCGGATGGCTCGGTAAGGCCTATTCTAAATCTGAAGTCCTTGAACCTGTACATAAAGAAGTTCAAGTTCAAGATGGAGTCACTCAGAGCAGTGATAGCGAACCGGGAAGAAGGGGACTTTATGGTATCCTTGGACATCAAGGATGCGTATCTCCACGTTCCAATTACCCCTCACACCAGGGGTACCTCAGGTTCGTTGTACAAAACTGTCACTATCAGTTTCAGACGCTGCCGTTTGGTTTGTCCACGGCACCTCGGGTCTTTACAAAGGTAATGGCCGAGATAATATTTCTTCTTCGAAGAAAAGGCGTATTAATTATCCCATACTTGGACGATCTCCTAATAAGGACAAGGTCCAGAGAACAGCTAGAGATGGGTTTAGCACTATCTCAAGAGGTGCTAAAGCAGCACGGATGGATTCTGAATATTCCAAAATCCCAATTAATGCCGACAACTCGTCTGCTGTTCCTGGGGATGATTCTGGACACAGTTCAGAAAAAGGTTTTTCTTCCCGAAGAAAAAGCCAAGGAGTTATCTGACCTGGTCAGGAACCTCCTAAAACCAGGAAAGGTGTCTGTACATCAATGCACAAGAGTCCTGGGAAAAAATGGTAGCTTCTTACGAAGCAATCCCTTTCGGCAGATTCCATGCAAAGGGATCTGTTGGACAAATGGTCAGGGTCGCATCTTCAGATGCACCTGCGGATAACCCTGTCGCCGAGGACAAGGGTATCCCTTCTGTGGTGGTTGCAGGAGGCTCATCTATTGGAGGGCCGCAGATTCGGCATGCAGGATTGGATCCTGGTGACCACGGATGCCAGCCTGAGAGGCTGGGGAGCAGTCACACAGGGAAGAAATTTCCAGGGAGTGTGGTCGAGCCTGAAAAAGTCTCTTCACATAAGCATTCTGGAACTAAGAGCAATCTACAATGCTCTAAGCCAGGCGGAACCTCTGCTTCAAGGAAGACCGGTGTTGATCCAGTCGGACAACATCACGGCAGTCGCCCATGTAAACAGACAGGGCGGCACAAGAAACAGAATGGCAGAAGCTGCCAGGATCCTTCGCTGGGCGGAGAATCACGTGATAGCACTGTCAGCAGTATTCATCCCGGGCGTGGACAACTGGGAAGCAGACTTCCTCAGCAGACACGACCTTCACCCGGGAGAGTGGGTACTTCATCCAGAAGTTTTCCACATGCTATTAAACCGTTGGGTAAAACCAATGGTGGACATGATGGCGTCTTGCCTCAACAAGACACTGGACAGTTATTGCGCCAGGTCAAGAGATCCGCAGGCAATAGCTGTGGACGCGTTGGTAACACTTTGGGTGTACCAGTCCGTATATGTGTTTCCTCCTCTGCCTCTCATACCAAAGGTATTGAGGATTATACGGCAAAGAGGAGTAAGACTAGTGGCTCCGGATTGGCCAAGAAGGACTTGGTACCCGGAACTTCAAGAGATGGTCACGGACGATCCGTGGCCTCTACTTCTGAGAAGGGACCTGCTTCAGCAGGGTCCTTGTCTTTTTCAAGACTTACCGCGGCTGCGTTTGACGGCATGGCGTTTGAATGCCAGATCCTAAAAGGAAAAGGCATTCCAGAAGAAGTCATTCCTACCTTGATAAAGGCAAGGAAGGAAGTCACCGCGAAGCATTATCGCCGTATTTGGCGAAAATATGTTGCGTGGTGCGAGCAGCGGAGTGCTCCGATGGAGGAATTTCAACTGGGTCGTTTTCCTACATTTCCTGCAATCAGGATTGTCTATGGGTCTCAAATTGGGATCTATTAAGGTTCAAATTTCGGCCCTATCAATATTCTTCCAAAAAGAATTGGCCTCAGTCCCTGAGGTCCAGATTTTTATCAAAGGAGTACTGCATATACAGCCTCCTGTGGTGCCTAAGGTGGCACCGTGGGATCTAAATGTAGTTTTAGATTTCCTCAAATCCAATTGGTTTGAACCACTAAAGAATGTGGATTTGAAATATCTCACATGGAAAGTGACTATGTTACTGGCCCTGGCTTCGGCCGGGAGAGTATCTGAACTGGCGGCTTTGTTTTATAAAGCCCTTATTTAATTTTCCATTCGACATAGGGCAGAGCTGCGGACGCGTCCGCATTTTCTCCCTAAGGTGGTATCAGCGTTTCACCTGAACCAGCCTATTGTAGTGCCTGCGGCTACAGACGACTTGAAGGACTCCAAGTTGTTGGACGTTGTCAGAGCCTTAAAAATATACATTTAAAGGACGGCTGGAGTCAGAAAATCTGACTCGCTGTTTATACTGTATGCACCCAACAAGTTGGGTGCACCTGCTTCTAAGCAGTCGATTGCTCGTTGGATTTGTAACAAAATTCAACTTGTACATTCTGTGGCAGGCCTGCCACAGCCTAAATCTGTTAAGGCCCATTCCGCAAGGAAGGTGGGCTCATCTTGGGCGGCTGCCCGAGGGGTCTCGGCATTACAACTCTGCCGAGCAGCTACGTGGTCAGGGGAGAACACGTTTGTAAATTTTTACAAATTTGATACCCTGGCAAAGGAGGACCTGGAGTTCTCTCATTCGGTGCTGCAGAGTCATCCGCACTCTCCCGCCCGTTTGGGAGCTTTGGTATAATCCCCATGGTCCTTTCAGGAACCCCAGCATCCACTTAGGACGATAGAGAAAATAAGAATTTACTTACCGATAATTCTATTTCTCGGAGTCCGTAGTGGATGCTGGGCGCCCATCCCAAGTGCGGATTATCTGCAATACTTGTACATAGTTATTGTTAACTAATTCGGGTTATTGTTTAGGAAGCCATCTTTCAGAGGCTCCTCTGTTATCATACTGTTAACCTGGTTTAGATCACAAGTTGTACGGTGTGATTGGTGTGGCTGGTATGAGTCTTACCCGGGATTCAAAATCCTCCCTTATTGTGTACGCTCGTCCGGGCACAGTACCTAACTGGAGTCTGGAGGAGGGTCATGGGGGGAGGAGCCAGTACACACCACCTGACCTGTAAAAGCTTTACTTTTGTGCCCTGTCTCCTGCGGAGCCGCTATTCCCCATGGTCCTTTCAGGAACCCCAGCATCCACTACGGACTCCGAGAAATAGAATTATCGGTAAGTAAATTCTTATTTTTTAGGGGTGTGTGACTAGTCTCCAGAGGGGGTGTGGCCAGCAACCACTTTGGTTTACCTAGCCATTAGAGAGTGCATGGGCTGGGCCCCTTGATAAATACATAGTAGATACTGTTACTGCATGCATGATAATGTACCAGATTAATAACAGCACTGCACTGTAGAAAATAGATCATAGTCCTGTGCGGTATAAGGTAACAAATGTACCTTATAATTCAAGTGCACAGTCTGGAACCTGATACCTAGAAGAGGAGGAGGGCCCCTAGCAGTGATGTGCGGTGAGGTAAATGGATGAGGAGGCACTAGCTAGTATCAGAGCCAGATTTACACACACATACAGTATATGAACCTCAAGGTTCATGTGACCATTATACGAAGGTCCAGCAATGTATACTGCTGGAAATATGGTGAGTTTTGATCAGAGATGTGCGGACAAGGAAAGCAGGGGAGGCACTGCCTCACCTGTCATAGACTTTTTACTCCAGAGTTTTGACTATAAAAATTATTAGAATAATACAAAGACGATATTTATATTATATTCTTTGTATTTTTCAGATAATTTTTATAGTCAAAACGGCTAAACCTGGCACTTCTGGGCACAATTAAAAGAAACTAAAAAACTATTGAATTGCGCACCCCTGATCTTCCATCACTTTAGATGGGAAATCAGGCCCCCGTGGATTCAGTATTGATGTCAAGAAATCAACCATGTTTTTCTTTGTTTTTACTAGTAGGTCCACCAATCAAATCTGGCACTAGATAGATGAATCCTAGAATTATACACCTTGACTTCAGAACTATAAATATGCCATTGCATAGACAATTCACATGACACCTGTCCGCTTCTGAGCCATGTGCCTCATGCCTCACAAACGTGATTGCAGGTTTCAGCTTATAATCGGCTTTATTATTCTATTTAAAGCAGTATAACTAGGTCACTGTTGAAGAGTTACTGGTTCTACCTGACACACCTGCTGGGCACACTCCAGCCTCCGCCAATTGTGTCTGTACCTCTTTAACTGTTTAAAGATTTTCGTTACAGCCTAGATACACAAATATAGATTGGGTCATAACATTAACAAAATAAGGGCTTGTTCGCAGTGAAACGGATCATATAATTATTTAAATAAATGCGCGGGTGCGACTACTGCCACGTTAATAATTAAAAACCTGCCTAGTGATACTTCTTGCGCTCTCTCTCTCTCTCTCTCTCTCTCTCTCGCTCTCGATTTGCAAAGTAAACTATCTGTCTTTACCAACTCATTAACACTGTGTGTTCTCCAGCAATTTCGCCCCTTACCTTCGCCAGTAGTAACGTCCACATGCTTTGCCTTGTGGCAGATTTATTTATTTGTGTCCAAATTTGGGCTTTTTTTGCACTGCGCATGCATGAAAGGAAATACAGCTGAATGCAACTGACATACCTCCACCTGGCAGGCACGATTATATCTGTGAAACCATTGCATGAATTAATGATTTGCTTTAGAGGGGTTCTTCTGCTCTGGAAATTACATAATGCAAAATTCAATATCCAAACTGTCCAATATTGATACCTACATTGTTTTTTAAAGACTAAAGCTGACCATGCACCAGACCAGCTTTCATTCCAACCATCTGAAAATGTATGGGAGCAAATGACAATCAGCAATTTGCTCCCAAATGCCGGAAATCGGCTATTAGCGATCATTCAGACAAGCTGGTTAAAGTTTTTTGATTTAAGCAACTTGTCTGAACAAGAGTTTTTGTCCATTTTCTGGTGTTTAAGAGCAATTTGTTGTTTGACATTTGCTCCCATGCATTACCAGATTTTCATTTCAACCAGCCAACTAGTTGGATGGTTAGATGAAAGTTGGTCTTGTCTATGGCCAGATTCCCAATTTTAGACTCTAGCAGTAACATTCACTTTGGTTAATTGGATCCTTACATATCCAGCCTAGACTGGATTAGATATGGTTCACTCCAGTATCCCTTCTGCAAGGTATTCAGGCCTGTAAATACAATATCTAGCCATAATTATTCTGAAAGATTTCACAAAGTTTATATCCCTGAATATTAACTGTAGCGTTGTCAAATTAGAATTCTTGCCCCATAAATATACTTGCCTACACTTCTATAACTGTGTAGAGTTGCCCTTAGTCACCTCCTAAAGGTACACATCTCATATCTAGATAAGGTAATCTTCGGCCCGTCCAATTGGCAAGAGAGACTATAAAAGGATTCTGATGTGATAGTAAGTCTGTCTTATCCCTTTGTACGGTTTTATAACATAACTGCAGAATTAATATACACATTCTGGTGGATGCAGGCAGGCTCTGGCAGCCCTTTTACTCTCCCGGAGGCTGGCCTTGATGTTATGAAATGCTGGCAACTCTGCTGTGAATGAATGAATCATTGGACCAATTCCGTGTGAGCAGTTATACAGATCTGGAACGGATACATCAAGATTAAAGCTAGGATAGATTGATGACACTTATGATAACTTTATGTTCTTTTAAAGTGATATCCTTTTTGTATTCAGGAGGGCTAATACACTTTGTTGTTGTCATTAGAAATATATGTTTGCCCCCTGCCAATATATTTTTCCAATACTATGCTATCAAGGCTAGCTAGAAATTAAATAGTCAGTGACCAGACTGAAGAAGTCTCCAGATGGGTGCCAAAGACCTCGGTTTTGTTTCATTAAGCTACAATATATTACAGTTACTTATTTCCCCATTGGATGAGTCACTTGTAGACTGTAAAAGAGATGAGGACATGTGTGAGGAAATTTCTTCTTGCTTGCTTTCTACTGTAGCCAGACGCATCTGAAAGTGGTTTCCAAGAGTCTAGTGTACATCAGCGAAATGGCATATGGGAGAATCTTCTCCATGAGAGATGTAATCTTAAAGTATGATTCTTTCTTCCATACAGTGCAGGACAGCCATCCTATACAGATCTATTTAGCAAGAAATACTACAACTACTTAAATTTATTTTGAGACCTATATAAATTGATCTCCAGAGATTGGCTCAGTGTGGGTAGTCCTTAGACCAGTTTACAGCAAGGATTTTGTTTTCTGCGGCTGTCTTTATAGTATGATTGGAAAAACATCTTGATGAATTTGCAATCACCTCGAAGGTCTACTATGTCTGGACAGCGATTGCACTCTCCACATCGTACATGTTAAAACAAAACTGGTTTCTCATATGTGGAACAAATTCTTTATATGGTCATGCAAAATCCAATATTACTGAATCGTACAATACAAACAGTGTGCCCTAATGAAGGCATGATGCCCGCAGAAACTTTACACTTTTTATGACACTGTCAATGGTTTTATTTTCTGAGTATGACAAAGTCACGTTGCTTCTAGATTTGCCTTTATTGTTCATGATCACGGCTGAGCAGTTGTCTCTGGATGCACACTACACATAGTTACAGGAGGTGTGCATTGTGAATACCTCCTGTTGACTTCACATTTTTGTTTCTACATCAGGACCTTTGGAAAGAGTGAAGCTTGAAATCCAGGGATTACTTGGAATTGTCTTTTCTTTAGTGAATTTTTGTACTATTTTATAACATATAATGTACCCCAAACAACATTTAGAAATGCAAAATTGGCTTAATATAAGCCACACCATCAATCCTCACAGAATTTCCCAATAATGCCCACTTTTGGCCAAAAATCTGTCCATTTTGCGTTAGTCATTACACTGTCAAGGTCTGCTGTTTGGGACTATCCTGACAAATTCAGTATGCCCAAACCAACCTCTTACATCTGTCCCCTGGCAGCTATTTTTTAAATATTTAATCTTTAAAGTATTTTGGTTTCTATTTCACCCTCATAGGGCCAGCGTGGTTTTATTTTCAGTGTTTTCCCCAGGGCTTTTTTTAATGGGTGCCCCGTCCACCACCCAGGGCCGTCTCAAATTACAGAGTACGCTGGTGCCAACAAGCAGAGGGTGCTGTGAGCAGCATAGATGCTCATTGCATGGAGCCGTCCCACCAGTAGAAGGATCCCGGGCGCCTGTTCCATCCGCAACACCGGCCCATCCTGCACTGGAGGCGAGCATTGCAGACTCACTGCCTTAAGCTCTCCTACCCAAAGCCCGCCAGAAATAATACCCTTTTTACACCGAGCCTTAGAACTGGAATAAACCTGGATAGACTCAGGTCATGTGTCTGTGTGAAAGGGCCAACCTGTGTAGGGCTATCTTACTGTATGGACACACTGGGCAGCTGCTCGGGGCCCCACCATTCTAGGGGCCTTCAAACATTGGCAGACTGGGTCAGGAGGCATCTGCCCCACTGGGCTGGTGCCTCCAGAGCTTCTTGGGAGGCAGGTAGAGAATGCTGATTGACTTACACAATCAGAGCTGCCAGGCAACATTCTCTACCTGCCTCACAATGACCTACTGAGTACCTCCTGTGATGGGGTTCGGTCCAGGCTCCCCACCATGTCCGCTAGTTGGTTGATTGGAATAAAAATCTGGTAATGTATGGGAGGAAATAACAATCAGCAATTTGCTTCCATATGCTGGAAAACAGACAAGGGGCCAAATTCAATTAGCCCCGAAAAGCCATTTTCGCAGTAAAAAAATTAGATTTTACAGCGAATCGCAAAACTACCTATTCACTTGTCTGCAAAAATGGATTCACGGTAATTTTACCGCAAATTTCAATACACCACATCTAAGCAGATGAGAAGTTGGAAAAATTCCCTGTTTTAAGTTAAAAATTTCAAGATTTGATTCAGAACCCCTGGGAACCCCCCCCCTGAATGACTAATTAGGCACTTAGAAGTTTGAAATTATTTTTAATTGCCCAATAATGACTTTTTTGAGGGGTACCGGCAGATTTACCCATTTTTCACTTTCAGCAACAATTTTCATGGAAATCTCGTTTTTGCAAATTTGCAATTGAATAGGCATATCGAGGGAGCGCACATATCTGTCTAAAGTCCGATTTCATGGCAAAAAACTTGAAAGCAGCGAAAACGGCATTTGCAGTAAATTACAGACATTTTGAGGCTAATTGAATTTGCCCCAAAAGCTGTTGTTCAGTCAAGTTTGTTAAATGTGTTTGATTTAAACAACTTGTTTCTTTAAATTGCTGATTGTTATTTACTCCCATACATTACCAGATTTTCTTTCCAACCAGCCAACTACTTGGATGGTTGGATGAAAGTTGGTCTAGTGTATGGCCAGCTATAGATGTATTAACGTTATATTAAAAAGTGGGTTATCCTAAAGCATTTATTCTGGAGTGTCAACACTTAAATAAAGGGGATGCAGTCATGTGACTGGCGCTCGGGATCCCGGTGGTCATCATGCGAAGCCGGAATCCCGAACACTCAAAATGCCGGCAGTCAGAATGCCTACCTACAGGGTCTATTCCCTCCCATAGAGCCTGCAAGGGGCTTTGTTGCCCCCCCCCCCCCCCCCCCCGCCGGTATTCCGCCAGGATCCCGGCAGCCGGCAACACGTGCCCAACCCAAATACAGTTTTATGGAAACACATTAAGGATGCCATGCAGTGCACTATGCTACAGGGAAGCTATGTGTCACAGTAGTGAGCAAAATGCAGAGGTTCTGTTGAAAATCAAATACAGAAGCAACAGGTCTTGTCAGTGCGTTAACTTTTTTTTTTTTTTTTTTAAAGCTCATGTTTACAAGTCCTATTCATACATGTAGACAACAAAAAAGGACTAAATGACTGTAAATGGGGAAAATTACACTGTACTTAATACCATGTTACCCGCAGGATGCAGTTTGTGTAGTTGTGCACAAGATGTGATCTTCGTACAATCTCTGTTTTTCTTTTGTTAATTGTTTACTTTGCTTGTTTTGTTATCTTTCATTCTCACTGCCAGAAGAGCCGGTTTTCCAGCATGTCCTTAGGTGTGGGCAGACTGGCTGCAGTTTCCGCCTTTTCATAAGGTAAACGTTTGCGCTCCAGTGCCCCAGTCAGCACCTGCTGGGTAGGTCGGCTAACGTCCTCTGAGCTAGGTGTGTGTGCAGGACTGCAAAGCTCAGCAAGGTGAACAGGCTCTCACATATCCTGTCTTGTCACTGAAGCAGCAGCCGACAAAAATATAGCAACAGATCTATAACTTCAAACAGAGCGCTTGATAAGAAATAAGGAAACTTGACTTTATTTCAACTCGCACACCTTTGCCGTGTACTTTGGACAAATGACAATATTAATAATGAAACCAACAAATATTGACACGGGAGATATTCCAGCTGACAATATATTGTAACTCAGTTCTCTTTAGAGCAATGCTAAGCCATCCATTATTTTATATTATTACTATGTATTTTATATATCGTAGCATACTCCGCAAGGCTTTACAATTGGCAAACCTGCACTTAAACAAGTCTTGTTATAAACCATCGCTAAGTTTGTCTTTACTACACAAATACGTTTATTTTGTGTTGTGGTTTGCAGTACACAATTACAGTACTAAGTACTCTCTCTGGAAAGAGTTAGATAACTGTAAGACAGTTAGCCCAAACATATACAACAATAATGGTTTGCTTTACAGTGCTGTCATTGCATTCAACCGTGAATATCAGAAAGGGAAATGGCACAGCATCTAATCCTGTCATTACTGGTGGTGTTCCACTGAGTGACGCATCACTTAGTCAACTACAATGTCAATAGGTTTCCCAACTCCTGCCAGTGTATCTGGAGTGGGTGTCTCAGCAGGGATCTGGCACAGTGTGCGCTGTCAGTCAGTAAAGTGCAATAAATGAGTAAAACCTTCACGAGTTTGAATTTTATGACCTATCCCTTCCTGACTTACCCAGAGGGTGGTCATGCTTTGAAGTGTCTGAGTCATAAGATCTCATCTTTACTCCCAGTGACAAAGCTCCTATCTTGGCACCAGTGGTCATTACATTGTATGTCTGACTCCAAGTTACTGCTATTTGTAATTGCAATGTGTTTGCATAACAAAAGACTCAGACTTCTCTACATTTCTTCTAATTTTTGGGTTGTCTGTATTAGCAAAATAGCAATTTATCACTGAATAAAAGATGCAGCTTCGCAGAGTGGCTTTTTTGCATAAGCGAAAGCACACAGTAAGGTGACACTGGTGTCATATTAACGACTAAAGTTATATGCACACTGTAGTAGTGTGTGCCAATACGATAAAGGCTCCGATCCGACAGAGTGATTTTTGGATTTCTGGGCACCCGCTGAGCAAGTTCTAGCTCAGTGTCTACTTTCTTTAGATCTCCTCTAACAGGATCGGGACGTCAGAAATGAGATAGTATGTGCAGCACACCAGATCCTGATCCTCAGATCTGACCAATGCAGGAGCGTATGAAGCCGTTTATCAACTAAAGTTCATGCATATACCCTATCCAGTTATGATGCAGGTTAGACAATAACCGACTGAACGGCCCAATAATGGAATAGTGTATGCCCAGTGTCGGACTGGGGCATGAAGGGCCCACCGGGGGAATGCAGTTATAATAACCCACACGTAGGGGCGTGGCCAGCCTACAAACAGGGCGTGGTCAGCCTGCATAGGGGGTGTGGTCAGCCTCCACAGAGGCTTGAAATACACAATAGTTTAGTGCAGTGTAATGCAACATATCTACCATGTATAATACAAGTGCACAGTCTGAAACCTGATCCCTAGAGGAAGGCAGTGGGGCCTACCGGTGGTTTGCCTGGCCAGTCCGACCCTGTGTATGCCGGCTTATTGGTGGAATATTGAAAGGGATTTATACATCCCTTTTAGTTGTGCAGGACTAATTCATCAATATAATGCAATTGAAATATAGCAAATCAATTTTGTGTGTTCCAGAAAATGTATCTGCCGTCCTCATTCGCTTACCCATAAATGACCTGATCGCTATCGAATAGCACCATCTTGTAATTGGGGAATCCTTATTAAATGTCAGGGGCATGATGACATCATCAACATCCTCACACCAGTGAAATATGGTAATTACGAAGATGGGTGAGGCTTGATGAAGTGATCTTATGGCCCTGTCCACCTTATCACTGTTATGTGCTCTCAAGAAGGTTTTTCACTGACGTGGGAGTTGAGCTGCTGAGACTGTGGATGCATTTTGAATCTGGAAACTGCTCAAGTGTTCTTAGAATATTTGCTGGAATTTTGTTACTTTTTAGAACGTTGGAAAACATAAAATCTATATTTTTCACCATGTTTGAGCTGGTTCACACATGTGCTTTCCAGTGCGCACATATACGAACAGGCTCACACATGTGCAAATCATCTTAAACGTGTTTCATCCAACTTTCTCAAAAAAGTTCACTGTAAAAAAAGGAGATTTATGGTAGACTTACTAGTGATGAGCACCGGAAATTTTTTGGGTTTTGTGTTCGGTTCCGCGGCCGTGTTTTGGGTTCGAACGCGTTTTGGCAAAACCTCACCGAATTTTTTTTGTCGGATTCGGGTGTTTTTTTTCAAAAAACCCTAAAAAACAGCTTAAATCATAGAATTTGGGCGTCATTTTGATCCCAAAGTATTATTAACCTCAATAACCATAATTTCCACTCATTTTCAGTCTATTCTGAACAACTCACACCTCACAATATTATTTTTAGTCCTAAAATTTGCACCAAGGTCGCTGGATGACTAAGCTCAGCGACCCAAGTGGCCGACACAAACACCTGGCCCATCTAGGAGTGGCACTGCAGTGTCACGCAGGATGGCCCTTCCAAAAAACACCCCCCAAACAGCACATGACGCAAAGAAGAAAAAAAAGAGGCGCAATGAGGTAGCTGTGTGAGTAAGCTAAGCGACCCTAGTGGCCGACACAAACACCTGGCTCATCTAGGAGTGGCACTGCAGTGTCACGCAGGATGGCCCTTCCAAAAAACACCCCCCAAACAGCACATGACGCAAAGAAAAAAAGAGGCGCAATGAGGTAGCTGTGTGACTAAGATAAGCGACCCAAGTGGCCGACACAAACACCTGGCCCATCTAGGAGTGGCACTGCAGTGTCACGCAGGATGGCCCTTCCAAAAACTACTCCCCAAACAGCACATGACGCAAAGAAAAATGAAAGAAAAAAGAGGTGCAAGATGGAATTGTCCTTGGGCCCTCCCACCCACCCTTATGTTGTATAAACAGGACATGCACACTTTAACCAACCCATCATTTCAGTGACAGGGTCTGCCACACGACTGTGACTGAAATGACGGGTTGGTTTGGACCCCCACCAAAAAAGAAGCAATTAATCTCTCCTTGCACAAACTGGCTCTACAGAGGCAAGATGTCCACCTCATCATCATCCTCCGATATATCACCGTGTACATCCCCCTCCTCACAGATTATCAATTCGTCCCCACTGGAATCCACCATCTCGGCTCCCTGTGTACTTTGTGGAGGCAATTGCTGCTGGTGAATGTCTCCACGGAGGAATTGATTATAATTCATTTTAATGAACATCATCTTCTCCACATTTTCTGGATGTAACCTCGTACGCCGATTGCTGACAAGGTGAGCGGCGGCACTAAACACTCTTTCGGAGTACACACTTGTGGGAGGGCAACTTAGGTAGAATAAAGCCAGTTTGTGCAAGGGCCTCCAAATTGCCTCTTTTTCCTGCCAGTATAAGTACGGACTGTCTGACGTGCCTACTTGGATGCGGTCACTCATATAATCCTCCACCATTCTTTCAATGGGGAGAGAATCATATGCAGTGACAGTAGACGACATGTCCGTAATCGTTGTCAGGTCCTTCAGTCCGGACCAGATGTCAGCATCAGCAGTCGCTCCAGACTGCCCTGCATCACCGCCAGCGGGTGGGCTCGGAATTCTGAGCCTTTTCCTCGCACCCCCAGTTGCGGGAGAATGTGAAGGAGGAGATGTTGACAGGTCGCGTTCCGCTTGACTTGACAATTTTCTCACCAGCAGTTCTTTGAACCCCTGCAGACTTGTGTCTGCCGGAAAGAGAGATCCAAGGTAGGTTTTAAATCTAGGATCGAGCACGGTGGCCAATATGTAGTGCTCTGATTTCAACAGATTGACCACCCGTGAATCCTTGTTAAGCGAATTAAGGGCTCCATCCACAAGTCCCACATGCCTAGCGGAATCGCTCTGTGTTAGCTCCTCCTTCAATGTCTCCAGCTTCTTCTGCAAAAGCCTGATGAGGGGAATGACCTGACTCAGGCTGGCAGTGTCTGAACTGACTTCACGTGTGGCAAGTTCAAAAGGTTGCAGAACCTTGCACAACGTTGAAATCATTCTCCACTGTGCTTGAGACAGGTGCATTCCACCTCCTATATCGTGCTCAGTTGTATAGGCTTGAATGGCCTTTTGCTGCTCCTCCAACCTCTGAAGCATATAGAGGGTTGAATTCCACCTCGTTACCACTTCTTGCTTCAGATGATGGCAGGGCAGGTTCAGGCGTTTTTGGTGGTGCTCCAGTCTTCTGTACGTGGTGCCTGTACGCCGAAAGTGTGCCGCAATTCTTCTGGCCACCGACAGCATCTCTTGCACGCCCCTCTCGTTTTTTAAATAATTCTGCACCACCAAATTCAAGGTATGTGCAAAACATGGGACGTGCTGGAATTTGCCCAGATTTAATGCACACACAATATTGCTGGCGTTGTCCGATGCCACAAATCCACAGGAGAGTCCAATTGGGGTAAGCCATTCTGCAATGATCTTCCTCAGTTGCTGTAAGAGGTTTTCAGCTGTGTGCGTATTCTGGAAAGCGGTGATACAAAGCGTAGCCTGCCTAGGAAAGAGTTGGCGTTTGCAAGATGCTGCTACTGGTGCCGCCGCTGCTGTTCTTGCGGCGGGAGTCAATACATCTACCCAGTGGGCTGTCACAGTCATATAGTCCTGAGTCTGCCCTGCTCCACTTGTCCACATGTCCGTGGTTAAGTGGACATTGGGTACAACTGCATTTTTTAGGACACTGGTGAGTCTTTTTCTGAGGTCTGTGTACATTTTCGGTATCGCCTGCCTAGAGAAATGGAACCTAGATGGTATTTGGTACCGGGGACACAGTACCTCAAACAAGTCTATAGTTGGCTCTGCAGTAATGATGGATACCGGAACCACGGTTCTCACCGCCCAGGATGCCAAGGCCCCAGTTATCCGCTTTGCAGCAGGATGACTGCTGTGATATTTCATCTTCCTCGCAAAGGACTGTTGGACAGTCAATTGCTTGGTGGAAGTAGTAAAAGTGGTCTTACGACTTCCCCTCTGGGATGACCATCGACTCCCAGCAGCAACAACAGCAGCGCCAGCAGCAGTAGGCGTTACACGCAAGGATGCATCGGAGGAATCCCAGGCAGGAGAGGACTCGTCAGAATTGCCAGTGACATGGCCTGCAGGACTATTGGCATTCCTGGGTAAAGAGGAAATTGACACTGAGGGAGTTGGTGGGGTGGTTTGCGTGAGCTTGGTTACAAGAGGAAGGGATTTACTGGTCAGTGGACTGCTTCCGCTGTCGCCCAAAGTTTTTGAACTTGTCACTGACTTATGATGAATGCGCTGCAGGTGACGTATAAGGGAGGATGTTCCGAGGTGGTTAACGTCCTTACCCCTACTTATTACAGCTTGACAAAGGCAACACACGGCTTGACAAATGTCCGCATTTCTGTTGAAATTCTTCCACACCGAAGAGCTGATTTTTTTGGTATTTTCACCTGGCATGTCAATGGCCATATTCCTCCCACGGACAACAGGTGTCTCCCCGGGTGCCTGACTTAAACAAACCACCTCACCATCAGAATCCTCCTGGTCAATTTCCTCCCCAGCGCCAGCAACACCCATATCCTCCTCATCCTGGTGTACTTCAACACTGACATCTTCAATCTGACTATCAGGAACTGGACTGCGGGTGCTCCTTCCAGCACTTGCAGGGGGCGTGCAAATGGTGGAAGGCGCATGCTCTTCACGTCCAGTGTTGGGAAGGTCAGGCATCGCAACCGACACAATTGGACTCTCCTTGTGGATTTGTGATTTCGAAGAACGCACAGTTCTTTGCTGTGCTTTTGCCAGCTTAAGTCTTAATTTTTCTAGCGAGAGGCTGAGTGCTTCCATCCTCATGTGAAGCTGAACCACTAGCCATGAACATAGGCCAGGGCCTCAGCCGTTCCTTGCCACTCCGTGTGGTAAATGGCATATTGGCAAGTTTACGCTTCTCCGACGATTTTATTTTAGATTTTTGAGTCCTTTTTTTACTGATATTTGGTGTTTTGGATTTTACATGCTCTGTACTATGACATTGGGCATCGGCCTTGGCAGACGACGTTGATGGCATTTCATCGTCTCGGCCATGACTAGTGGCAGCAGCTTCAGCACGAGGTGGAAGTGGATCTTGATCTTTCCCTATTTTTGGAACCTCAACATTTTTGTTCTCCATATTTTAATAGGCACAACTAAAAGGCACCTCAGGTAAACAATGGAGATGGATGGATACTAGTATACTTATGGATGACGAGCGACTGCCGACACAGAGGTAGCTACAGCCGTGGACTACCGTACTGCGTCTGCTAGTATAGACTGGATGATATTGATATAAAAAATATATATATATCACTACTGCAGGACAGGTATATATTGTATAATGACGGACCTGCTGGACACTGTCAGCACTGCAGACTCCTAAACTACTAGTATGAAGAAGATAGAAAAAAAAAAAACCACCACAGGTAGGTATACAATTATGGACGAGCGACTGCCAGTGCCGACACAGAGGTAGCTACAGCCGTGGACTACCGTACTGCGTCTGCTAGTATAGACTGGATGATAATGATATAAAATATATATATATATCACTACTGCAGGATAGGTATATATTGTATAATGACGGACCTGCTGGACACTGTCAGCACTGCAGACTCCTAAACTACTAGTATGAAGAAGATAGAAAAAAAAAAACCACCACAGGTAGGTATACAATTATGGACGAGCGTCTGCCGTGGACTACCGTACTGCGTCTGCTAGTATAGACTGGATGATAATGATATAAAAAATATATATATATCACTACTGCAGGACAGGTATATATTGTATAATGACGGACCTGCTGGACACTGTCAGCACTGCAGACTCCTAAACTACTAGTATGAAGAAGATAGAAAAAAAAAAAAACACCACAGGTAGGTATACAATTATGGACGAGCGACTGCAGACACAGAGGTAGCTACAGCCGTGGACTACCGTACTGCGTCTGCTAGTATAGACTGGATGATAATGATATAAAAATATATATATATCACTACTGCAGGACAGGTATATATTATATAATGATGGACCTGCTGGACACTGTCAGCACTGCAGACTCCTAAACTACTAGTATGAAGAAGATAGAAATATAATGAATGACGGACCTGCTGGACACTGTCAGCAGAATGCGTTTATAGAATAAAAAAAAAAAACACCACACGAGTGTTTAACTTTTTCAGGCAGACAATATACTGGTGGTCACTGCTGGTCAGTCACACTGGCACTCTGGCAGCAAAAGTGTGCACTGTTAAATATGTACTCCTGCTATAACTGCTCCCCAGTCTCCCCCACAATTAAGCTGTGTGAGCAGTGAGCACTACTCAGCACAGTCAGATATACATAGATGATATTATCATGCAGCACACTGAGGCTGAGCACAGATATGGTATGTGACTGTGTATCGTTTTTTTTCAGACAGAGAACGGATTATATTAAATAATAAATAAAACTGGTGGTCACTAGTATAACTATCAGCAAAACTCTGCACTCTCTGAGTACTCCTAATGCTCCAGTAAATCAAGTGTCTCACTCTCTATCTAAACGGAGAGGACGCCAGCCACGTCCTCTCCCTATCAATCTCAATGCACGTGTGAAAATGGCGGCGACGCGCGGCTCCTTATATAGAATCCGAGTCTCGCGATAGGATACGAGCCTCGCGAGAATCCGACAGCGGGATGATGACGTTCGTGCGTGCTCGGGTTAGCCGAGCAAGGCGGGAAGATCCGAGTCTGCCTCGGACCCGTGTAAAAAGGCTGAAGTTCGGGGGGGTTCGGTTTCCGAGAAACCGAACCCGCTCATCACTAAGACTTACCATAGTTAAATCTCTTTCTGCGAGGTACACTGTGTTCCACAGGGAATACATTGGGGTGTAAAGTTGAATCTTGAGCCGAGGCACCAACAGGTTAAAGCATTGAACTCAGGATGCCTTGCACTGCCTCCTCTATAACCCCGCCTCTGGCCACTGGAGCTCAGTTTGTAAGTTGGTGCCTGCAGAGCAGGTCACCTAACAGGGGGGCTGCACTAGGCAGCCCTGAAAAGAGCTTTTTTAGAAGACTTCAAGGGCCGCAGCACTTTCTATGTCATTCTGACATGCAGTGCTGCGGCCCCATCACCTCCCGCGGCCGGTTCACGGGTACTAGCAGCGGAGGCGCACCGGTTCATAGGCACACTGTCGCTGATGCTCTCCAGTATCTCGTGGCTGCACATCAGGGAGGAGGTAACAGGGTCCCCCAGGCGGGACCCACCGGTAAATCGCATTCCGGTTGTGGTCCCAGGAGACGGACCGCGACGCTGGCACTGTACTGTACAGGGATCCCGCTATATCCACCAGGGCAGGGAGCACAGGTCGGATTTTAAGAAATCCATATTTCATAGGCTCCACAGTACTCGGTGGTGAAGACTAGCAGAGGGGATAAGGCGCTGACCTGTAGCCCCTCCCGCAGCTCCAGTCACCATCTACTGCTGGTGTTTCCGCCCTGGAGTTGCATTTCACTCTCCCTCACTCCCTGACTGAGATTTCGGCGCCATTTTCTCACATAGCTGCGTCTGGTCTCCGGGACGGCTGGGTTAAGTCTCCTCTGTAAATCCGCTTGCCTCATCAGCGCTGTGATTTTACAGTCACTTAAGTATTCTACATGTAATTTTAGACAGCGTTAGTTAAGAACAAGTGTGCTTCTGCCTGAACATTTAGTACAAGAGATATACATCCAGTATCTACTGTGCATTGTTATATCTGTGTATACATATATTTATATGTGATTTTACTAGTCCAGTGCAGTCTTAATGTTTGTCTGAATTAATTTCTGCATTGTAACTGTGAGTGTGCTGCTGTGTGGATTTCATAAGTGTATCCCACCTATGGGTGTAGTATGGTATGCCGGCGGCCGGGCTCCCGGCGAACAGCATACCGGCGCCGGGAGCCCAAACGCTGGCATACCGACAGTGTGGCGAGTGCAAATGAGCCCCTTGCGGGCTCGCTGCGCTCGCCACACTGCGGGCACGGTGCACGCTATTTTATTCTCCCTCCAGGGGGGTCGTGGACCACCACGAGGGAGAATATATGTCTGTATGCCGGGTGTTGGGATTCCGGCGCCGGTATACTGTGCGCCGGGATCCCGACAATCGGCATAGTGAAGACCACCCCCACCTATTGCTATCACTGTATTCTTTACCCTGGGAGGCCAGGTGCGTCAGGGTCTCATATATAGTGTTACACAGTATATACTATTTAGTGTGTTTTACTGTGTGTTTCAGTCACATCATACCGCTTTAATCCTCTGTTTGTGTCACATAACATAAGGTGGTATTGTTTTTGTCTGGCTATTTTATACTGTTTAGCTCTGCGGCTGCATCTACTATCATGTCTGCCACCAGGTACTGGGTGCCATACATCTCCCAGTCAGCCCGCAGCTCCCGTAGTCACTCAGGAGCCACCTTGGCAAGCATTCTCCAGTACGTTGCATACGCTGGTGTCATGTCTTACGCCCCCTGGGGGACCTCCTGTGCCATTGCAATCACAGATTGTCCCTGTAGTTAATCCACCCTGGGCAGACGCTCTTTCTACCCAGATACAACAATTAAATCAATTTGATGGTACAAAAGCCTACCTCACGCCCCGCTGGGGTCAAGAGGTCATCTAAGCGGGCCGCATCCTCCTCACAATCCACTTACATTTCAGATAATTCTTCTGATGAGGATGGGGAATGTCACTGACCTAGGTTGGGGGTGTTGTGAACTCGGGGGTTCTTCCAATGGTAGGGAAGAGGAACCACAGCTGGGTCGGAACAGGGATGGCCTGATATAGGTCTTCCTCATACAGGATTCTGACAGTAATGCTTGGTGAAAATATTGAAGAACTTTATTGCAGGAAGGGAGCAACACAATGTCACATAGCAGCGAGGGAACTTATGGGAGAATGTCCAGGCCTATAGAAGAACTTGTAAGCAATGTTAAAGATGCTAATAAATGAAGTACTTGTGAGAGATGGTGAAAGACACTGAGAACGATGCTTTTAAAGATACTGGTGATTAAAGAGCTTGTGAGCGATGTAAAAGATACTGGTGACAGAAGAACTTGTGAGCTATGTTTTAAAAGACACTGATGATTTGAAGAACTTGTGAACGGTGTTTAAAGACACTGAAGATTTGTAGAATTTGAGAGCGGTGTTTAAAGACACTGATGACTTGTAAAACTTGAGAGCGGTGTTTAAAGACACTGATGATTTGTAGGACTTGAGAGCGGTGTTAAAGACGCTGATGACTTGTAGAACTTGAGAGCGGTGTTTGAAGACACTGATGATTTGTAGAACTTGAGAGCGGTGTTTCAAAGACACTGATGATTTGTAGAACTTGAGAGCGGTGGTTAAAGACACTGATGATTTGTAGAGCTTGTGAGCGGTGGGTAAAGACACTGATGATTTGTAGAACTTGAGAGCGGTGGTTAAAGACACTGATGATTTGTAGAACTTGAGAGTGGTGGTTAAAGACACTGATGACCTGTAGAACTTGAGAGCGGTGTTTAGCCCGCGGCCCACGCTGATTCCGAGAAGCGCTGGTGACTGGACCGCAGAGGAACACACCAGCCGCTGGGAACGCTGGAAACAGTACAGCAACTGGTACCTGGAAATGCCGGAGACACTGGAGTACAACTACAGAGAGACACGCCGGGAACAAGAGCACTGGCATCCACCTCAGGGGAAAAGACGATACTCAGGCGCCGAGGCTCTGCCCGGCGTCTGACTTTGAATCTCCCGCCTCCACTGGATTGGCGGAACAGTCTGATGACGTCACCTGCTCCCCGCCCACGTGATGCCGGGTGTCATGGCGGCTCCCCTGCCCCGGAGAACCGCCGGGAGCCGCGCCAGCCAGACGCCGGAGCCCGAGGACCACCAAAGGCGGAGGCCGCAACACAGACCAGCAGGCACGCAGGGGTAAGCGCGGCGAACGCCGCCTCTGGCGTGTGACAGTACCCCCTCCTCCAAGAATGGCCCCCGGACACTTTCCAGGTTTTGTTGGATGTCTGGAATGGAAGATCCGCACCAGTCGGGGAGCCATAACTTCAGTAGCTTTGACCCAGCTCCTCTCCTCGGGGCCAAAACCTTTCCACTCCACCAAATACTGTAGATTCTTGTGAAGATAATGAGAGTCAAGAATAGCTTTGATTTCAAAGTCCATTCCAGCTTCAGTCTCTGCAGAGGTTGGCCTCGGGGACTTTGAATGGAACCGGTTTAAAATAAGGGGACGAAGGAGAGAGACATGGAAGGAATTTGGTATCCGGAGGTGGGAAGGCAATCCCAATTTGCAGACAACCGGGTTCAGGACTTGCAACACGGGGTAAGGACCAATAAACCTCGGAGCGAACTTCATAGTGGGCACCCTTAACCGAAGATTGCGGGTAGAGAGCCATACCCTGTCACCAGCCTTGTATTGGGGAGCTGCTCGTCGCTTCCTATCCGCAAAGAACTTATAGCGGCCGGAGACTCTCTTGAGGTTAGCATGGACTCGACTCCAAATTTGACTGAAGTGCCGGAGAGTAGAGGCTGCAGCAGGAACATCCTCCGGAGGACAAATGGGTAATTCTGGAACTTGGGGATGAAATCCATAATTAATGAAAAATGGGGACTCACCAGTCGAAGAGTGGTACAGATGATTATGGGCAAACTCGGCCCATGGCAACAGTTCCACCCAATCATCTTGCGAGGGAGAAAGATAAACACAGAGAAAAGTCTCTAAATCTTCATTGACGCGTTCAGTTTGCCCATTGGTTTGTGGATGGTAAGCGGATGAAAACTTGAGTTTTATTTGTAAGGCCGTACATAGGGCTCTCCAGAATCTTGCAGTGAACTGTACCCCCGATCAGAGACGATTTCCTGTGGTAACCCGTTCAGGCGTAAATGTTCCCGGATAAATAACAAAGCCAACTTGGGAGCTGTTGGTAACCCGGTCAAAGGTACAAAATGTGCCATCTTAGAGAAAGGGTCAATAATTACCCAGACGGTATTGTGACCCTTGGAGAGGGGTAATTCAGTGACAAAGTCCATAGAGATATGAGTCCAAGGCCTCTTAGGAATGGACAGTGGATGCAACAACCCCACAGGAGGCAGATGAAGAATTTTGTGCTGAGCACACTGAGGACAAGAGTTGACATAACCTTGAATATCCTTCTTCATAGTGTCCCACCAGTAGGATCTTCGTAGAAACTCCCACATCTTTTGAACTCCAGGATGACCGGAAAACTTGGAAATATGAGCCCACTGCAACAACCTTGGTCGGAATTTAACTGGCACAGACATTCTCCCAGGAGGAGGACCCAGAGCGGTGGGAGCCGCTGACATAGAAACTGGACTGAGAATCAAAGCCTTCTCAACGGAATTCTCCTCATCCGAAGCCGTCAAGGAACGGGATAAAGCATCAGCCTTGGTGTTAAAGTCCCAGCCCGGTACTTAATAACAAACGAGAACCGGGTAAAGAAGAGCGCCCATCTAGCTTGATGGGGATTCAAGCACTGGGCCGTCTTGAGGTACAGCAAATTCTTGTGATCAGTGAAAATTGTAATTAGGTGTTTAGCACCTTCCAAAAGATATCTCCATTCTTTCAAGGCAGATTTTATTGCCAAAATCTCTTTGTCTCCAATGGTGTAGTTCCGTTCAGCAGGAGAGAACTTGCGAGAATGGAAACCACATGGATGTAACTTCCCGTCTGGAGCGTACTGCGAAAGCACGGCACCTATGCCTACCGTGGAAGCATCAACCTCTAAAAAGAATGGTTTTGAAAAATTTGGTTGTTAAAGTACCGGAGCGGACATAAAGGCTGCCTTCAACTGAGCGAACGCTGCTACAGCTTCAGAGGAACAATGACTTGGGTCAGAACCCTTCTTGGTTAGGGCAGTGATAGGTGCCACAATGGTAGAGAATCCCTTAATGAATTTCCGGTAGTAATTTGCAAAACCCAGAAACCGTTGTACCGCTTTCAAGGAAAGAGGCTGAGTCCAGTCCCGAATGGCAGTGAGTTTCTCCGGATCCATACGAAGCTCCGTGCCCGAAATGATGTAACCAAGAAATGGAACAGAAGGGACCTCAAAGGTACATTTGGAAATCTTGCCATAAAGATGATTCTCTCTTTGACCTGTATTCTGTGCTCCTGTGAGATTCTTAGAAAATATCAGAATATCATCCAAATATACCACTACACTTAGGTATAGCATATCCCGAAAGATTTCATTAATGAATCCCTGGAAGACGGCTGGGGCATTGCTGAGGCCAAACGGCATTACCAGATACTCGTAATGCCTGTCCCTGGTATTGAAGGCTGTCTTCCATTCGTCCCCCTGTCGGATACGTATCAAATTATAAGCTCCTCTTAAGTTGAGCTTGGTGAAGACTCGGGCTCCGCGAACTCTGTCAAAAAGCTCTGTGATGAGCGGCAACGGATACTTATTCTTAATGGTGACATCATTTAGACCACGATAGTCAATACATGGTCTCAGCCCTCCGTCCTTCTTCTTCACAAAAAAGAACCCTGCCCCCGCCGGAGAGGTAGAGGGGCGAATGAATCCTTTCTGCAGATTAGACTTGATATAGTCCGACATAGCTTGGGTCTCGGGTAATGATAAGGGATAAGTGCGACCCCGAGGTGGCATTTTCCCCGGAATGAGCTCAATGGGGCAGTCCCAGGGTCTATGTGGTGGTAACTGATCAGCCGCCTGTTCCGAGAACACGTCTGAAAACTCCCGATAGGCCTCCGGAATGAGCCCTTCATCTGACTTGGAAGATACACGGAGCGGGTAGACAGGAGTGAGACAATTTGAATGACAAAATGGACTCCAAGATATTATTTGTGTCGAACTCCAGTCGACGTGAGGGTTGTGAAGTTTAAGCCAAAGAAGGCCGAGAACAAGATCGTGGGGCATCTCCCGAATCACTAGGAACTCCAAGCGTTCTTGATGCAGAGCTCCCACTTGCAGCTTGATTGGCACTGTACAACTTGAAATCAGACCGTTAGAAATGTGGGTACCATTGATAGCAGTCAACGTAATAGGTCGTTCAACCGACCGTAACTGAAAACCCAGATTCTGGGCACAGGAAAGGGAAATAAAATTCCCTGCAGCCCCTGAGTTCAGCAGAGCCTTAACGGGTTTGGCTATAGACTCAGAAAACAGAGACACGGAGAGTAAACATTCCACTGTTGGAGAAGGTTTAGAAGAAACCCCTAGCTCGACTCCTCCGGAACAAGCTAGGACTGCCCGTTTCCCGGGCGAGACTTGCAAAACTTGAGAAAATGATCCGCGGCTCCACAGTAGAGGCAGAGTCTACCCTCACGACGACGCTGACGTTCCTCTGGGGACAGCCGAGATCGATTAATCTGCATGGGTTCGACAGGACTCGGAATAACCGTTTGCTTAGACGGAAGAGAACGGACCCTTGATCGATCTGACCGACTACGTTCGCCACCTCGTTCCTGCATGCGAAGATCCACCTTTACACAAAGCGAAATCAACTGTTCTAAGGAATCCGGCAAATCTCTAGTGATCAACTCATCCTTTAGACGATCGGAGAGCCCGTTCCAAAAGGCAGCCCGAAGGGCATCATTATTCCAGCGCAGTTCAGAGGCTATGGTCTGAAAGTGAATCACATACTGTCCCACTGAACGAGAGCCTTGTCGGACACGGAGCAAGTCTGCAGAGGCAGCGGTCGTCCTGCCGGGCTCATCAAAGATCCTCCGGAATGACGTAATGAAGTTGGTGTAACTAGAAACCAACGGATCAGATCGCTCCCATAACGGAGACACCCAATCCAATGCTGAACCCTCAAGCAAGGAAATAATGTATGCCACCTTGGACCGATCAGTAGGGAAGTTATGTGAAAGGAGTGCAAAATGTACCTCGCACTGATTGAGGAAACTACGGCAATTCTTTGGATTCCCGTTATAATGAGAAGGAGTAGGGAGCTGAAGGCGTGACCTGGTTCCAGACAAGGATGGAACATTACTAGAGACAACCACTGGAGCGGATACTGGAACTGAGGCCGGAACTACTGAAGCCAGAGAAGTCTGAATTTGATCCAGCCGACCAGATAATTCCTGGAGAAAATGCATCACCTGGCTCTGTGCTGCTTCCTGACTTTGAACTCGGGAAACCAGGTCCTGGATGGTACTTGCCTCTGGGTTCCGATCCCCCGGGTCCATGAGGCCTGAGTATACTGTCACTGACCTAGGTTGGGGGTGTTGTGAACTCGGGGGTTCTTCCAATGGTAGGGAAGAGGAACCACAGCTGGGTCGGAACAGGGATGGCCTGATATAGGTCTTCCTCATACAGGATTCTGACAGTAATGCTTGGTGAAAATATTGAAGAACTTTATTGCAGGAAGGGAGCAACACAATGTCACATAGCAGCAAGGGAACTTATGGGAGAATGTCCAGGCCTATAGAAGAACTTGTAAGCAATGTTAAAGATGCTAATAAATGAAGTACTTGTGAGAGATGGTGAAAGACACTGAGAACGATGCTTTTAAAGATACTGGTGATTAAAGAGCTTGTGAGCGATGTAAAAGATACTGGTGACAGAAGAACTTGTGAGCTATGTTTTAAAAGACACTGATGATTTGAAGAACTTGTGAACGGTGTTTAAAGACACTGAAGATTTGTAGAATTTGAGAGCGGTGTTTAAAGACACTGATGACTTGTAAAACTTGAGAGCGGTGTTTAAAGACACTGATGATTTGTAGGACTTGAGAGCGGTGTTAAAGACGCTGATGACTTGTAGAACTTGAGAGCGGTGTTTGAAGACACTGATGATTTGTAGAACTTGAGAGCGGTGTTTCAAAGACACTGATGATTTGTAGAACTTGAGAGCGGTGGTTAAAGACACTGATGATTTGTAGAGCTTGTGAGCGGTGGGTAAAGACACTGATGATTTGTAGAACTTGAGAGCGGTGGTTAAAGACACTGATGATTTGTAGAACTTGAGAGTGGTGGTTAAAGACACTGATGACCTGTAGAACTTGAGAGCGGTGTTTAGCCCGCGGCCCACGCTGATTCCGAGAAGCGCTGGTGACTGGACCGCAGAGGAACACACCAGCCGCTGGGAACGCTGGAAACAGTACAGCAACTGGCACCTGGAAATGCCGGAGACACTGGAGTACAACTACAGAGAGACACGCCGGGAACAAGAGCACTGGCATCCACTTCAGGGGAAAAGACGATACTCAGGCGCCGAGGCTCTGCCCGGCGTCTGACTTTGAATCTCCCGCCTCCACTGGATTGGCGGAACAGTCTGATGACATCACCTGCTCCCCGCCCACGTGATGCCGGGTGTCATGGCGGCGCTCCTACCCCGGAGAACCGCCGGGAGCCGCGCCAGCCAGACGCCGGAGCCCGTGGACCACCGAAGGCGGAGGCCGCAACACAGACCAGCAGGCACGCAGGGGTAAGCGCGGCGAACGCCGCCTCTGGCGTGTGACAGGGAATATACTGATCCGTCAGACACTGAATCAGTTGCTTCTGATGAGGAACCTACAACTCAGGTTGAAGTCCCTGACCTAGTGGAGGCTACAAATTAATGATGAGGTAGATCCCACTACAGTGTCTAAGAAACCTGATAAGTTTAAACATCAGAAGGTTGCTAAAGTAGTCTTACCGCATTCTGACCATTTAATTGACACATCAGGAATCCTGGTCTTCTCCGGGAAAGAAATTCTCCCTGTCTAAAAAGATTCTAGCTCGTTGTCCTATCCCTGTTGTTAATCAACAAATGGGAAAATCCACCGCCGGTAGACTCTCATGTCGCCCGTCTTGTGGTGTCATCTACTCTGCCTGTCACCTCAATGAAGGAGCCGACGGATAAGCGTGTGGAGGGATGCCTGAAGACTATTTACTCCCTTACCGGGGCTGTACATAGACCCACTATAGCAGCCTCCTGGGCTTTAGCCTTGCTAAATGGATTGAAGCATTGGTTCAGGCATTGGAGGAAGAGCTACCTCTGACTCTGCCAGACAATATATGTCTCATATTACCACCACCTACCACTATATTCAGGAGGCGTCCTCGGAAGCAGGTGTTATGGCGGTCAAGGCGTCTACCACGTCTATACTGGCTCGCCGTATTCTGTGGTTGAGGTCCTGGAAAGTGGACCTGGACTCCAAAAATACCCTAGAGGTGCTCCCTTTTAAGGGAGACATCCTCTTTGGGGAGGATCTGAACAAAATTGTGACTGACTTGGCATCTGGCAAGACTGCGTTTCTCCCAAGTACTAATCCTTCTGCTCCGCAGGCTAAGAGTACCACTTTTCGTGGGGTCAGACGTACCCGAGACAGGCTCGTACTTCCAAAGCCACTAAGCCCAAATCTAAACAATCCTGGGCTGCCCGTCAGCATGCTTCCAAATAGGACAAGCCCGCTGCATAACGAGGCGGGCCTCCTCCTGGGGGATCCCAGGGTGGGAGGCCGACTTCTACAATTCGCTCAGGTCTGGTTAACGACCACTTCAGATGCATAAGTGCGAGAAGTTGTCTCTCACGGATACGCAGTCTCTTTCAAGAGAAGTCCCCCTCACCAGTTCTGCACAATGGTTCTTCCTTCGGATCCGTTGAAAGTGCAGGCTCTACACTCCTGGACACAGGAGTGCTAGTACCGGTACCTCTGTCCCAGATAGACAAAGGATACTATTCGACTCTGTTCCTAGTCTCGAAATCCATACGTCTCAAATCTTTGAACAAATTTGTGAGTGTCCAAAATCCATATGGAAACCCTGCGCTCTATTGTGCTGGCCATAGAATCTGAGGACTATATGGTATCCCTGGACATACAGGATGCTTACCTGCATATACCTATTGCTATTTCGCATCAGCAATATCTGCGGTTTGCTATTGGCAACCTACATTATCAATTCTAGGCCCTGCCATTTGGATTAGCCACGGCCCCTCGGATTTTCACTAAGGTCATGGCCGTGATGACGGCTCTTCTCCGCCTTCAGGGTATCAGCATCCTGCCGTATCTGGACGACTTGCTGATCCTGGCGAACTCGCAATAGGTTCTCCTCCGTCATCTGGAACTGACGGTACAATTCCTGCAAGCCCACGGGTGGCTCATCAACTGGAAGAAGTCCTCGCTGGTCCCTGCTCGGAGCATGGTGCACCTGGGGGCACTGCTGGACACACACAGCCTTGAAACTTCAGGACAGGATCAGACGCTTCCTTTCCCGCCCGCGAGTGTCGATACACTCAGCAATGCAAGTAGTAGGCCTCATGGTGTCAGCTTTCGACATGGTAGAGTACGCTCAATTTCATTCCCGCCCTCTGCAGAGGATGATCCTTTCGAAGTGGGACGGCCTGCCTTATCGGATCAGGTCTCAAATGATCTCCTTGACTCCTGAGGTCCATCTGTCACTTAGCTGGTGGCTACAGGACCGACAGCTGAGCAGGGGCCATCCCTTCTGGATTCTCGACTGGGTCCTACTGACTACGGACGCCAGCCTGCGGGGTTGGGGCGCGGTGCTGGAGCAGCACTCTCTCCAAGATCGGTGGACCAAGGAGGAATCTCTCCTCCCGATAAACATTCTGGAATTGCAGGCAGTGTTCAATGCCTTGACTCTTGCACTGCCTCTGATACAGAACAGGCCTGTTCAAGTACAATCAGACAATGCCACCACAGTGGCATACATAACTCATCAAGGCACTCAAAGCCGCATGGCAATGTTGGAAGTGTCAAAAATCCTTCATTGGGCCGAATGCCATCTGCCAGCAATATCGGCAGTGTTCATTCCCGGAGTACTCAACTGGGAAGCAGACTTCCTCAGTCATCAGGACATTCACGCCAGAGAGTGGAGTCTTCATCTGGAAGTCTTTCAACTCCCAGTGGACAAGTGGGGCCTACCAGATGTGGACCTGATGGCGTCTCGACACAGTTACAAGGTTCTGGTCTTCGGATCAAGGACAAGGGATCCTCAAGTAGCGTTCGTGGACGCACTTGCAATTCCATGGAACTATTGGCTGCCATACGTTTTCCCTCCAGTGTCACTCCTGCCCAGGGTACTGCGGAAGTTTAAGCAAGAAGGAGGAATACTACTTCTAGTCACTTCAGTGTGGCTCAGACGGCATTGGTTCTCAGACCTGCAGGGTCTATCGATAGAGCGTCCTCTTCTACTTCCTCAACGCCCAGACCTCCTTGTTCAGGGCCCTTGTGTCTACCCACCTGGCCAGGCTGGCTTTGACGGCATGGCTCTTGAAGCTTCACTCCTGAGGGCCAAAGGATTCTCAGAGGCAGTTATCCAAACTATGCTGAAGGCCCGCAAACCGGCTTCGGCATGGATTTATTATAGGGTCTGTAATTCTTACTTCACCTGGTGTGCTATTAAGAATTACGATGCATACAAATTCAGAACAGCCAGACTTTTGGCTTTTCTGCAACAAGGTCTAGACTTAGGCCTTTGTCTGGCCTCCCTCAAGGTTCATATATCTGCCTTGTCCGTATGGTTTCAGAGAACAATTGCATCTATTCCTGACGTTCAAACTTTCACTCAGGGTGTTTTATTGATTCAGCCTCCATATGTCCCTCATGTGGCTCCATGGAATCTGTCTGTTGTGTTGAATGCCCTACAAGAGTCTCCATTTGAACCTCTTGAGTCTGTAAACCTTAAATATCTTACGCTTAAGGTCGTGTTTCTGCTGGCTATTGCCTCTGCTAGGAGGGTGTCTGACTTAGCCGTTTTGTCCTGTCGTCCACCCTTTCTGATTTTTCACTGTGACTGGGCAGTTCTTAGAACTCGCCCCGGTAATTTACCTAAGGTGGTGTCATCTTTCCATCTTAACCAAGAGATTGTGGTTCTGGCTTTTATCTCTTCTGGTTTTCCCTCCAAAGAGCGGTCTTTGGATGTGGTACGGACTCTCCGTATTTACGTGGAGAGGACTGCCCCTATCAGGAGATCCGATGTCCTTTTTGTTTTTTTTACAAACGTGGCTGGCCTGCGAATAAGCAAACATTGGCCAGATGGATTAGAATGGTGATTGCACAAGCATATGCACAGGCTGGTTTTCCAGCTCATTCTACTCGGTCTGTTGGACCTGGCGCACTGAGGCGCATCTGCTGAACAATTGTGCAAGACGGCTACATGGTCCTCTGTGAACACGTTCATTAGATTCTATGCCTTTGATACTTTCGCCTCCCAGGATGCTTCCTTTGGACGCCGGGCTCTTGTGCTCGCTACGGTACATCCCTTCCCATGAGGAACTGCTTTAGGACATCCCGATGTATTCCCTGTGGAACCCAGTGTACTCCGCTGCAGAAAAGGAGATTTATGTTAGACTTACCATAGTTATATATCTTTCTACGAGGTACACTGGGTTCCACAGGGCGCCCACCCTGGCGCACATAGCTTCTTTGGGTTTGTATGGCATTACCCGCTGGTCCCTTCTCCTGTCATGAGAATGTGGTTTTATGTGACTAACATCTGCCGTCTCTTTTACCTGCTACTGCATTGGACTGGTTAACGAAACTGAGCTCCAGTGTCCGGAGGCGGTGCATGGCATCCTGGGAACAGGCAATGCTTTAGCCTGTTGGTGCCTCGGATCAAGATCCAACTCTACACCCCGATGTATTCCCTGTGGAACCCAGTGTACCACGCAGAAAGAGATTTAACTATGGTAAGTCTACCATAAATCTCCTTTTTTTACAGTGAACTTTTGAACTGCGAACGTAAAACACCATAGTGCTTGCTATTTTATTTTTACATTTTTTATTTGCAAAACATTACATTTACTGTGAATGCAAACTTCATAATTGTGAATGAATCAGAGTTTACAGACAATTTTACCACAAACATATTTGGGACATTCAAAGGTTGGAGCATCTCTTATCAGGGAATCTCCTAGATGTTCCAGGAAAGTAGGCAATTATGCTTAACATATGCAATTACTGTGTAAAAAAATATATAAATCTCCAACCTTCCCACTCTGTGTTGTAAATGTTTCCACAATATTAAAATGAACTGTTGGTGGGGCAATGAGTAACACCAGAGGCAGAACTCTGGGAGGCAACGGAGGCATCTGCCGCCGGGCTCCTGCACTGAAGGGGGGCACCTCTCCTCCCATTCTGTGACACCATTGAATTAAGTTAATTGACAGCTGCTGCTGTCTTTTCTGTGGCCGACTTCCTCACTGGTCCCCCTGCACCTTACAAATCACACCCTCTTTATTATACACATTTTACAAGTGTCACACCCAGGATTAGAAACCACAGCCTATTACACTGGAAGCAGACACCTTACTGGTGAAGCTGTTTGCTCCTGTATAGTAAAAAAGAGAATTTTAACTATATGAAGATACTTCTCTGACAATTACACGTAACTTCATATAGTTAGAATTCTCATGCTTCCTCTACAGGAGCAAATAGCTCCATCAGTAAAGTGTCTGCTGTCAGTGTAACAGGTCATGGGTTCTAATCCTGGGTATGACTGCTATGAAATGTGTGATTTAAAATAAAAGACAATCAAATGTGTAAATACATTTTTTTCAGAACACACACACACACACACACACACACACACACTCACCCCCCCCCCCCCCCCCCCCATTGGTTACAAATGAAAACAAAGCATGCAATAATGGGTTAAGTATAAGCTTTCATAATTATACCCCAAAAAACTCCTGTTACAATCCAGTTGTCTTGAGAGGTCACATAATAATTGTCTTCATCGTGAAGACCAAAGAACATTCAAAGCAAATCAGATCAGAGCAAATGTTAGGGGAAAAAATAATAATATTTAGACCACTTTGAAGCCAAACTCCCTATGAATACTCAGAAGGAAACAATGTTCCCGCAAACCTTTAGAGACGCTATTCGTCCACTCATTGTCTCTCACCTCAATTGTTTTCTGGTTGTTTGCTATTGATACAGCACAGGGCCTAATTTAAACCTGATCGTACCTCTGCAAATTTGCAGAGGTTTGCGATCGGATAGTCGTCGCCCAGCCAGAGTGAAATCCGCCCTGTGCAAGTCTGCGTACGCCGTGCGAAAAGCTTTGCAAACGCCGATCAGCTGCAAATCTGTTCGCAACTCACTCACCATCAAAGGATTTTTGCAGTTTGTGTATAGCCCAGGTCTTACTCCTACAGTGTGCGAAAAAACAGGCTGATCGGGCCAGAGCTGACGTCACACACTCTCCCTGAAAACGCTTGGGAACGCCTGTGTTTTCCTGACACTCCCAGAAAACGGCCAGTTACCACCCCCAAGCAGTCGCTTCCTATCAATCAATTTGCGTATGCCTAGTGATCAAAAAAGACAGGATTTTTTAGCAGTTTGGCCTCGCGCCTGTGCATTATGATCCGTACACGTGCAGTTGTTCGATAATTGTTCGTTTTTCAGCGATCAGGTCTGAATTGGGCCCATACTCATTTTCAGTTACTACTACATGTTATCTGCCTGTGACTCCATCCCTCTTAAGGCCCATACACATTAGACGATGTCGCTCTGTGAGCGACATCGTCTAACGTTTCCCCCTCCCGGGCCGGCCGGTCGGCGGCCGCCTGTATGCACTGAGCAATATGACAGCTCATATCGCTCAGTGACGTCACGCCCCCGCCAGCCCTGCATGAAGGTCGTGGACGACAGTCCACATCCTTCATGCATGCCCTACCGACAGCGACGATCGTTGCCGACCCGCGGGGCCGCGCATCGGTCGTCGCTGGCGGCATACACACTTGACGATAAAATGAGCGACGTCGCTCAAGGAGGGGGAAAATGAGCGACGTCGCTCATTATATCGTTAAGTGTGTATGGACCTTTAGAGTGCTACCCCCACCCTCCTTCCCATCTCTCTTTCTGTTCCCTTTCACCCTCCTAGTCATATTTTATTGGCATTGTGCTTTTCCTTGTTCTTGCTTTTGAAAACCAATAAAAAAAAATATTTTGAACAAAAATAGAAAGAAATGGAAAGAGTACAGAACAACTGTTAGTTTGACTAGCACAGGATGTCCTCCAAAACCGAGCACTAATGTGAGAAGAGCACTTGTCAGGGAGGCCACCAACAGGCCTCGGGATAAGCTGACAGAATTACAATCTTTCATGGCAGAGATGTGAGAAACTTTACACATCTGCGCATTATGGCAGGGTTGTAAAACATTGTTAAAGAAAATTCACATGAAATCTTTGTGCCTAGAGTTTGCCAGAAAGCAGGAAGATTCACATACCAGGTGGAGGAAGTTTCTATGGTCTGATGAGAACAGGATTGAACTTGTTGAGCTTAATCTAAAGACTGTTTGACTCATAGCAGAGGAGGAAATCAATTATTTTTGGGCTTTCATAAATAATTAGCGCCTGACGGGCAATAGTCAATTGTTGTGACGATGGGTGCGAGTGGCGCAGGTGCCCTTTATTTCTGCTTGCACTCATCTGAGGTGGCAAGCAGACATCTGACAAAAGTCGTGGTTTTGGTCGGCTAAATGCAGCTCTCCCAGTACTTTGTATTAGTTTAACTGCTTTATGCATCTAAACCTGGTGCATTTGGGTGCGACATGTGTCAGAAGTAATAGGCACACGTAGATCTCGCCCAAGTCGGCAAAACTATAGAACATCACTAGTTGGGCACCCAAAAACAATGGAATCCACCCCAAGAACATTCCATGGGATGCTTGTCTACTTCAGGTGATGATCACTGATGATCTGTGGAATGACTTAAGAACATACTTGCAGATTTTTGGGACTTTCAAATATCGGAGGTCCTAGTGGCAAGTTGTGAGAGGCATATAGATTAACTTCCTTGATTGTGACTCCCTAATTTGTGGGGTAATGCTGCAAATCAAAGCAACGCTGCATAGGGGCCTGGCCTTTTTGACATGATTTGCATCATCATCAATGAGCGTTCCCTGTTCTCCTGGAGTAAGGGAAAGCTCCACAAAATTTGTTGAGTCTCCCAGACTTTTCCGGAAGAAAGGCAGTTGTGCTTTAAATGTACTGTTTACCAAGAGACCCATTTGATCGAGTTTAAGCCTTACTGCAAGTAAGAATGGATAAACATTACAGTATCTAGATGTGCAAAATTGGTGGAGACTTACCAAATAATATACTCACACTCATAACTGCAACTACAGGGATTCTACTAGCTATTAAAACAAAGAGGTGTAATAAATAACTGTATTTACCCACTTTTAATAAAAAAAAAAATAGTTTTAGGTTTTTTTCATTTTAAATTGCAGAATATTTTGATTAGATCAGTGGTGAGAATTTCCATATAAATCCATTTGAATTCTATCATGAAAGAAAATAAAATGTGAGAAATGCCAAAGCACGTGAATTTTTATAACTGCTATATATCATGGATCAGTATATGGACAAAGTCAGTTGTGTGTTGGTTTAGATAGAAAAATACATTCTAATCAAGGAAATTTGTAATGTTACGTTAGAGCCTCAAATAATCATTTGAAAGTTGTCACACTGACTAAATTAAATTAGAAACATTTACCATTTCAGATGTCGCTGATAATTAACAGTCAAAATCATTTTACTTTTTTCATATCTTTGTGAGAATTTTGCATTTTTTGGTAACTAATTTACATGTTTTTATTCCTTAGTTTTCCTTTATATAATGACAAAAATAGCCACTGAGAACAAACGTTGACTTAAAAACATTTTTTTATTTTTTTATTTATAAAGTCCATTGTAACGTAACGCAATTCTATATAATTTATGTTATGAATGATAGTTAGCCTCACATATAATGTGGGCCATACATCTGTGGCCCGATTCCCTGTTCTGTTAATCCGATGATCGGCAATCATTGATTATTGGCGATCTGTCGGGGAATTGGCAATAACCAGCATGTTAAAAAATCCCCGACTCGCAGATCCCGATAACTTTCTGGTCGGAATCAGCAAATTGAGAATTTGCCAGAAAGATACAAGTCATTGTATAATATGTATTTTTCCTGTACCGCTGCCATATTATTTGTAATATTCTTTGACAAGTTAATGTCATTGTTTAATATTGTTATCATAACCTTTGTTCTCTTTTTTGTTTGTGACAGTCACATGGAGAAAATTACAACATGGCAAGACCCCCGGAAGACAATGACGCAGCCAATGACCCATATGAGCCACCTTCCTGTTACCACTTCCACCCCAATAAGCCAAAGATCACTGGCGATGTCACAACCCAACCTTGGTATGTTTTGTTCACTTAGTGCGTATTTTCTGGATATATTGTATGGAACATTTAACAATGTTAGTTATTGTGTGATTTAACTTTTATCTCCACATTTTTACTGTGAATTCTCAACACTTGCAAAGAAAAAGCCTATGGCCATTGCAGGCAATGCCATTCAGATGTGCTCAGGCAGGGGTGTCTTCAGCAGGGGTGTACCAGAACCTAGCTAACAAATTGGATGCTTCTGTACGGCAACCCCCGGTGTGGAGACACTAGAACCATGAAAGCATTAAAGGAATGTCTGAAAAATACCAATTTATTGTGTTGCAGCTCTTTTAGGGCTCAATCTTCTAAAAATAATTCTCATACAAATGAGTTAATATAGGTTCTCAAGCATGCTCCACTATTCTGCAGCTCTGTAGAATGTGCCATGGGTAAAGGAACTTCACCCAAAAATATTAAAGGATGACAGATTTATTTCCAGTGTTTTAAAGAACACATAACTGGACAAGTGGTTTCATATGAATCCATGACCTCCACCAGCGGTTGCAAGACAAATATGGCTCACCGCACCCTTTCTTTTTGATTCACTATCCTCTTAGCTGTAAACTGACCAAGTCGGAGTTCCATATTTGCCTCCTCTCCCGGAATCTCCAGTAGGCTCCCAAATATCTGGGGATTCTCCCGGGAGAGTAGACAACCCTACTGCATGCTGTCTGCTCCTACAGTAATGCATGAAGAACTGTGTTGGCGTAATTCGCATTGAATTGCTTTATCATGGCTCCACCCCTCATCATTATCATGGCTCCACCTCTCATTTCAAAATGTTATAAATTGCGAATCATGGTGCCACCCCCCCCCCCCCCCCCCCCCACAGTTGCTCCTGAGATCTCCTCCACTAGCCTCTCCTGGAAGGGAGCCCCACAAAGTTGTTATATTTCTTGGTCGTGCAGTAGTAGTGGACTGCATCTGACACATCCAGGAGGTGATGTTTTTGTTTTTTTGTTTGTGATTTGATGGATTGAGCACCAGTCATTGTTAATTCCCGGTAGCACTATGCAGACTGGTAAGATTGACTAAGCGACTTGCTTTTACTATTTGAGTTGCGATTATGCAATGACAAAAACGGTCACTGCAGCATAGTTAAATGTTAAATAAAGATGGTTAAAGTTAAAATAAAGTTAAAGTAAACAGAATGAGGAATGTGCACAGTACTGTAACTATCTGTTCCAGCGCCTGGCCCTTATTGATGATTACCAGAAAACATTTGAGAAAGACTCCAGACCCCCCAAGGTTGCTGATGGTCCAGGAATTTCCAGCGTGTCAGAAAACATGTAGCGCCAGCTCTCACACAGACATTTTCAGTTTATACTTATTTAATAAGGCTGAAAATAAGTTCATCAAGTTCAACCTTCATAAATTCTAGTTGGATTGTTATTGGTAAAAGGCAGAAACACAAAACGCCTTTCCTGATCCCAAAAGTGTATATCGGATACTTTCCCCGAAGAATCACCCCCATAATGATATATCATTGTGGTCTGTTATAACAAAACAAATATATATTCAAAGGTTGTTCGTGACTTTTCTTCTGGCTGCAGATCTTTAGAAAGAGTAGCTCTGTAAGTCTGTAGCTTGATTTTATTTGTATGTTTCCAATAGTCAAATGTCACATACTTAACCACACATAAATTCCTAATTGCGAGGCTGCCAAAGCATGCCATGCCAACATCCTTGTAGACTTTTCAAGAAAATAATGAAAAACTCAGAGCGTGTTAAACTGATTTCTTGGCCGCTACCCCAGAACCCACTTTGAACTGCTCCATCTTGAAAGAAATGGAGGTCTACACCTATGTCTTTATTCTTCTCTTCTCTTCCTAGACTTGGAATTATAACATAACTTTCTTTTGAAGGCCTGCCATCCCTTGGCTCGACCATTTAAGCAGAGATTGATCCTGGGTTTCTACATTTAATCAGGAACATATGTGTCTCTCGCTGAAGAACTTATTTATAACATGGAAAATTGAGTGTGCTTTGTACAGTCTCCTCCCCTGGCTTGCACTAGATTTTGGCTTTGTTTTAATATACAAAAGCACTTATAAACACTTTCATCAAAATAATATGAATGTGACTAAGCAGTACCACATCCTAACATGACTGTGAGCAAATAAAAGAAAACCTCAGGGTAGAGGTCACTTAATCTTCAAATAGTTTACCCAGAGCCACAAAACCTGCTTTCCTTCCATTTGTTTGTTCATTTCTTCTGCAAGCTGCTCACGACGTCTCTTTCCAAAACATCGACTGTTTATTTCAAAACCCATCTGTTAGAAATTAGGTGATGTTAATTCTGGAAAACAATAATGACTCAAAGTAGCTGCGTAATGGCTTTCTTGCATTCAGTGCCTTCCAAACGGATGGTAAAACACCAAATTGCGTGACATTTCTTTTGAAGTGAGAATGCATAGTGATATCGAAAGATGCATAAGTCTTTCTGGCCGGCTGATGAAAGGAGTCCAAACTGAAACAAACAACCGTAAGATGAGGTCTGGTGAGAGGTCTGCTCCAAGAGACGGAATTTAGTGCACTTATAACAAGTTGTTTATATCAGTGGATCCTCATATCTAGGTGGGCGATCCTGTAAGAGATTCCCATGTGAAACACTTTAAAAATGAGTAATGTCATGCTTCACATGGTGATGGCTTGTTTAGTGATTGCATACATACGGAACATTCAAAAGATGTGTTTCGGAGCTATGGCAACAGATTTTCTGCTTACCTTTAGTATTACACACCAGTCAGATTGTTTTGTTTAATTGTTTTTTTAAAACAGGTTGCGGCATTAAATAGGCAATACAAAATTATGGAAGATTAAATATGGAAACTATATCCAAATCTACTACTTTAATTACTTAAACAATTTACTGCAAAAACACACATTTATGGGGGACAGTCCTATTAGCTGTGATGTGCTGTACATTGTGTTCCGGAAGGGCACATTGCGAGACGTACACATCACCGAATTTGCCTTGCACCCATAGAGGTGCGTTGGAAAATTGGTATTGTAGGGCTACTACACATGGCTAATATGTGCACAGCTGAACATCCCTGTGATTGGCACATTGAGCCTTATTAAATAGACCCCAATGTTTCTTATGTAAATCTCCAAAGCATTACCACTTAGGGTATTGGTTCTAAAACTGTGTCCATAGGCCTTGGATTTGTGGTCCTGGACCAATTCCAATGATTTATGGTCCATGTAATAGGCAAAACCAGTGCTGGTGGCTGCCAGTCCTAAAACTTGTGGACAACCAGTCGCAAATCTTGTCCCTCACCAAACAGTTGAACCTAAGGATGACATATAAACACAATTTACTTAATGTAATATTTTTTTCTAAATTTCTCAATAAGAAACTTGTGGCCTAGGGGTGCCGTGAAAAAAATTCTGATGCTCTAGGGCGCCGTGATTCCAAGAAGTTTGGGAACCACCAATTAAGTGGCTAATTCAGAGTCGCACGCTGCTCACCGTAGTCGCAGTTGTGACTTTATGCTAATGCTGTAGCAGCCCTTCCTGTTGTGTACAAGTGTGCATCTGAATGTGCAAGGACTAAGACACAAACTTAGGACGCTGTAATACCGCTAGGTGTACCTTTGTTTGTAATCATTGGTTGCACCAGCTGCATGTTGGGTGCAGATTCTCCCATCAGAGTATGGCCTCCAATGTAAGTGAGTTCTCAACCAGTCTAGTGACATGCCTGAGACATTCCTATAATACACCCACTGAATGACCACCTTCATGTGTTTGAATAGCTCCCAATCACCACCCAGGAATGCACATTTCTAATACCTCACACCTCAATCGCAACTGCGCCTCTCTGCATACATGCTGCGGGATGCATGCACTGTACGAGTTTTCAGAGATTTTTACCCAAGCGCCATTGGTGTTTCTTCATGCTATGCTTTTGGTGCACACGGACACCTAGGTCCAGGGGGGCCCACACCGTGCACACTGCACCCATGTTATACTTACTTTCTGGAGAGCCACATTAGGCGCTGCAACCGCTGCAAAAATTTGCAGCCAAAATGGCTGCCGCGCATGTGAAGCAGTGAAATTAGTCTTCGGAACTTGGCGGGCCCCACCTCTGTTAAAACTCCCCTGCCAAGCGCAGTAGCAAAAAAATTGTTAACAACTGCATTTTGTCCAACCATAGATTCAGTAACCTGGGAAAGACTACTCCCACATGCACTTATATAACAGGCCACTACCATAGACTCAAACACAGTGCATAATGTTTTACAAGTGCCAGCTCACTTCCTGTTGATTGTTTGGAGGTGAAACATGCAGCAGAAATGCTACAGGTACTGCAGGGTGGTTTAGAAGTATTCGCTTCCACTGCCCTTTCATGACACAGTAATAGGTGAACTACAGTACAGTGCATTAAAGAATTGGCCAGAATTAGTGGTACTGTCCCCACCTCTGTGTTCTAAAATCATAACGCTGTGTTTAAAATTGGATCATCCCCTTTAAGAAACAAAAATACTAAAAAGTGAAGGCTATAAAAGTCACTTGTGAGTTCTCTCTGTCAGTAGCTTAGAACTGTAGAAGAGGTCGTATATTGCACCTGCTACTCTTTATCAGAACTAATATTATCAGGAAACCCCAAAACAATGAGCAGTTTCAGTAATCGGCCCTGAAAGTTATAAACACATGTAGCAGACTTTTCCATATCCTGCTGCTATGATGAGGAGAATGTCCTATTGTTTAGGGAGCAGATCATGAAATAAAGCTCAGGTTGGCCTAAAGGATTACTAAATGAAAATGGAAAATGGTCATTTTCAATTTCCTAGCTGTTAACCCATTGTTTCCACCACAGCTTGCCAGCTTTTAGTTAACCCTTACTTGTTGCATTTATTTTGGAATCTGTCAGTCTGACTGGTTTCATATAGGCAATGCGAAAGTAGCATTATTAATGAGCATGAAATAGTCACAGCTTCAGAAGCAAATGGCATTGGATTTGCTTTTCTTACTGAAAACAATGTATCTTTTGCAATGTTTTATGCCATGCTCACTGAATATTGTACTACATGTCAATATTGCCATGATGAGACAAGTTGCACCATCGTACCCCATCACCTCATACTTGCCTACTTTTGAAAAAGCATTTCAGGGAGATTGTGAAAGTAACACCTATCAGTGCGGGCGCGTACTGCTACATCTGAGAGGCGTGTCATGAAAATGACTTACATCCAAATGTAAATGAGCCCCAAAGTTAGTAAGATCTAGTTGTTGAAGAAAAGACTATTATATTTTGCAGGATTTGTTTGTGTATTGTGTTTTACAAGAGGTTCCATATACTGTAAGTGGCCACAAGAAACCTTTAAAATGCATGTAGCCATAGGGATCATTGTGCCTTATAACCAATACAGGGAAATGGCACTGATGATACCATTTAAATGTATGTATCTATGATTTCTTTCTTTTTTAGGGAGATTGAGGGACCATTCAGGGAGTGAGGGAGATTGCTACTATTTCAGGGAGTCTCCTGCAGAATGAGGGAGGTTAGGCAACTATGCATCACCTCCCTTTTCACTCGGGAAGTGGACAGTATACAGGAGGGTGCACTGCACTTCCAGGGGTCCTGGAGGATGACCGCAATGCATGGGTCTCTCCCTGATCGTTCATGTAAAGTATGCAAGTATGCATAAACTGCAATTCTCAGTATCTGTTCTTCTATATATATATATTGATATATGCATAGCACCACTCATGTAAAACCTTTACAAATTGTAGGGGTCTATTTACTAAGCATTGGATGGAGATAAAGTGGCTGGAGATAAGTACCAGCCAATCAGCTACTAACTGCCATTTTTCAAACCCAGCCTGTTACATGGTAGTTAGGAGCTGATTGGCTGGGACTTTATCTCCAACCACTTTATCTCCATCCAAGGCTTAGTAAATAGACCCCTGTATTTTGTAACTTAGTAGTCACAGCCTTTGGTGACATCATGGTGGAGAGCTGAATTGTCATGGTGGGGATATTTTATATAGTTACATCTCTGGGGAGAATAGTTATTCATGTTTCCTAATTAGTGTGTTCTACTTTGTTATCCAACAGAAATCTTCAGAAAGTAGAAATAAACGTAAAAATAACAGACGAACCCCTACACTATAACTTAACACCTTGATAAATTCTATTAAATGTTAATATCCGTGTGACAAAAAAATTAATTATAAGTATTTAGTGTGTAAGACAAGTGGTAATTATACAGCACAATAATAACTGATAGATTTTAGCCACAGGCTATAACCACCCTTCTGTGTTTACAGATGGAGCAGATTTTATTGTACCAAATGGTGCACCATGATGGCAGTGCATTGGATATTGTCATTACCTGAAATATATTAGAGCTATTTACAGCTAAACTAACTAGAGATGTGTCACCAGGCATCACAGATTACCGTTTACCAATTACCCGGGGTGCACTGTTCAGTGGTATAAAAACTGGCCAAATTGTTAGTTTGGATGTTGCTGCAAAATATACATACAGGTTGAGTCTCCCTTATACAAAATGCTTGGGACCAGAGGCATTTTGGATATGGGATTTTTCCGTATTTTGGAATAATTGTATACCATAATGAGATATCATGGTGATGGGACCTAAATCTAAGCACAGAATGCATTTATGCTACATATACACCTTATACACACAGCCTGAAGGTCATTTTAGCCAATATTTTTTATAACTTTGTGCATTAAATAAAGTGTGTCTACATTCACACAATTCATTTGTTTCATATACACCTTATACACACAGCCTGAAGGTCATTTAATACAATATTTTTAATAACTTTAGGTATTAAACAAAGTTTGTATACATTGAGCCATCAAAAAACAAAGGTTTCACTATCACACTCTCCCTCAAAAAAGTCCGTATTTCGGAATATTCCGTATTTCGGAATATTTGGATATGGGATACTCAACCTGTATTACATATGACTAAATAAAATGTAACATCGCCTACATGTTCACCGTGATATAGCAATCCATAAAACTTCTGCTCTCTAGAACATGGAGTTCCAGAATATTGAGTGGCGGACTTCTGCTCATATTATAAAAGAGTTAAGAACGTATTCCTGTATTTGTGGGAGAACATGGTTTCCATACAGCCCACAGGCAGTGAAATCCTGTAACATGGAGATATGCTTTTATGTGAGTGGATGAGGTTAATGTCTCTTCCACATCCTCCTGTTTCAGTAAGCACCTTTGAGCGATCACTAGATTACAGTGTGTTTATTTATAGCAAAGGGATAAAGTTTTCACCAAAACAAGCGTTACCCAGGACCCTCTTCTCAGTAGCATTTCCTGCTCAGGATTTCCCCTGTTACTGCTAAATGTGGCACCACACACAAATAGAAATTCATGCTGAAGACTAGAGAGCCATTCCAGTGTCACTAGAACGAGATGGATTGCTGTTTTTCCAGAATGGCTGAGCAAATTGTTTTCGTTTGGTTTTCGTTTTGGCAAAATAATTTTCAAATTGGGTTTTGTGAATATTTTGGTTTTACCATCCAGCAGCGTCAGAGCTACAGTGTGTTCACACAAGTTTCAAGCCACTAGACGACACAAAGTAAACTCATCTCTTTTTCTACTCTGTTTTCAATTTGTAGGATATCCTCATGGGTGCTACAGTATGTGCTGTTATAATTCACTGTCTCTCTGAAGCTTATTTATCCACTCGGTCTGACCGCTCAACACAGACATGCAATTTTGAGGCCAGATCCAGCCTGAACAAACCGACCTAACAAAGCATCTTAGTGGATCTACATAATGCCTGCATATACAGTCAGGTCCATACACACTGAGATTTATGTGCATTTTCATCTAATTTCATCTAACGAGGCCTAATGGACCATCAGAATCATGTATGTGCACTGATTCCCTTGTGTTTTTGTGATGAAATCACAGACACTGCTATATTTGTGTACAAACCATACTTTCATTACTATTTGTACAAGCGCTAAGTAAACTAATTTGACTACATCTGTCGCTGTAAGAAAAAAGATTTGCTTCTTGCTGATTGTACAGTCTGACCTCGCACATAGCGTTACAATCTGGAGCATAGTTAGACCTTTGTGGGCCACATGGAAATTTTTTTACGGGTGGTAATCAGTATGCCGGCTATTGGGATCCCGGCGCTCAGTATACCGGTGCCGGAATCCCGACACCCGGCATACCGACAACTATTCTCCCTCTTGGGGCTCCATGACCCCCCTGGAAGGAGAATGAATATGTGTGCCACCGTGCCCGCTAGGGGCTCAATTGCGCTCACCCCGCTGCCGGCATTCCAGTGGTCGGGATCCCGGCGCCGGAATGCTGGGAGGTGTGACATCATTGCTCCTCCCAGCCGGCATGGAACACTGGAGCAAAGATGGCCGCACACAGGGAATGCAGGAGGTGTGGCGTGACCGTCCTCCCAGCAGGCAGGGACCACTGTCTTGCAGCATGAGGTGTATGGTTATGCTGGGTGTATGGTTACAATTCACTTCACCCACTGCATGATCAAAATGTTTAAACTTTTTTTTTTCATTTATGAAATTTTTAATGTCGCATAGTTATTCAATTAGCCATGGGTTTACCCTGCGACCAATTGCCGGCAAAACTCCCTGCGGCGTGGGGAATGGCTATTCAATAGCCTTTTTCCCGCGCTGAAAAATTGTGAACGTAAACTGTGGAATCAATACGTTTTCCTGCGCCCGACCCGATCTTGTGTTTTTTTTGGTAAGCAGACTTTGGTTCACACTATCTGCGAGGACTTGCGAGTGGGGTATTTACCGCTAATTGAATACCTCTGGCACGGCAATTAGCCTCTAGGCTAATTGAATACGCCTCATTGTGTTATTTGTAAGATCTCATTTAATATGATTGCATAGTGATAACAATCATGGTATGGGTATGTAGGCACCTTAAGATGATGAACTGCATAACAGAGGACATGTAGGAATGCTTGTTAGATGTCTAGGGTGGGCATACAACACCAAACCATGACACTTTTAACTAAGTTGAACAGCTACAATTGAGAGACTCATTGGATTCAGTTGGGTCTGCCCACAAAGTGTATTATGTGCTAGATATTTTGTAGGGTTAATAACTCATTAATTTTACGATGGAAGCAAGAGAACTCCACTTTCACTATTTTAATATTGATGCTATAAGAAAAAATGCTGTTAGTTGTGCTACATTTGGATTACTTTCATTGCATTATGAATGTCTATGAAGTGCTATGTTGAGATCATCATGGTGATTGCATCATTCTTTCAGGTTTACTCTAGTATATTAAACTATTGTTGTTGCTAAACAAAAAAAGATTTGATTTACTAAAAATAAGTATTTTACTTTAACTAATGGGCTGTTTTCTATTTCCAAATGCTTCCGTGCCACAATTATTGGTAAGTATATATTTTACTTGTTTAAGTACTCTTAACTACAGTATATAATTTATGCAGGAAAAGCTGTATGTGGTGTCAGCAATTTTCTTCAATATCATATCCTGTATTCTCCAAACACAAGCACAATACCAGTCAATAATATAATCACAAGTAAATGTAATAATATTCAAGCATATACCTGATAATCTCGTCCACAGGCGGCTGATCGGAATGCATCAGCCCATAGGTGGCTGATCAGCTGGCCACATGCTGCAGGATCTGCAGCTACAATACATTGGGTAATTGTCCTCATACCACAGTGTATAAAAACTAGCCTGATGCTTGACCATCATTTGTTAAAAAGGGTTTGAATTATTATTGTCAGACAAGAAAGTTATTCAAAAAATAATTGAAGATAAGAAAAAATATGCAAATACAGTATTTACTATATCTGCTTCAGTTGACCGATACAGATAGTTCCAAGCCGATTCTCAAATACAGATGTGTCTTCTTATATCTTTGCTCCTTGTGCTAAAAGTCGAATTACACAACGCGTGAGTACCGGTGTGTAATCAGTGGCGCTGAGCGTGTTTTTTTTTTTTCGTGAAAATGTTTCTTAGATGCAAAGTAATGTAATATGATGCACAAGCAGCTCCTGCTGATCATAATGATATGTAGCATCCCTATAGTCTGTGTGTAACTGCAGCTGTATTTGCATACAAAATGCTATGCTACAGTGTTTTCATGGAAAACACGGAAAACACTGTAACGTGGCATTTCAGATACAGATAGCGCTGCAGTTGCATTCAGAATATAGGCATGCTGCATATCATATTAATCTGCAGAAGCTGCTTGTGCATTCTATTACATTACATTGTGTCTAAAATGCATTTTCACGGAAAATAAGCAGCAAAAAAGACGCACTGTGCTACAGAGTCTCACCACGGCATGGTGCAACTTCAAGGGCTATTTAGCGTGACTGCAGCAAGGATATATGGTAGGAAGATGAGCACTGTCTTCTGTCAACCACACTAATAGCCCCCAGGGAACCAGAAAGAGATCTAATTGCCCAGCCACATGCCGAGTGGCCATTTGTTTTCCAACGTGGCCACCTTTTCCTGCATACAAGGATTTTGTGTATAGAACTGTAAGTCTAATTCAGAGTTGTACGCTATGCCGTTGTTTTCAAAAGTGAGTGACTATCGGCAGGCTGAGCGTGCACCGCAGTCGCACTGCGCATGTGTAAAGGTGACTTTGCGATTTCACAGTGAGAATTTCTTTGCAGAGTGATTGACAGTAAGTGACCGTTTGGGGGTGGTAATGTTGAGTGTAGGCATGAATGCAGATGTGTCATAGCCGCTTTCGGGGGAGTGTATCTGACGTCGACTGCAATCATGTACACAGAGAAACATGGCGTCTGGGGTTGCTACTGCTGCGACCAGTGTGCGTAGCCATAGACCTACTCGAGCAGGCTACAAATGTGTGCTCAGTTGCAAATGGGTTTTCAACTGCTCCGGTAGGCGGCTGTTTTCATTTCTGGGTGCCAGCTTTGCTTGCTAACATTAGCAGTTCCGTAGCCTAGAGAATAGCAGTTGCAATGGCATTAGCGTACAGCTCTGAATAAGGCCTTGTAACTGTTTTTTTCTATCCCTACTTTAAAAAAAAAAAGGCATTTGCAGAACTTTGGAACAAAGTTCATTCCTTCTTTTTGGAAGGCTAATGCTGCTTCTCAGAAATATGCGCTACATACTGTACAGCTCTCTTTGCTGGCAAAGCCGTGGGAAGGACAGAAGAGGCCAACCTCCCTTTTTCCCTCATTTTCAGTGTAATAAGTGTTGTAAAAAAATGAAGCCAGTGGGTTTTTTTCTTCCATAAAGCCACAGACATGTGTTTTCCATCAAGCTCTCTGCTGCCTGACACCTGACATTGGACAGTCCTCATAAGTTAACGTGAAGACAAACAAATGGTATGGGGGGATAAAAATGGCTCTCAGCTGAACCAGAGTTTGCTGACACAGGCAGAATGAAACCTCAGTTGAAAAAGATCTGTCAGGTTAGCACCTGACTTTAGATCCTCTCATCATTACAAACTACTGTGACTACTCTTGTACAATCTTTTTTCTTTTAAGCCATCATAGAGCACTTAGAGGGAGCAACCATACAGCTCTCAAAGTGCCATGATAGAGCGTGATAAATGCAGCAAAAAAATAAACACTTCCATTCAATTTTAAATACTTACCATTATAACACTGACAATGCACATTTTGTTTCACTGTTTATCTAATTTAATTAAAAAGCCACGGGTGTTATACTTGAATGCAGAACTGTAAAATCATATTTTCCCCAAATATACAAAGATACCTTAGTTGCTATGTAACAAAGTGTTGTCTTTGATGCATAGGAAGCCTGTTCCAGTTCATTCATTTGCTTCAGTGCATACATTTGTTAGTTGGCCACTTGACATGTTGACAGTTTTATTGAGAGCCCCCTAGTGCCAAAGAGAATGGGGCAGATATATTAAGCCTGTAGAAATTATAAAGTGACCAGATTTATCAAGCCTTGGACATTGCTAAATTGTACAGTGATAAAGTACTAATCAACCAGCTCCTAAGATGTTACAGGCTGTGTTTGAAAATTGACAGAAGCTTGGTACTTTATCACTGTGCAATTTATCACTCCCCAGGGCTTGATAAATATGGGCCTGAAGGTGATAACACACCAGCAAATCAGTTCCTAACTCATTTTTTTTTTAAACCCAGCCTGTAACTTGACAGGAGCTGATTGACCCGTGCCTTATCACCACTCACTTTATCACTTCTCCAGGCTTAATACATCTGCCCTAATGTGTGTAACATACCAGGGCTGTCTTTTGGTATCTGCTCAATGGGCAGTTGCCCAAGAGCCCCAGGAGTATAGAGACCCTAGGCTGATATCTGAGGGTCCCCTTTTTCCAAGGGTACCAGATTTTTGAAAACCGGCCCTGGCAAACCAGTATTGTCCATCTTTAAAGCAGTGGTCCCCATCCGAGCCTGTTAATTACTCTTCCCAGTCAGATATCTCTGGTTCTGTCTGAGTTAGAGGGTATACTCCAAAAGCTGGTATTCTTCCCTTTCAGTGGACACTGTCAGCTTGTCTCTACTATGCCTGGAACCAGAGATATTAGCCTTCCAGCAGCTGGTCCCTGCTCCAGCTCCACACACCTGGTATGCAGTTTTTTATTTTCGTCAGTGGATTGCTCTGGCTTCAGAACTCTGAACCCCAAGCAGCCCCCATCCCCTACTGCTGGAAGATGGGTAGGGGCCCAGTGCACTGCTTTGCCCAGGGGCCTACACTGCTGTTAAGACGGCCCTGTAACATACAGCTATGCTGATTCTTCTATTCCGGCATATCCGGGTTTTGTTAGATTCACTATGGTACAAAGTGTACCCAGCCATCAATACAAGTTATTGAGGCGGTTGCATTTGAGCTGTACATTGAATTGTAAGGAAAGAGAAATGTACGCAGAGATGGACATGCCTTTAGCAATAAAAAAAAAGACAAGATCATTTCACAATTTCCTTTCTTCTGTAATCACAATAGTTTTACTGTGTGTGAAAGAATCAATCAGTTAGTAAGTGATTATTGTATACTGTGATAGTGAAAGGATATTACTTTGCCGGCCTCTGCAGTTACATATGAGTCTCTGAGGAGTAAGAATCAGTGCAGCAGTAAGGAAGCCCTCTCTGCGAACCCTGCATATGATGTTATTTTTACTGGGGGGGGGGGGGGGGGTTCCTATCTTTCCAGGCTGTATTTTAAATATCGGGACACGCCTATAGATAAAGTTTCACATAGAGGAGAAATATGTGGCTGGGATTAGTTGAGGATCGGGTTGTATGCATCTCGGGTTGGGGACGAGCAGTGTTTCCTTGTTCATTGTACCAAGATGTAATTCTAGCACAAGAGCCTATGTTAATCAATGTATTGGTATTAGACTTCTGTTCTATCCTACATACATTATCACTGAATGTAATAACAGAACCCATCTTTCATCTTCTGCCTAGCATAGCTTTCATCTGAGTTTACTTGCATGCATTCTGAGTAATATATAAGCTTCCTTGTCTTGCATACACCAATATTAAAGATGCGTCCAAAGCACTTACTCATTACATTAAATATATTCTCTATTTTATTCTAATTTCACACCAGGCTAGAGCAGGTAGACCACTGCTTCCCCTCACGGCCATCAGACTGCACCTCATATCGGTCATACTGTCGCAACATCAGTTGTGTTGGGACTGAAGGAAACATGGTCAAACAATGAGGTGTGTAGTGTCATGTGATCAGATTTCTGCATCTAAAGGGCACATAAGCAGCTGAATATCATCGTCAACTTGTCACTGGTGTACGGTGATAACATCAGGTCATGGAAACAGATTTGGGTTTGGTGCTGTGCCTTTGATATCGGCAGGACAGACGTTCAAAGTGAGCAGCGATCTGGCCGACCAAGCAGGTCCACCACAGGCAGTGCACAAAACCAGTTTCCGTGACCTGATATACTGTATATACAGGTTGAGTATCCCATATCCTAATACAGGTTGAGTATCCCTTATCCAAAATGCTTGGGACCAGAGGTATTTTGGATATGGGATTTTTCCGTATTTTGGAATAATTGCATACCATAATGAGATATCATGGTGATGGGTCCTAAGTCTAAGCACAGAATGCATTTATGTTTCATATACACCTTATACACACAGCCTGAAGGTCATTTTAGCCAATATTTTTTGTAACTTTGTGCATCAAACAAAGTGTGTCTACATTCACACAATTCATTTAGTTTTCATATACACCTTATACACAAAGCCTGAAGGTCATTTAATACAATATTTTTAATAACTTTGTGTATTAAACTAAGTTTGTGTACACTGAGCCATCAAAAAACAAAGTTTTTCACTATCTCAATCTCAGTCAAAAAAGTCCGTATTTCGGAATATTCCGTATTTCGGAATATTTGGATAAGGGATACTCAACCTGTATTCTGAAATATGGAATATTCCAAAATACAGAATTTTTTGAGTGAGATAGTGAAATCTTTGTTTTCTGATGGCAAAATGTAAATAAACTTAGTTTAATACACAAAGTTATTAACAATATTGCATTAAATGACCTTCAGGCTGTGTGTATAAGGTGTATATGAAACATAAATGAATTGTGTGAACGTACACACACTTTGTTTAATGCACAAACTTATTAAAAATATTGGCTAAAATGATCTTCATGCTGTGTGTATAAGGTGTATATGTAACATAAATGCATTCTGTGCTTAGACTTGGGTCCCATCACCATGATATCTCATTATGGTATGCAATTATTCCAAACTACGGAAAAATCCAATATCCAAAAAACTTCTGGTCCCAAGCATTTTGGATAAGGGATACTCAACCTGTACACATAAACACACACACGGTTGCAGGAATCAGTCAGAAATCTATTCCGCAGTTTTATTATAACAATTATTATTTGGCCAAGTGCGCTAGGATTCTAGACCTGTGAAGTGCAAAGTCAGAGCCAATGAGTTATGAGCCATCCTAGCAGCAATATCATCAAACTGATTTGCTGCCATAACATTGACCATTTGTATCTAGTGTAAATGCAAACTGTCATCAGTGATTACATTGAAAGCGTCACATATTGCTTCCTAGTGTTGTAAAATGCACTGTCACTTAGTAGTAGGGTCACACAGAACTGCACTGTTATTTAGTATAAAGGGTTAAACTTAGAAAAAAATAGCATTCTGAGTAGAGGCAACTTTGATCCTCCCTATACTAACAATAGAAATGATTCATATTTTGACCATCACTCTCACTTCTGAGTACACCCCATGATGTCTGGATTTCTTTATTCCAAAAATTACTGGTAATTGCTGATTTGTCCAGTTTCAGTTTCCCCAAAAGAAGACTGCATTATCACACATAAACATTTAGTAATCTTGGATTGGTCCATCTTTCTTCTCTTCTAGTAATGAATCATCAGCATCAGCAACAGCAGATGACTTCCAGCCCAGCCATATCCCAACAGACCCACCCTTCCCAGAGTCATCAAGCTTCCTTGATCAATTTGCCCAATGCGCTCACTAACCAACAGCAGCAGCAACAGAAACTCAGGCTCCAGAGAATCCAGATGGAGCGAGAACGAATCAGAATGCGGCAAGAGGAGCTGATGAGACAGGTGATTGCAAACACGGTTTGTATTGCCGGGTATCAATGTTACATGGCATATCATTATGTTTATCCAAGCACACTCCCTGCAATCTTAGTTCTGCTCCTGATACGCTTTGCAACAACTGGTATTTATATTGCCCAGGTCCTGCCAATATTCCAAATATATCTCCGTACGGACTTTACCAAACTTGAAAATGGCAAATCCATTTTCCTAGTCTTTTTTTTACTATTACTGTCAAACTGAGCATGTGCGTAGTATTAAGTGTCTTTTCCAAAATGTCAAACCCACTGATGATGGACAGTTCAGTACAACCAGATGCATCTCTGCCTGTGTGTTTATGCAGCTCTGCTACATGACAGTGTGTGCACAGATTCCTACATATACAGTATGTTACTGTAGCATACATGTAGCTTATGTTGCAGTGCCATACGTACAATAAATGCTTTCAAATGTAACTTCAGTACTTGTGTATTATTGAGAGTCCAATTAAGCTGTTGGTAAGATAATAAAGGGCTGTGTCCTTAACTTTCATGGTAAGCACACATTCAGAATATGGTGGCCAATCCCGGGATCGGGATCCCGGGATTTAGGCCCAAAAATGGCCGGGATTCAATTTCCGGGATTGGAAGCTCCAATCCCGGGGATTGAGGGATCAGCGTTGAGCGTCCACAGGACGCTCAAACGCTGCCCGGCTTCCTCCTTCCGGGTCCTCAGCACAGCATGTGCGGTGCGTGGGGGCGGCCACCTAGGTAAAAGCCAATCCCGGGAATCCCGGTATTGGCCATTTTTCAATACCGATACCCGGGATTGAAAAAATGGCCCGGGATTGGCTTCCCTAATTCAGAAGCCATTTGTGTCCAGAAGAGTTAATCTAACTCCCTAAACAGAATAGTTGGGAGAAGTTTTCCAATTTGCTTTCTATATTATCAAGATAAATAACACAAGTCCGATTTATTATACCCATCAATAAGAAAAAAAAACGTAGACTCCACCTGTCACTTCAACAAAACACATATGTTTAGGTAGAATGATTGTGAAGGGTTGAACCTCCTTTATTTAAAACCCCAGAGACACATTTTGTTGTAGCTAGTGCCTTCGCTTTCTGTTCTGATTTAGTTTTGAAACAGCACATAAACATCACAGTAAAAAGCAATGATAATTGTCAGTAATATTGTATGAAATTTCCAATCTATATATTTTCAGGGATTGGCAACCCCAATAATTATCAACATGCGGGCTCCAATGGCTATGTCTGATTCTAACGCAGCAGAAATTCATGGAGTAAGGGACTCGGGTCTATTTACTAATCTTTGGATGGAGATAAAGTTGACGGAGATAAAGTACCAGCCAATCAGCTCCTAACTGTCATGTCACAGGCTGTGTTTGAAAAATGACAGAAGCTGATTTGCTGGTACTTTATCTCCGTCCACTTTATCTCCATCCAAGGCTTTAGTAAATAGAACCTTTAGTAAAGTCTATCTAAAAATGATGACAGGGTTGATGATTCCCAATAATAGACTCATACGAGGAGATTTCAGTTTAAACATACAAGTAGCCCATTTTGTGTATAAGCAAACATGATTGTGCACAATTTTATATATACGCCTCTTAGGATATCGGCATAAAGAGCTTTAGTTATCAAATACCGAATTGTCAAATATTTTCATACAACATTTAATCAAATTGTCATTTTAAAACTACAGGCAAAATTGCAGAACATATGCAATTTTAGCTCCAACAATCAGTATCCCTAATTTGATCACCCGAATATGCAGAATTGACACTTGATAAAGAACCTATTTTCGGGTGCTTAAGATGCATCTGAAAGGGATGTGCTAAACTAGTTTGTGCCTTAAGTTGGGTACACACTGGAGTGACTGGCATTCATTCCGATATCAGAACAAATGCCTTTGAGCCCAGAAGCTGAGTACACACTAGAATGCGTTTTATGAAGGACAGAACGATCATGTTCCGTCTTTTATAAGCATAAAAAAGGTCGCTAGCGATATCACTAGGTTTGATGTGCAGCACATCAAACCTGGTGACCAGCGACCGCGGGAGCGTTCAGTCACCCAAAGACACTGAACGATGTAGGCAGTTTGTCATTACAAAATGGCAAATCAGCCCAACATCGCTCTAGTGCGTGCCCAGCTTTACACGTGAACACCCCTGATCACCTGTTGATGCGCTAGTGACCACATGTGGTAGTTACACAACTCTTACACTACTGGCCCTAGCTGTGTGCATAGGCCTTGCAACAAATTTTAAGAAATTCCAACACAGAAATGCACATGCGTCAAAATTTTGTGAAATAACATAACCTACACATACAAACCCAGTTGCTAGAGTTAAACTTTATTTTCAAATAGATGGGAGAAAAAAGTTAATTATGTGACAAAGAGATCATTACCTGGTTCTCTGCACGCTCCATGAAATAGAGCTTCGAGGTAGGAGCCCAGAATAACCAGTGTTTAGTAATAGGTGGGTGGGGAAGTATTTAATGACTATAATACTCAAAGTAAACAACTTGAATTGCACTTGTATCACATAGACTTTCAGGTAGTTGCACAAATTAACATATTAGAAATTATAATAGAACAGCAATGTTGGGACAGCTTATAATGGGGGAGATGCAGCAAAGCTTGTAAAGAGTGGAGACGTTGTCTATAGCAAACATTGAGCTTCTACCTATCATTTATAGAATGTACCTGATAAATGTGATTGGTTGCAACGCCACTTGTCCATTTATCCATGCTTTAGAAGCTTTGATTGAGATGGTGTGCGGCATATAGAAAAGTGATCTACATGTAGTTATGTGGCTCTCAGGGCAGGCAGCAGAATTGTCCGAGACTGGAGTGGTTAATTAGATTGACCATAATTAGGTCGACAGCCAATAGGTTGACCCCATATGGCCGTCATGCATAAGGTCGACATGGAAATGGTAGAAAGTACAAAAAGTCAACAGGTACAAAAGGTTGTTGGGGATATAAGGTAGTTGTGGAAATGGTCAACACAAAAATGGTCGACACAAGTTTTTTATTTTTTTTATTTTGTATGTTTAAACAAATGCAAATCAAATTAGTGGAAATGCTACTGCTGTGCTCGGCCCACTGGTAGTCCACGTGATGGTAAATGATGAAAGAGTTTGAAAAAAAAAAGCAATACACAATACCTTGTGTCCACCATATGTGCGTCAACCATTGGCATGTCGACCTTTTGAACCCGTTGACCTCAAGCACTGTCGACCTTTTGACCCTGTCGACCTTTTGTACCTGTCTACCTAATGCGCCTCAACCATATAGGGTTGACCTATTGACTGGCGATTTATCATCCGGAACCCATCAGAGACACGATGACAAAATGCAGTGTTACCTTTTGTACTGTGCAATAACAATAATTTCATTATTTTTGTCGCTGTAAAAGTGATAATAATTACAAACGGTAATACAAAAAGGACAAATGTAGCTCATTCACCACTATGGAACTCTACCCCAAAGTAGATAATGCATGTTCACTCTCTAGTCATGGCAAGCCAGAAGAGAGCATGTTCCTATTTCCTTTAAAATACAGGTTCATAAAAACGCAAAACTATTGTTAGCCTTCATAAAGGATATTTGTCATACAGAAACCCCCCTGTAATAATTTCATTGCTGTCCTCAAGATAATCCTTCACTCCTGCTTTATTGTCCTTAATATAACCTGTCCAGAAAACTGCTGACTTAGTACTGTGAGTGGTTGCTAGGTAACTGGAATGAGGCGGAAGGGCTCGGGTGAAAGGGTGTGGAATTCCTTTGGCACGGGTGGAAGGGTGTGGAATTCCTTTGGCAGGTCTTTCTAGTCTCTTTTTAACCTGACAGCAGTTACTGGTCCGTTTCCCAACCACTCCAGACACGACAGCTGCTGTGCAATGAGCAGACACACCCAGCTGAGAGAAAATACCAGTTTCAGGGAGTTCTCTTATTGGGTTTTGCATCTTGCTTGGTGAAACCTCAGGACGCCTTCTGGAAGAGTTAATTAAATAAGTGAAAGCCTTTATTCATGGAAAACAACGTGACACTGAATGGTACCTGACAGCCCCCAGATAGCGATCGTGAAAACATATTGCTATGCAGTGTTTGTATATATAAATGCTAAATGCATTTGTAATTTATGCCCTGAGGAATCTATTATGGAATTTGGGGAACCTACTGGCTATTTAGCTGCACACAGCTGTTTTCATTTTTAACAATGTTCTAGTTGTCACCAAGGCAATGTAATAGCTTGAGAGTTGCAGGAACTAGCGCAATTCAAGCGATTTAGCCCATAGATTTAAAGTGCCAATAATTTAATAGACAATACCAAGTTTTATTTCCAATTTTAAAGGCTAAATAGCCAGAATTGCGCCACTTCCTGCAGATTGCAGGAATTGGCGCAGCTCTTTGAACTAAACTTGAATGATACATTTTACTTTGTCATTATTTATTAAACAAAAATAAGCCAATATGAACAAGTTCTATGTAAAAAAGTATGTTCTTACTGCTTCTATATCAATAAGAAAGTCAGTTTAGCAGATTGCTGATAATGAAGTGTACTTTACTATATGATCATCTGGATTTGCTCCCACCGCAATATAAAAGCAGAATGTTTGGCAGTTCGGACCGGAGATTGTCTGGCTTGTGCCAACACTATGCTAAGAAAAAAATACATCTGTAGTGATCTCATAAAAACAATTGTTCCTACTTATCAGTTTAGAAAGGGTTATAAGATAATTTCCAAACAGTTTGAAGTCTGTCATTCAATAGTGAGAGTTTTGAAAATCCTTGGAGTGGGCACCTCAACAAATGAACCCAAAGATGAGACCGTATGATGCTCTAAGACATCACAAACAATCCATGAGCTGGTTTAGGAATCTCCCATCAGAAAAATACTGAACAGGTGCAGCTTTCATGGAAGGGTAGGAAGGAGACAAAGACAACATTGTTGTAAGGACTAGATTAGCAAAGTTGCATTTTAAAAAAGCAAAAAACTTCTGGAACAAATGTGGTCATTTGGTCTTAATACACAACTGATGTTTGGTCGAAACTCAAAAATGGTCCTTTGTAAATCAGCAAATCTACATCTCAATGGATGAAATATAAAGAATCAAGGTACTGGAATGGCTAGTCAAAGACCAAACTTCAACTGTACTGAGAAGTTGTGGTAGAGCCTGAAGACAGCTGTGCTTAAATGTATGGCCTCAAATATGAATGGAAGTTAAAGGGGCTTCTACAAGCTACAGATTTATGGGGTAAACATACATGGCATCGTCAGAGGTATTTATCACATGAGATTAGATTAGGCATTGAGGAGGAATAGGTATAGGTATAGACAAGGTAAAGTAAACGTAATGTCATGTGCCGCTATGTTTCCTCAGTCTTGGAGGCTTTTTGTATATTTAATATCCAAGTAGAAATGTGTGAAATCCATAGCAACATCCATACATTGCCTTTCATTGTCCAACTTGCTAGTTGCTGATTCATTAAGCATGGATCTCTACACATTTTCAGTTTGTTAAGCAATATAAGTAAATCATTTTTTTTTAAGTGGATAAAGTATGTGTAGAACATACAGTGTATTGTATTATGGGGGAAAAGGAGTGTATCCAGTGCTAAATTATTATTATACAGATGACTTGCTGATTTTGTTGGACATTAGCCTTTTGTTAAATATTGTTTACTTGTAGTCCCTTATTTTACATACCTATTCTGTCAGAAAGTGGTAATATGCTTTTGGAAAGTTTTGTTGACTTTAATCCTTTGCTTATGTACTTTCAGCCCGGCAGAGTAAAACAGTGCTTTGTAATCATAGCCTGAAGCTGTTGTTTTGCTTAATTAACAGGAACATAGCAAAGAGATGAAGTGGGACACCCACACACTGCTGCAGTAGTGTCAGTCTTCTGTCTGAGCTCTAAGAGAATAAAGGATTTGTCTGAATTAGATATTCCTTTTTATTGGCTGATTTTACATATCTTCAAAAGCAAGATTGGTAGAGGCAGAGTTACCATTAAGCAACCATGATATGCCATCAGCCAAGTACATTAGTTAGGTTACATACAATCCTTCTATTCATCACAAATGACTGGAACTTTCCTGTTTGTGGGCACATTAGACACATTAGAACCAGTCAAACTTTGCTAGAGACACATCTTCCAATGTATAGGGCAGCTTTACATGTCATGGATGTAGAGGCAGCAAATAGAATCAACACGTGCAGAGGTGGAACTACCATTGGTGCAGCAGGTGCATTGCAACAGGGCCCCTGAGGACAAAGGGGCCCACTGCTGCCCAGACCAGCTATGTGTTATCCCCTGACCCTCCCCCTGCAGACCATTTTGAGCAATATCAGAGGAATGGCACCCATGCAAAGAGCAGGGTGACCCCCAATGCCTGTGGGACCTGCCCCTTACCATAGGTAGGCAAGGCTGTCCTTGTGTGTGCCGGACTGATAGAGGAGTCCTGCCACCTATCAGCACTGATGATCACAACCACTTACTCTCTCTAATTAACAGACAGCTTTACGTTTTTTCTGATTCCCTGCTGTCTGTGAATTAGAGGCAGCTCACACTCGGAGTGACTGCACTGTCAGAGTCTGCCTGACTGAGTACCAAACTGAGGAAAGCACAAGCTCCCTGTTATACCCCTTTCAGACTGACAAAAATTTCCCGGGTTATTGCACATGAACGCGCATCAACCCGGGAATTTACTCAGTGTGAAAGGGTCCTGCAAGAATATCCCGGCACGAGCGTCCCGGTATTTCATCCCAGGTCTCGACCAGGGTTGAATCCGGGATCGTCCCGGGATGCAGTGCATTGTGAACGGGTATGCTGGGTCAAGGCGACCCGGCACCCGTTGTCTGCATAGGAGGAGGCGGTGGTTGGAGATGATTATCTCCAAGCACAGCCTCCGGTAGCGTCAGCGGTGACGTCACCAACCCGGCAATATGCTGGGTCGGGACACAAGTCTGAAGGGGTCTCAAGCCGGGTCGCACCTGGGAAGCACCCGTGTACACATTCCCGGGTGCGACCCGGCTATTGTCAGTCTGAAAGGGGTATTAGCTGCACCGTGCAGGACATTGTACTTGTACCCCTGTTATCCACTGTCTTTACCTGTCACCCTCTCCCTGGCACCCACTGTCTCCCCCTGTCACCCTCTGCCTCTCCTTACCTTCCGCTTCCACCTGCTGCCTCTCCCTGTCTTACGCTGTAACCCTCTGCCTCTCCCTGTCACCCACTATGTGGCATATTGTCAACTTGGGTTGGGGTGGAGGACGGGGGGAACACTTGGTGTTGTGGACTACAAGAAAAATTTCATATAACTTTTTTATATACTCACTGTATTTTTTTAAATGTATTTTACATTAATTTTTAAGGTTTATATAATAGATCTGTGTCTGACATCAGAAACCATTGTCGGTATATCTCTCCCCCTTTTTTGCCTCATTCTGCACATTGTTTCCCAAGTCTACTGTGGCACATTGTAAAGTTGTAGTGGCAATGTGCAGTAGTTTATGTATATGAAGACAGGAACTGAGAATTATTGTACAGTAGCATTGCCTGCTTCGTAGTCCTCCACATTGTACAGATCCCATTGCAAATTTTTGTATTAAATTATTTTTTTTAGATCCTATTTTAGAATTTGATATTGCATGCTTTCTTTAGCTTCAACTGGTTGCAGTGCTGTGCAACAGTCAGAGTTATGTGTATTGTGCATAATGCATGATACTTATTTCTGCCCTACACCACAAGTTATTAATATGGCTAATATAGATAAACTGTAACCACCATCAGTTTTTCATTTTACCCTTCTAATCATTACAGTTAATAGTAAAAAAAAAAAAAAAAATCTGGTTTGGAAGTCAGTTTATACTGTATTACCACTTTAAAGGAGAAAGCATTACCCTTATATGGAGATCTAATATATTGGGCCATTTTGGGGCATTTCCTGTCAACAAAGCTGGATTAACAACAGGGCAATCACCTAGGGGGCTCCACACACTGGGGCTGGTGTGCGGCACATATAGCTTACATTACCAACGTATGGACACTGTCACATGTGTGCACTGGGTTTTCCATGTGGCATACTGTGAACTAGGGGCAATACAGTGTGTTTAATATATTTATGGTACTGAAAGTATTAACACAATACACACACTCGATAATAACGTCACCAGCATGTTTTATTGATCATGTTATTGGTAGTAAGTTGCCCTGGGGGCCTCACGAACATTAACCCAGCCCTACTTGCCAAAGGCACGGAGACCTTTTCACTTCTGGTGTTGGGACAGAAGTACAGACTACTTCTTGTCACATGACTCATTGTAAAGCATTCCATGATGGAATTAGATTGCAATGAAAAGAGAATCTTCTTTGTGTTTAGATCCATATTAAAAATATATTTCATGTGAAGCATAGCACATCTTGGGCATACAGTACTGTCGTTCTGCTACTGGTCGAAGTTTAACATACTGCACGGTACATTTATACAAGAAAGGTGCAATAAAAAGCTTTTGTTTGTAAATCCCTTGTAATTAAGCAAAGTAATCCACAATAACTATATATATATATATATATATATATATATATATATATATATATAAATGAAATACTGCCACACCATGAGGCTCCAGCTGGGGCTTATGTTGTAGAAGAAAACCAGCACTCCTTAAATATCCAAAATTGCGTTTTTATGCCAATTTAAAAATGACAAACTTTTTGTGCAAAATAGCAGCTTGGAAATACAGTTCCAACAATCATATACATCTTACGTATCCTGAATCATGCTGGGGATGCGAGTCGGACCCAGCTGGGTCTCCCTACAGCTGTTTCGGCTATCGCCGTCCTCAGGGGAGTAAACCAAACCATTCTACCAAGCACCCTCTATTTATACCCACTAAATTACCCTAATGTGCTCACCTGTCCTTATCGTTATCCTAAGTGTCGCCCGGTGTCATGCTGGGGCGTGTGCGTAGAGCTGCCCGGATAACCGGACGGCTACCTGTGACGTCATCCGGTTGCGTCGCACTATGCAGAAGCGTCTCCCGGCGTCCCGTCCGTTGCCATGGACAAGGTCCGTTCCACCCCCACACGCCACGTGACCGCGACGTGTGGGTGCGTCACACACCCCCTCCAGGCATACAGTGGTTCACTCATTGGCCTACTCGTCCTAAGTTCGCCACCCTCCTAACATGACGTACAGCCCATGGCCTCCCTGTAACCTAGCAACTCGGCTACATCACCCCACCCACCAAAAACGGCAACATCAGGACAACACAGCGTGTCTCAAAAAAATTACTAAATCTACATACAAAAACAAAAATGTACATCCGAAATCACAGATGTTATTGGCAACTATGCGTGTATATTATAGCACAATTCTTATTGGTGACCCGTTAGTCTTACCTATCTGGATGATCATTAGCACCCATAGCATCCTCCTAGCTTATAGTAGTCACCACTTAAGGCTGGCCATATGTCAATCTATTAACATGTAGCCACATATCTCCTGTGCAATAGATATCAACGCATATAGATCAATCTAAGCCAAAACTTAAAAATACTAATGAACTACATACATATTGTATTTAAACATGAACGGGAGTATCTGTGTGGAGAAGGTATCAGCTTATAAATCATACTAAATTGTGAACAGCAGACCTGGCCTCAAGACCACACATCATCTATAAAAAAAACAAGATAGACCTAATTCCTCATTGAGCCCAACTGGGGCAGTAGCATTCAGCATATATATCCATCGACTTTCCTGCTTTAGTAGCTGTTTATTGCGATCTCCACCCCTCCTCATTGGTGGTACATGGTCAAGAGGCATGAATTTAAAGTCCTTTATTTTGTGACCACAATTCGCAAAGTGTCTGGCCACCGGTGGTGTGCTGGGTTCCAATATCTGTAATGCTTTTTTAATTGATGAGCGGTGCATAGAAATTCGTTCTTTTAACATCCGGATTGTTTTGCCCACGTATATTTTTTTACAAGGGCATATAATAATGTATGTAACATATCGGGTATCACAAGTCATTCTGTATCTTAATGTATGTTTAACTCCCAGCTCGGGATGCACAAATTCTTTGCCAGTCAGCATAAACATACAGTTGGCACAGCCACCACATTTGAAGGCTCCCCTTTGGAGGCTCAGCCAATTTGGGTTACCCATCACCCCAGGGCTGATGTCAGACTGCGTGATCCGTTCCTTAAGATTCCTGCTCCTCTTATAGCTAAAGAGGGGTGTATTGGCGCAGAATCTATTCAAAGCAGGATCCGTCTGGACAATGTGCCAATGCTTCAGTATAGACTTTTTGACAAGACCCGATGTAATTGAGTAGGTACTCGTGAATACCAGACGTTCAATTTCAGCACTTTTCTTTTTGGAAGCCAGCAGGTCCTCTCGTTTAAGACCCAGACATTTCGTAATCGCTTGTTTCACTTCCAATGGGTCATAGCCCCGTTCAATGAATTTTTGCCCCATATTAGCTAGAGCCTCTGGCAGTTTGGTGTGATCCGAGGTAATACGCGTCACTCTTACTAATTGAGAGTAAGGAAGTCCATTCTTTAGAGGCTGTGGGTGAAAGCTGGATGCAAGAAGAAGCGTATTTTTGTCTGTAGGTTTTCTAAAAACACTTGTAGTGAATTTTCCTACATCAATTCCTACCAATACATCCAAAAACTCCATTTTTACCTTATTGAATCGATAGGTAAATTTAATTGAGCCAGGCCTGCTGTTCAACTTCTCCACAAATTGAGTCAATGCTTGCTCACCACCAGTCCACAGCATGAAGAGGTCATCAATAAATCTAACATAAAATGGGATGTATTTTGCAAAATCTATATCATTCATGATATTGTTTTTCTCAAAATTGTACATGAATAAATTGGCGTACGATGGGGCCATATTAGACCCCATCGCCGTCCCATGAAGTTGCAGAAAAAAGGAATTATTAAATAAAAAATAATTCTTATGTAAGATGATCTCAATCAATAATAACAAAAAATCAACTGGTGGACCCTCATAGTGTGGACTGGTGGTGATAGCATCCCTGACTGCTTCTATCCCCTCTGAATGGTCAATACTAGTATATAAGCTAGAGACGTCTAGCGTCACCAAAAGGCAATCGGTGGGCGGCGGTCCAAATTGTTCCAATTTATTAATAAAGTCAGAGAGGTATCTTTGATAAAATATGGGGTACGTTGAACTACAGGCTGTAACAGGTAGTCGACATACTGTGACAAAGGTTGTCCCAGTGATCCTCTCGAGGAGATAATGGGTCTACCCGGAGGATCCACCAAACTCTTGTGCACCTTTGGCAGGATATACAAGAGGGGGATCCTCGGGTAGTCCTGAATCAGAAATTTCACAGTCTGTTCATCTATCCAACTGTTGTTACAACCTATTTGGATAATGGAGTCAATTTCCTTCTTAAAATTAAATGTGGGGTCAAACTGGAGTCTTTTATAACAGGTTTCATCTGACAGCTGTCTCATTACTTCCTCAATATACTTAGATTTATCCATTATAACAATGCCCCCGCCTTTATCGGCGGGGCGTATCACAATGTTAACATTATTATTTAAAGTTTTAATCGCTGATGCCTCCTCCTTATTTAGATTTGAATATTTAATCCTGCTTTTCCGTAAAATCGGTATCGTATCCATCCTTACTAGACGCATAAAGGTCTCTATTGATGCGTTAGTTGAGGGCGGATCAAAGGTACTGGCAATTCTAAAGGGGGTTGTTTTATAATCGGAGGCTGTCCGCTTACTGAAGAAGTCTTTGAGACGCAGCTGCCTGTGAAATCTGTAGAGCTCGACCTCAAAATCAAATGGTTTTTGTCGGTGAGTTTGAACAAATGACAGACCCTTGGCTAACACCGCAGCCTCTGGGTCAGTTAATTTATAAGAAGATAAATTAAACAGAGCTATTTGCGGGTCGTCCTGGGGTATTTTTCTCTTTGATTTTTGATGCCTGACACCCCCTCTCCTACAGGGTTTTCTAGCTCCTTTTCTGATGATGTTTTGTTGCGTGAAAACGCCTTGTCTCCTAAAAAATGTCTAGATTTACTAGAAGTATCTGAGTCACTCAGAGATGTGTTAGATTCAATGTCCGTAAATTGTCTGGGTTGTCGTCTTTTAAACGTCTTACCCTGTTGCCACTGTCGTCTATTAGTTTGAGGTATCAACCATGGATATACCCGAAACTCCCTATAATCCTCTTTGACTTTCTTGTATTTACCTTTCTTAAAGGCTAGCAGGTCTGATTTAAATGTTGCTATATTTTCATCCAATTTAGCTAACCAATCAACACTGTTGTCGGCTTTGATAATATCTAAACCTGCAATCTCACAGGCTTTGATATCCTTCTCCACAGCTTTGATGTCGGCGTTCACCTGCTGGATGACCAAGAGCATTAGGTCAAAACTACACTGATTCAGGATCAAACACCATTGCCTGCAAAATTCCTTACAATTACGTCCCAACGTAGGTTGGTTTTTAATTCTAAAGCCTCTCGGCACTAAATTCTCTTTATGATATTGAGACAATGTTAACCCATGAAGTTCAAGTTCCACTAGTCTTTTACGTAACCTTAATAGGTCAGGATAACGATAAGGACAGGTGAGCACATTAGGGTAATTTAGTGGGTATAAATAGAGGGTGCTTGGTAGAATGGTTTGGTTTACTCCCCTGAGGACGGCGATAGCCGAAACAGCTGTAGGGAGACCCAGCTGGGTCCGACTCGCATCCCCAGCATGATTCAGGATACGTAAGATGTATATGATTGTTGGAACTGTATTTCCAAGCTGCTATTTTGCACAAAAAGTTTGTCATTTTTAAATTGGCATAAAAACGCAATTTTGGATATTTAAGGAGTGCTGGTTTTCTTCTACAACATAAGCCCCAGCTGGAGCCTCATGGTGTGGCAGTATTTCATTTGAATGATCTCTAACCGGGCACCCTATATAAAATATGGACAGTGTTGTGCGGACCAGGATGTATATGTATTGATTTCCTTAATTTGGATTTGGACTGCACCACGATATTGATTTTTAAGTATATGTTGTCAGGTTGTTGTATGTATTAGTTAGTTTTTGCACTTGTTACACATGGTGTAAGGGTGCTATTTATAGTGCTCAAGTTTTTGTCTTTTGAGTGCACACGTGTAGAACGATGGAGTTTGGTGTCGGCGACATCACTGGAACCAAGAGATTTCAGGATAAAGATATATCTAAAATACTTTTTTCCAACACCGATCAGTTAGCTTTTGATCAGGAGAGCCCACAGGAAGTTCACACTGACCTATTAAGGTTACGTAAAAGACTAGTGGAACTTGAACTTCATGGGTTAACATTGTCTCAATATCATAAAGAGAATTTAGTGCCGAGAGGCTTTAGAATTAAAAACCAACCTACGTTGGGACGTAATTGTAAGGAATTTTGCAGGCAGTGGTGTTTGATCCTGAATCAGTGTAGTTTTGACCTAATGCTCTTGGTCATCCAGCAGGTGAACGCCGACATCAAAGCTGTGGAGAAGGATATCAAAGCCTGTGAGATTGCAGGTTTAGATATTATCAAAGCCGACAACAGTGTTGATTGGTTAGCTAAATTGGATGAAAATATAGCAACATTTAAATCAGACCTGCTAGCCTTTAAGAGAGGTAAATACAAGAAAGTCAAAGAGGATTATAGGGAGTTTCGGGTATATCCATGGTTGATACCTCAAACTAATAGACGACAGTGGCAACAGGGTAAGACGTTTAAAAGACGACAATTTACTGACATTGAATCTAACACATCCCTGAGTGACTCAGATACTTCTAGTAAATCTAGACATTTTTTAGGAGACAAGGCGTTTTCACGCAACAAAACATCATCAGAAAAGGAGCTAGAAAACCCTGTAGGAGAGGGGGTGTCAGGCATCAAAAATCAAAGAGAAAAATACCCCAGGACGACCCGCAAATAGCTCTGTTTAATTTATCTTCTTATAAATTAACTGACCCAGAGGCTGCGGTGTTAGCCAAGGGTCTGTCATTTGTTCAAACTCACCGACAAAAACCATTTGATTTTGAGGTCGAGCTCTACAGATTTCACAGGCAGCTGCGTCTCAAAGACTTCTTCAGTAAGCGGACAGCCTCCGATTATAAAACAACCCCCTTTAGAATTGCCAGTACCTTTGATCCGCCCTCAACTAACGCATCAATAGAGACCTTTATGCGTCTAGTAAGGATGGATACGATACCGATTTTACGGAAAAGCAGGATTAAATATTCAAATCTAAATAAGGAGGAGGCATCAGCGATTAAAACTTTAAATAATAATGTTAACATTGTGATACGCCCCGCCGATAAAGGCGGGGGCATTGTTATAATGGATAAATCTAAGTATATTGAGGAAGTAATGAGACAGCTGTCAGATGAAACCTGTTATAAAAGACTCCAGTTTGACCCCACATTTAATTTTAAGAAGGAAATTGACTCCATTATCCAAATAGGTTGTAACAACAGTTGGATAGATGAACAGACTGTGAAATTTCTGATTCAGGACTACCCGAGGATCCCCCTCTTGTATATCCTGCCAAAGGTGCACAAGAGTTTGGTGGATCCTCCGGGTAGACCCATTATCTCCTCGAGAGGATCACTGGGACAACCTTTGTCACAGTATGTCGACTACCTGTTACAGCCTGTAGTTCAACGTACCCCATATTTTATCAAAGATACCTCTGACTTTATTAATAAATTGGAACAATTTGGACCGCCGCCCACTGATTGCCTTTTGGTGACGCTAGACGTCTCTAGCTTATATACTAGTATTGACCATTCAGAGGGGATAGAAGCAGTCAGGGATGCTATCACCACCAGTCCACACTATGAGGGTCCACCAGTTGATTTTTTGTTATTATTGATTGAGATCATCTTACATAAGAATTATTTTTTATTTAATAATTCCTTTTTTCTGCAACTTCATGGGACAGCGATGGGGTCTAATATGGCCCCATCGTACGCCAATTTATTCATGTACAATTTTGAGAAAAACAATATCATGAATGATATAGATTTTGCAAAATACATCCCATTTTATGTTAGATTTATTGATGACCTCTTCATGCTGTGGACTGGTGGTGAGCAAGCATTGACTCAATTTGTGGAGAAGTTGAACAGCAGGCCTGGCTCAATTAAATTTACCTATCGATTCAATAAGGTAAAAATGGAGTTTTTGGATGTATTGGTAGGAATTGATGTAGGAAAATTCACTACAAGTGTTTTTAGAAAACCTACAGACAAAAATACGCTTCTTCTTGCATCCAGCTTTCACCCACAGCCTCTAAAGAATGGACTTCCTTACTCTCAATTAGTAAGAGTGACGCGTATTACCTCGGATCACACCAAACTGCCAGAGGCTCTAGCTAATATGGGGCAAAAATTCATTGAACGGGGCTATGACCCATTGGAAGTGAAACAAGCGATTACGAAATGTCTGGGTCTTAAACGAGAGGACCTGCTGGCTTCCAAAAAGAAAAGTGCTGAAATTGAACGTCTGGTATTCACGAGTACCTACTCAATTACATCGGGTCTTGTCAAAAAGTCTATACTGAAGCATTGGCACATTGTCCAGACGGATCCTGCTTTGAATAGATTCTGCGCCAATACACCCCTCTTTAGCTATAAGAGGAGCAGGAATCTTAAGGAACGGATCACGCAGTCTGACATCAGCCCTGGGGTGATGGGTAACCCAAATTGGCTGAGCCTCCAAAGGGGAGCCTTCAAATGTGGTGGCTGTGCCAACTGTATTTTTATGCTGACTGGCAAAGAATTTGTGCATCCCGAGCTGGGAGTTAAACATACATTAAGATACAGAATAACTTGTGATACCCGATATGTTACATACATTATTATATGCCCTTGTAAAAAAATATACGTGGGCAAAACAATCCGGATGTTAAAAGAACGAATTTCTATGCACTGCTCATCAATTAAAAAAGCATTACAGATATTGGAACCCAGCACACCACCGGTGGCCAGACACTTTGCGAATTGTGGTCACAAAATAAAGGACTTTAAATTCATGCCTCTTGACCATGTACGACCAATGAGGAGGGGTGGAGATCGCAATAAACAGCAACTAAAGCAGGAAAGTCGATGGATATATATGCTGAATGCTACTGCCCCAGTTGGGCTCAATGAGGAATTAGGTCTATCTTGTTTTTTTTATAGATGATGTGTGGTCTTGAGGCCAGGTCTGCTGTTCACAATTTAGTATGATTTATAAGCTGATACCTTCTCCACACAGATACTCCCGTTCATGTTTAAATACAATATGTATGTAGTTCATTAGTATTTTTAAGTTTTTGCTTAGATTGATCTATATGCGTTGATATTTATTGCACAGGAGATATGTGGCTACATGTTAATAGATTGACATATGGCCAGCCTTAAGTGGTGACTACTATAAGCTAGGAGGATGCTATGGGTGCTAATGATCATCCAGATAGGTAAGACTAACGGGTCACCAATAAGAATTGTGCTATAATATACACGCATAGTTGCCAATAACATCTGTGATTTCGGATGTACATTTTTGTTTTTGTATGTAGATTTAGTAATTTTTTTGAGACACGCTGTGTTGTCCTGATGTTGCCGTTTTTGGTGGGTGGGGTGATGTAGCCGAGTTGCTAGGTTACAGGGAGGCCATGGGCTGTACGTCATGTTAGGAGGGCGGCGAACTTAGGACGAGTAGGCCAATGAGTGAACCGCTGTATGCCTGGAGGGGGTGTGTGACGCACCCACACGTCGCGGTCACGTTGCGTGTGGGGGTGGAACGGACCTTGTCCATGGCAACGGACGGGACGCCGGGAGACGCTTCTGCATAGTGCGACGCAACCTGATGACGTCACAGGTAGCCGTCCGGTTATCCGGGCAGCTCTACGCACACGCCCCAGCATGACACCGGGCGACACTTAGGATAACGATAAGGACAGGTGAGCACATTAGGGTAATTTAGTGGGTATAAATAGAGGGTGCTTGGTAGAATGGTTTGGTTTACTCCCCTGAGGACAGCGATAGCCGAAACAGCTGTAGGGAGACCCAGCTGGGTCCGACTCGCATCCCCAGCATGATTCAGGATACGTAAGATGTATATGATTGTTGGAACTGTATTTCCAAGCTGCTATTTTGCACAAAAAGTTTGTCATTTTTAAATTGGCATAAAAACGCAATTTTGGATATTTAAGGAGTGCTGGTTTTCTTCTACAACATAAGCCCCAGCTGGAGCCTCATGGTGTGGCAGTATTTCATTTGAATGATCTCTAACCGGGCACCCTATATAAAATATGGACAGTGTTGTGCGGACCAGGATGTATATGTATATATATATATATATATATATATACATATATAATGCTGTTACATGTAAAATATAGCACATTACAGTGTATTATTGAGGCAGGAGTCCAGTAATGTGGGTCTACACACCCATCAAATCTGTCACCAAACAGCCTGGGGCAGGGAGATTAGCAGGGCTGCTTTATCGTGGAAATGTTTCATATAATTGATGAACCCCTATATCTTGTGAACTGCCTGGAACCCTTTCTGTGTTGTTCGCACTGGATCACTTAACATTTTCTTGCAGCAAGTAGAATTTGAAAGGCCCTTACACATGATAAATAAAAAATAAATCCCAGCTGCTGCGATACCTAAAATAGAGGTCTAAAAACTTGTTTGAACTTGTGAAGACCTGTAGTGCATTTTTATCTAACACATTCATGAAGCACATTTACAGTGCAATCCAATGACACCAAGATATGTTCTCGGAGTCTGTACAGTTATTATTGACTTAAAGCTACAAACCCAGTAACAATCAGAAAGCGCTATCGTGTGTATGAACAATTCTTAGTTTTTAGTTTATTTACGACTTAATACCATAATTATTTGGATTAAAGGTGTGTTATTTCACACATGTCAATTCAAAGTAGAGCTTTAATATAAGGACCAGTCCTTTTATTCATCCCTAATGTCGTAAGGAAAAAACAATGCACTCTCCTGCTATAACACAAAAAGACTCCATCTGAGAGAGTAGGGAACACCTCAAGAGGGGCCCATTTATCAACTAGTGATAAAACTCATTGTGAATGATAAAACTTGTTGCGTATGTTAATGGTGCTCCAGCCAATCAGCTCCCAATTGTCATTTTTCAAGTACATGACAGTTAGGAAATGAACACATGACAGTTAGGTGCTGATTAGCGGGAGAACCATTTATCGTATGCAATGAGTTTTATCATTCAAAAGGAGTTTGATCACTCAATAAATAAGCCCCTTAATTCTCTATAATACTTTTGATAAGAAGAATGTTTGTGATCCAGCAAGTGCAGGATGCTTTACAGTGAAATTCTGAATGTTTATTATTATTATTATTATTATTATCTTCTTAAAAATGAAGCCAATGTTATTAATTCTCCTTAGAGTAAAGAAATAAATACAGATCAGCACCCAAGCGATAACTAAAATGATCTGTGACTGCTTCATCTGTTACTGTCAGCTGCAGCTTGTGAAGTCTGTCAATACAGATGCCTTGTGCATTTGTTTTTATTTAAAGACCATCTCTCCTTCCTTGGTACTTGGGACAGCTGATGTCAGCCTGAGCAACATAAATAATGGCTAACCACATCCGCAAGTTTCATGTAGGGAGATTAAAAAATAAATAAAAATCAGGTCTATACAAGGTTTTTATGTCTTAATAAATTATTAATTATCTAAATATGGAAATCTCACCTATTTTTATGCCATACTCCCTAATAATTAAAAAAAATTTTGTTATGTATCCCAAGTACCCACTAAAGTTTGTTCATATCTTCCAAGTACCCACTAACGTATATAAATTAGTTTCATATAAGTTTTTTCTTTGCTAATACATTAAACTGTTATTTTGACTTAAATCTAGCAGATTGTAGCACCCATTGACTGTGTATGAGGGGTACAGATTTCACGGTTAAGAAAGCCTGATCTAAATAATCTTTGGCAAGCGCGGTGCTTATATATATATATATATATATATATATATATATATACTTTATACCACTTATTGTACTCCTAGAAACATAGGGGGTAATTCAGATCTGATCGCAGCAGCAAATATGTTAGCTAATAGGCAAAACCATGTGCACTGCAGGGGGGGGCAGATATAACATGTGCAGAGAGAATTAGATTTGGGTGTGGTGTGTTCAAACTGCAATCTAAATTGCAGTTTAAAAATAAAGTAGCCAGTATTTACCCTGCACAGAAACAAACCCACCCAAATCTAACTCTCTCTGCACATGTTACATCTGCCCCTCTGTAGTGCACATGGATTTGCCCATTAGCTAACAAATTTGCTTCTGCGATCAGGTCTGAATTAGGCCCATAGTATTTGGCAGCAGTTAAGAACCATTTGGCCCATCTAGTCTGCCCTTCTACGGTGTGGTTATTAGGGTTAGGCGTTACTGTATATGCATTCTCTGTTTACTCTTGACACAGTTTATCAGTTGACATACTGTACTACTTACTTGATTTTATTTTCATTTGTTCAATCATGTGTTCACCAATGATCGCTACTTAATTTAATGTACTGTTTATGCTGCATATTCAATGCAGTGAACACAGTGAATCACAAGCAGGTGAAAAGCGTCCATACAGATGTAGCCTAGCAGAGCAGTAACTTCTCTAAGTACCCTGCAATATGCAGCCAATCAACATCAAATATATACTAGCACGTCTTATTAAAGTGCATGGAGATAAAGTACCAGACAATCGGATCCTAACTGTCATTTTTCAAACCCAGCCTGTGATATGGTAGTTAGGAGCCGATTGGCTGATACTTTATCTCCAGCGACTATATCTCCATCCAAGTATTAGTAAATAGACCCCACAGAATCCAAACTACACATTTATTGTGCTAAGATTAATTTACCTTGTTCTAACAGCAACGGGGTTAATGGCATTTTCCTTAAACTGGGCCTCTCACTAGTTGTAAGTATTATTAGCCTTTGTTAGAATTTGATAACCGTGAAGAGCTTCTGGCTATGTTTTGAGTGTCATTATATCCCATGATGGAAAGGCAGATACCCAAATATATCCCCTCTAGTTATCTAGCAGTTTTCATGAGTTGTTTTACAAAGCTGTCCTGCGGAGCACCCGCCCATAGATTGTCATCAGGCAGTTAGGATTACTTGCAAATAATAGCCATTCTTTTGTTAGACAGTCTGCCCAGGGCAGCTAAGCCATGCAAGGAGTGTTCTTGGAGTGCAGTTGCTGTAAGGGACATTTCTTTTTCTTAAATAAAGATTATTGGAAAGCAGCACATCAGCTTTCCCTGTTACCCTCTCATCAGCTGTAAGTAAATCATTGGTTTAGGTTTGCATCTTCCTGTAGTATGATTTGTGAGGCAGGGCCAAAACTGGGATTTTCAGAACCCGGGCAGTAATTTAGTGCCCCGCCCCCATCCCCACAAAAAATAAAAAAATAAAAAATCCAAACTACGCCACATAGTGGTGCAACCTTATTCTCATTACACTGCACATTAGTACCCCTCCCAGGGAAGAGAGGGGAGAGCGATGGGAGAGAGATAGAAGAGGGGAGAGAGAGAGAGATAATATGCACCAAACATCCCTCAGACCTGCAGACCCCCAGTAATACACACACAGTATATATATAGATCCCCTTGATGAAGTCCACACTAAGGACGAAACACGTTGGTATTCTTGTTGTATCCAGGAATGCCATCTTGGACAGATCAGCCTTTGTATTTGTGACCTCCTGTACGTGTGCTACCTACCGTTAGCTGATATGTGTTATTTATTTGTTTTTAAGTATGTATTTATTAAGATTAAAACTGTGTTTTTGAAAAAAGGAAAAACCTTGTTGGTTGGGATTGCGTTCCTTGGATTTTACACAGTATCTGTTGCTTTTAAACAAATATGCAGAGTTAAGATGTTGCACACGATGGTCTCTATATTTTCATTTTTCTTTTATATACATCTTGGTTATATAAGACGCTAACTAAAAAGCTAAGTCTATTCTCAAAATATTTGTTCACCTGAGCACATTTTGCACTTTGTACGTTTTTTACTAGTAGGCACATTAGGATGTAATTGTTTACTAAGATATATATATATATATATATATATATATATATATAGAGAGAGAGAGCGAGAGCAAGGCCTTCTCCCTTTACCATGATGGCGCCATGTGCGGCTGCATAACGTGCCTAATGCGCAGGCCCTGGCTACAGGAAGTGATTGCTGTGGTCTGGGGTGGAGGACCAGCTGGTCGAGAGAGCCAGGCAGAGATTTTGACGCCCCCTCAAAACCGGGGGAACGTGACTCCTTAGGCTCCTCCAACCCTCAGTTGCGGCTCTGTGTGAGGAATGCAAAGTAGATGTGAAAGTAGCAAAGTTTACTGATGGAAGCAGAAGCTGTTTGTCTGTTTTCCAAAACAAGAATGAAAGTAAATGCTCACAGAAGTAAATCCTAAAGGATAATTTGTTTACTTAATCTGGTTGTTACATTAGGCGTAATAATGAGGTCAATAAATTGTGGACAAGCTAGTGAGGTAAGAGGTTGGGAACACGTGCATTTAGGCTCTCGTGCTACCTCCTTCAAATTGAGTCATGTTTCATCTCTATTGTTCAAGATGATCATACTGCTTCACTGTAAGTTACCCACCCATTGGCTCCAGGTTATTGGGACAAGTGGAAACAGTTTATATATTGTATGTATAACTCAGGTACTGTTTAGTTGTAGGAAGCGCTGCACGTTTTACAAAAAATTGCCAAGATGATTAAACCACTTTACCCAGAGGGTGCGGCTATTTCTTCATCTATGATTTTCTTATGTGAGAAATCAATGTCTGATGTGACCTAATATCTCTTTCTGTCACTTATATTTTCATCCAGGAAGCTGCGTTATGCCGACAACTTCCTATGGAGTCAGAAAGCATTGGCCCCGTTCAAAGCACAGTGAGCCCCCCTGCCATGAACCAGGAGATAAGATCTATAACAAATAACGGATCTGACCCTTTCCTCAATAGGTAAGTGACTGTACTAACAGCCACATTTTCTTCACAAATCTATGTAAACATGGAAGAGTTGGCTCTCAGCCGACCAAATAGCTGGCGCTAGTGATATGCGAGGGATAAGGCTCACAGGGCCTTTACTATGTATTATCGGGAATATTGCCTCAGCTCACACTATGGCTTTGTCCACATGAGCAGCACAGGATAAGTACCAATCTCCATTTTATCTATTTTTCCTCCACAGTGGGCCATACCACTCACGAGAACAAAGCACGGACAGTGGCCTCGGCCTGGGATGTTATAGCATCTCCACAACACCTGAAGATTTTCTCAGTAATATGGAAGAAATGGACACAGGTATAAAAATACAACAAATAAAATAATACTTTTGTGCTTGCATAGTGGTATTTTGTGAACCTTTTGTAGGTTCTTCAAAGTTAGGGGTTGATGTATCAATCAGTGAAAAGAGTGGAAAATTTGCCCATAGCAACCAATCAGAGAAGTGGGTCAGTGGAGAAGTTGCCTATTATTATTATTATTATTATTATTATCCTTTATTTATATGGCGCCACAAGGGTTCCGCAGTGCCTAATTACAGAGTACATATGCCTATAGCAATTAATCAGCATTGAGGTAATATTTATAAAGCACTGTACATTCTATAAACTGATAGGTAGAACCTGATAGGTTGCTATTGGCAACTTCTCCATTCTTTTCACTTTTTTGAATGCTATAAACCTTTGTCACCCATTTGGAAATTGTGACATACTGATGTGTCCTCATACATCTTGCCTCAATACGCCATGCAGCAAGAGATGCCTAGGGTGAGTCACCTGGCAGCTCCCAGGCAGTTCTGCTAACGACAGGCGTCTTTTTTTGGCTGAACATGTGCACAAGCACTTATGCTGATTAAAGTGGTATACGGCATGCCTATATTCTGTGTGCAACTGTGGCTGTATATACGAAATACAACAAAAATTCAAAAACAGCGCTCCAACTCAAAAGTGCAGCAACAGAAGCTAGGGTGATCCCAACCACCACAAATACTAGAAACAACAACACTGGTAAGCAACTGTGCGCACCCTCTTGGTGTATAGTCCCAAAGAGTCTATGTGTAATACCACAGAAATTTATACCAAAATATCACACTGATTCCATGTGTTATAAATTGGAATATTCCGGTCCCCAGTCTAATTCGATCTTAAAAATAGGCTCCAAATATCCAGTCTTTTATCTTAATTGTTCACCAAGAGGGTGCGCACAGTTGCTTACCATTGTTGTTGTATATACGAAATGCTACATTACAGTGATTTCCAGCAAAACATTTCGTATGTAGATACATCCGCAGTCACACACAGAATGTAGGCATGCTGCATATCATTTTAATCAGCATAAGCTGATTGTGCATCCAATTCACATAGCAATGCGACTTTGATGCATTTAAACTGAAATAAAAACAATCGGCACTGCAGAGTCACACCACGGCATGGCATGACTAGAAGGGCTGTTTAAACTGACTGCAGCAAGGATGTAGGAGGACACATCTGTATCTGGCAGCATGCCTCTTATGAGTCTTTTATTGTAAGGATGTTGCAATAAACAACCCATAATAATGAATACATACGAATAAATTTAAAAACCAAGGTAAAGCTGGTTAAATCACCTCATTTTCAATGCAAATTTAATTCCTCCATCATCCCTATTACATTATTTCATATTCTATTAAGACGGCTCACCTGACTTTCCTAATTTTTTGGGCTATGTTTACACTTTTGTTTAAAAAATAAAATAATGGGTTCTGATACATCAATAGAGAATCGTTGCCCAAGGAAATAAAAATGACATACTAATAGGTATGACATCATACTAGTATTAATTCCAGTGGCGGCATCGGGGTGGGTGACACCTGCTGCAGCCAAGAGCCCCTCTGCGTGTTCCCAAAAAGGAAGCATGGCTTTGCAGGTAGGGGCCATGGCCTCACAGAAGTCCCCCTACTGTCATCACTACAGGGGCGCGGCCTCCCCGGAAGCCCCCGATTATCTCACACCGGAGGCATGCCCAGCATCCCCGGAGAGGCTGGGCTGCCACCGGAGACTCTGGCTGCACTGCTGGTTCCTGCTCGGTGACAGGGGCCGAGTGCTGCAGGATAATGTCACATTGCAGAATCTGGCTCTCGTCACTGCGGAGTAGCCAGAATTACTCCCAAAGCCACCTTGTGACGCTTCTGATTAATTCTGTGGTCACAGATAAGTCAGTTGCATTTTATAAAGATTCAGTTGGATCACACAAGCGTGACAAAAGTTTTATGGTGCCCATTGGGAATTTATTTCTTGGCCCACCCAATGACTCCAGGGTCTGTTGAGTTTTGTTGTTGCCGTGTTTGGCCAGTTTAGCTTTATTTCCTTTCTTAAGACAAACCGATCATAGTTACAGCTTAAAGCCAAGTTTCTATTATGTTCTCGCAGGAATTCTTTCTACTTTTAAGTCCCAATTTTTTTTTATAGGTGAAATTCTCGGCCAGCCAGCCCTTAACCTGAACCCACAAACACGTTTTCCTGACTTTCTTGATGCTCTTCCGGGGACGAATGTAGACCTGGGGACACTGGAGTCTGAAGATCTGATTCCAAGTCTCAATGATGTGGAATGTGTGCTGAACAAAAATGAGACCTACCTCACCTGGCTGTAGATGTTGATGCTCAGGCTGCCCCTTTTCCTTTCCAACAACCTTGCTTTAATTGCTTTTTCTCATGTGGAAATATGCGAAGAGCCTCAGAAAGAGTTTGTCATAGACAAGCTGCCATATTGACTCGAGCTGTATTAAGATAGCTAAACTGATCATTTTCTGAATCATATATATTGGTTTATTAGTGTGTATATTTTTCTATTTGATTCATGACCACTTTGCCAAGTCTTTGATTACATAGAGTTAACGGTGGCACACAGGGCCACGTTTGCATGTTACACTTCTGTATTCAGATCTATAAATGGTTTTAGTTTTTAAGAAGGTTATAAGTTACAAGAAGTGAATCAAATACAACCTGTCCAGTATATGTACACTTTATTTATAACTATAAGGCTTAAAGCATTTTAACCTTTTTAATATAAGCTTTAAATAAAATCATTGTAATATTAGAAAATTTGTGCTGGAAATAGAATAACAAGTAGTTTTGAAACCAAGCTACCTTTTTAAAATCTTTTTTCCATTGACTTTATTTTTGCAGAAGCACAAACATTATGTTTAGAGTTGTTTTTCAGTATATTACTGTATAGCTTTTAGATAAAAAAAAAAAAAAAATATATATATATATATATACTTCCAGTTTGAAAGTAGCAGTATGTTCAGTAACCGCTAAACACTACAGCATTGACCAGTTTGGTACTAACTACCACTTTTTTTTTTCTTTTTTTTTTACAATGTGATTACAATTTTTTTACTGTTGTTTTTAATGCATATTAGATTTTATTGTTTATTTTATTAAGCACTATTGTTTTTTAACTAATTGAAGCTGATGAAGTCAGTTTTTTTTATAACATAATGTAACGCTATCTCTGACACTATCAAAGGGAGTATTTTGAATACAAAATTAAATAGTGACACATGTGGGTTACTGAGAGCAGAAAACAATTGGAGGGTAATTAGGGGAAATATAATCAGTTTATATATGATTATATATATATATATATGTGTGTGTATATATATATATATATATCTGAACCCACTTTACATATTTGTATTCCTTATGATTCTTTTAAAGGTAAGAAAAATATATACTGTATTTTCTGACCTGCCCTTCCAACAATGATATGTTAATCATTAGCCACAGTTGGAGTGCAGCACGTGGTATATTACATTGGAGATGTGGGACTGAATAAGCATTGAGAGCACCAGTTAGACAGCTTTAGTCACAAATGCAGATGACGTCCTAAGAATCCATAAATATTTTTTAATAAATATAATATTTATATAAAAAGACTAAGCTTTATTATTTGTAACTTTTTTGAGTAAATGGATTTTTAAAAGGCATTATTGAACCAAGTCTCTTGCTGTTTAATCCACAAGAGATATTCTTTGCACTTACTGTGGGTGTACGGCCTTGGAATTGCAGTACACCACTTTATTTGGCAGGATAGACCTTCTGTTTTATTTGGGCAGATGAAGAATGACATAAATTCTAGAAGTGCAATGGCTGGAATCTAATGGGCTTGGTGACATGGGTACTGAAAGACTGGATATTCATGGAGAAATAAAATGACCATTTACAGTTGCTGGTACTGTACATTTTTATATAATAGTTAACCAAACTATAGTCAATATACAAATTGTGTGTAGCATTACATTACTAGCAAGTTTAAGTTGAGACATGGTGAAGTAATTAAAATGTGCATTTTATCCACATAGAGTACTTTAGAGACTTTTTGCGGGCTGAGAAAATAAACTCTGAAATACAGCATATCAATTGATGGAAAACTAGAGACAACACTGGGCCAGATGTGGGGATGGACACATTTTACGGCAAAAACGCAAAAAAAAGTAAAATCAGCCAAAGAAAGATGCATTTTGCTCAATATAATGTAAAGTAACCTTACAGTACACAATAGAATTACTGTAAATACCTTCCAACTGTCCCAATTTGAGGACTCTGTTCTGATCGGGACAGCTTAGCCCCCATTTGGCCAGAAGGTAGTGAGGAATGTCATAGCAGGTGAATGGGTGGATAGAGCACATGCCATGATGTGCGCAGAATTCAAAAGATACATTGATGGGAGATCAGGACAAGGACCTGTCCAACATGGCAGAAATTCTGACCACTCCTTATTTTACTGTAAGAGGCGGAAGCATGCACTTGTTCCGTGTCTGGAACCTAAAGGTTGGGAGGATTGTTTCAATGGAATGTCATATGCTTAAGTCTGTCTGGATACTGTGTCTGGATACTTATTAATACATACAAAAGTCACATTTAAATTGTTAAATACAATTAAATATAGACTGACATTCTAAATAAAAGTTCCACTTAAGCTTAAATAATACAAACCTCCATTGTCTCCTAGTTTATAAGTCAAATGGGAAAAAACATGTATACATCCTCAGGCTCACTGCATCATGTTACTAGATCACTGTCAGTTGATAGGCTATGTTCCCGTGAATCGAAGTTTAACCCAGAAAATGCCTGCCTCCATTGTAGGTAGTACCCTCGCCGACACAGTACCAGTGGGGATGGTTTGGAGCGTAATGGGTGTATGTATGGGAGAAATAGGTGTGACCTAGGAGAGTCCGGGGTGTATCCACTTTTGTCCCAATCTGTCCTTAAATGGTAGGGGCTATACTTTAGGCAATGGACACACTTTAATTCCTACGGTATGGGCAATCTCTCTATTGTTAGCATCACAATTTAACACAATGTATGTGATTTAAGTACCAAAGCAGTGTTTCAAAGTATGCTGGTAATTGTTTGTAGGTGAATAAACTTACTGTCATTTATCACAAGTAGATTGCAGAATTAATTGCTAAATAATAAAGTGTTAATTGAGATTAGGAAGTACAGTAGTTGGAACAGTTGCTTATGGAAAGTGGGGTGTAGCCATAAACTAACGGAGGTAATGATGTTCTGAATTGTAGTGCCACCTAGACTGACTCAGTCATCGATGAAATAAGCCTTGTTTATGAAATATTTGCTACTCCATTTTGTAACTTATGCCTTTATAACGTTATTTTAGTTACTGCCAGGAGTTAATGTTTTTACAGCATGTTGCATGGATTTTAAGCAGTACAGATTTTGGAGGTTGAAATTGATAGGAAAGTTACTGAGGTCTATACCAATGAATTACAAGGGAGCTGAAGCATTTATAGTCGTGCAATACGAGATGTCCTTAAATAAGTCTGAGATCATTTACAGTATGCTTGGTTCAAGCTCAAAGGCAGTCTGGTACATTTCCTGCTGTACACCAATAGCGTGAAGGACAGTTCTACCTTGGCAACCAACAGAACAACATAAAAGTCAAATAGCAACTAAGGAGATACCACACTGCATTAAAGAAGTGAATGAGAAAAAACAATTGTTATGACTTTACTGCTTTCCTATGTTATACAAGGCCAGCAGAAATCTGTGTAACAAATCATTATTGTGTATCTATGAAATATACATCTGTCTGTTTGGAATTTGCAGTGTTTTTTCTTTTTTTTTGGTGTACTATTGGCTCAATTTGGTCCAAGCCCATACCAGATCTTAACATGTGTGGCAAGCCTTACCAAGAACCAATTAATGCAATAATCACAAATACAACAATGCTTGGACATTGGAAGCTCTCGTATCCTTTGGGTGGGTCCTGGATGCCTTGGGCCCATTCCCCCTAAATCAACACCTGCTTCATACATAATGGGTGGCAGGGTGGCATTTTCTATTCTTGGGAATACGGACTTGGCAAAACACCACACTCCTCAGGGGTGGATTAGGGGTCAGGCCACCCCTAGGCACATTACTAGCCACCACCCCATCACATCACTGCCCCCCTTTATTTCGGGGCCAGTCCAGATACCTCAAGACCACCAAAGCAGCACCAACCTAACCCCTACTTCCTTCCGGGCAACAAATTTGCTGTATATTTTCCCACTTGGTGTGCCGCCCCTAGCCGCATGCCTCACATGCCTAGTGGGAAATCCACCACTCACACTGCCATTGCTAACATGGAAAAAAGTTGCCGGCAAAAAAAAAAAAAAAATAGTTGCTGGTACCAGCCAATGCTCCAAGGTGACAATTAAAACACTGTACAGGTCCGGCGCATGCGCAAAGTACCGAACATGGGGCATGCGCTACACTTGCGTCAGGACCCAGGCCCATTGTACGTCCCTCTCTCTTTATGCTCACTTAAAACACAGGCCAAAGCTAGTGGTATAGAGGGTGATATAAATAGAATATATATGCATATTTACTTAAAAATGATCATTGGTTATAGAGTCAGGTGCATAAAGGGGGAGTACAAGGATCTGTATTTTTCACAGCACAGGCCCTGTGTATGGAACATACTGTACTTTGTTTTTCATATAGTGAGTAAATATACAGACATCCCAACTACAGGGTGCATGGAATATAGTATCCAGTTGTGTTACTTTTTTCACACTTTTTTGTTATAGACCATATTTAAAATACAGTAAATTGATATACTGTAACACTATCTAACTGTTAGATCATGCAAAATGCAGCCTGCCAGGCCAATTGGAATTCAATTCATTGATATTGGTCATTATTTCAGTTGTGAATAATTTACCTTTTAATTTGTTAAAATCTTTTTTCAAGATAATCATGTACAGAGTACTGTCTAATCAAATAGTGAAGAGGACAAAAAGTTCCTTAAAATACAAACACGGATATGCAGATTTTACCAAACACATGTTAAGATCTGATAACTTGGTAATTAAATGGGGCAATGCATTGCATCTCTTATTCTCATTAAACACTTTTGGTTTTCTTTACTGCACTTCAATCTATAATGGAACTGATGGACACTAAAATGTTGTTATTGATAATCACCCTAAAATTGGTGTTTCAATACAAATCACATTGGGGGATATGTACTAAGCCTTGGAAGGTGATAAACTGGAGAGAGATCATGGGGCAGATGTATTAAGCCTGGAGAAATGATAAATCAGTGATAAGTGCAAGGTGATAACATACCAGCCAATCAGCTCCAATATGTAAATTTACAGTTAGGAGCTGATTGGTTGGTGCATTATCACCATGCACTTATCACTGCTTTATCACTTCTCCAGGCTTAATACATCTGCCCCAATGTACCAGCCAATCGGCTCATAACTGCCATGTTACAGACTGTGGGGCAGATGTATTAACCTGGAGAAGGCATAAGGAAGTTATAAACCAGTGATATGTGCAAGGTGATAAAGGCAGCAGCCAATCAGATCCTAACTGTTAATTTACATATTGGAGGTGATTGGCTGGTGTGTTTATCACCTTGCACATATCACTGGTTTATCACTTCCTTATGCCTTCTCCAGGTTAATACATCTGCCCCTGTGTTTGAATAATGACAGTTAGGAGAAGATTAGTTGGTACTTTATGTTTCTCCACTTTATCACACTCTCCAAAGCTTGATGGTTTGTTCCATACTTCCATTATGTGTTATCAGACTCTTGTAGCTGAACACCTGGGCACATCTAGGGGTTTATTTAATAGCATAATGCGATGTGTGCTATAGTCCTACTCCCCCATTCTACCAATCAAATGATAGGTTTCATCTGTACCAGAAAAGTGACATCTATATGGTGATTGGTTACCAGGGTTATATCAGATTAAGCACATTGTATTATGTCTTTAAATAAGTACTTGAACATGAATATATATTAAAAGAACACTATGGCCGCCATTTTACAGCTCTATGCTGATTGGCACTACATCAAAGCAGTTCAATGCAGTGTTATTTACATATTTTGATATGACTACATTAAATAGCGTATTTTTCTGTAAGTTAATTTCAGGCACTACAATTAATAATGCAAAAAATTTAATATGCTCCATCTTTTTATGTACTTTATAATCAAAGTGATTGTTTTGTTTGTCTGAGTGTTCTGCATATGAACATATGTTGACTATGAAGCTAGGGCCACATGGACAGAACAAATACCCATAGTATTTCCTTTTGTTTGTTTATACCATCTTATTGATGTGAATAGCCGACTCTGCTTTCTTGTTTGGCCAACTATGCAATAAACCCTCCAGAAAGTAATTCTGCCTTGTTCTCTTATTTACTTTATTGCAGCGTGTATGTGTATTGTGTATTATGTATGTTTGTTATGTCTGTTATCAGATCATAATAATGAGTAAATGGGATACTGTAGTTAAATCCCAATGATGGCCATACTTTAGGAGTGTTTACTGACAAAGGTCAAATGTACAGTGCTCCATATAAACCAATCAGCAATTAGCTTTCTTATCTAGTGCATGTTATACTATGTATGCAAATGTCTTAATGGTTGCTGCAGTTTATTTGCACATTTGGACTTTGTTAGTGAGTAGCCCCTGGAGTATGTTATCAGAGATAGAGCCCAGCATATACTGTAGATAGAATGCAACCACATGGTCCTATTTGATGAAACACTTTTAATTGGCAATCATAATTGTGAAGTATGTGCATTGACTGCATATATATTGAATGCTTGTATCTGCTCTAGAGACAATTTATAAATGCAAGGTATAGTTTCCTACTATGCAAAAGACTTTTGGGGAGTTTTCCCAGACACGAGAGAGAGAGAGAGAGAGAGAGAGAGAGAGAGTACACTATCATCCAGCATCTTCCCACTTCACTGGGGAAGCTATAATAATATATTAATGAGTACGATGTGCAATAAGCTGTTGTACTGTATGTTAAAAATTATATACTGTTTAAAAGCACATGATACTATCAATTTAGGACCTGTACTGGACTCAAGTTCAAAGGGCTCAGAGCTGAGGGGGGCCCGACAATGCTAGATTACTCCCCAGATGCCCTCTGCTTTTCTGAGCATGTGCAGATGCTGGAGCAAGCTCAAACAGGGCATCAATATAAATGTGACAACTCCCAACTTGGCATCTACTATGGGGGAGGGGCAAGTGCACACTGATGATGATAATGACTAGTATCAAATAAACATACACAATGTGAACATGAGGGGCATGATAGGACCCAGAGCAAAGATTTCCCACTCCGCACTACTCCTTATAAATGCAATATTTTGCTCCTTTGCCATCTGCATCTGGACACACTGGACCATGCTGCCAGCCAATATACACACTGGACCATGCTGCCAGCCAATATACACACTGGACCTTGCTGCCAGCCAATATAAAACGGACAACCTACAGGAGCACAAAGAGGGGCTGTGAACTTAGAGTTTGTATCAGATGAGAGTGTCTCAAGGGTGTAACTATAGCTATAGCCATGTCACCGCTATGGGGACTACCACCACAGAGAACCTTGTCCCAGAGATAAAAAATTAGCCTTAACCACTTAATTGACTATTTTTTTCACACAAAACAGCTCAGAATTTGACAGGGTCTTTTTTATTACTTAATACTTATTACTGTGTCCTGCGGGTGGGGCAGCGGGACAGTCCCAAAAAATGGGACTGTCCCGTGAAAATTGGGACAGTTGGGAGGTATGTTTAATATGATTGGGGAAGAAGCAGACCTTGCTAAGGGTATGACTTTATGATGGTATATAGAGGGCCATTTTCTTTATGGATACACCCAGTTGTGCTCTCGTGCCCAGGGCCAGATTAACAATCGGGCGGATGGAGCTACAGCTCCAGGCCTCCACGTAAAAATAGGCCCATCATCATGGTAGCATGATGATCGCTAGCCACATACTGTAGTTGGCCATAAATCATATCTTTTAAGATACTATTTTTATGTTCTCTTACGTCCTAGAGGATGCTGGGATCCATTTAGTACCATGGGGTATAGACAGGTCCCTTGTGAGCCATGGGCACTTTAAAGAGTTTAATAGTGTGGGCTGGCTCCTCCTACTATGCCCCTCCTACCAGACTCAGTTTAGAAAATGTGCCCGGAGGAGCCGGTCACAGCTAGGGGAGCTCCTAGGAGTTTTTCTAGATTTATTATTTTTTGAGTTTAGTTAGGTACAGGCAGGCTGCTGGCAACAGCCTCCCTGCTTCATGGGACTTAAGGGGGGAGTAGGAACCAACGCTAGAAGTTAATGGTTCGCTATCTCCACTGACAGGATACTGAGCTCCTGAGGGTGCTGATCGCAAGCCCATGAGGCGACCGTTCACTTCGACAGCACGGCCGCCACCCCCTAACAGAGCCAGAAGAAAGAAGAGTGGTCGCCGGCGGGAATGGCGGCACAAGGGTGGTTGCGCAGCTCTGACAGGCTGCGCCCCGGAAGGCTCAGCGGCACTTGGTGTACGGCGCTGTGAGGGGCGTCCTGGGCCAGGGCACATACCCTACACTGGTCAAATATGCTAACGGGCTAATCCCGCTGTTAGCAGCACAAATACCTCAGGCTAGTATAATCTATTACGTGCGGGAAGATGCGCCATTACAGGGGGAGGGACTTCTCAGAGCGGATCCAGCACTCATCAGCGCCATTTTCTCCCTGCAGATCACACAGATGAGACTCTGACAGGGAGAGCTGCCCTCCTCTTAACTCCAGCATACCTCTGCAGTACGAGGGTGTTATAGACAGGGGGGGGAGAATGTTGTAAGAACTGTTTATCCTATTAAGGTTACTCAGTAAGCGCCGGCCGTTTATTCTATTAACTGCCTACTGGGGCGCTGTGTGGCTGGCTCCTTATACTCTGACTCTCTGAGGGTACTCTGGGTGAAACTGTGTCGGACATTTTCCTGTGTGTGTGTGTGTGTGTGTGTGTGTGTGTGTGTGTCTGTATATAACACATTACCATGTCTAGGGACTCTGTGTCTTGCGCTGCAGAGTGTGTATCTTCTCCTGAAGAGTCTCTTCCATGTACTCAGGACTGCAATATTACCTTCTAAGTCCGAACCCCCATGGGTCGATTCTATAAGGGAAATGATATCCCAGATTTCATCTAGGATGTCACATAATGAGAATGAAATGCAGGTTTTAAAACAATCTGTAGCGGTTTTGAAGTGTTCAGCTCCCACTACCTCATCTAAGGCCCCCAATACATACCCTAAAAAGTGTGCTCTGGCCCAGATAATGCAGGCTGACATGGACTCCGACTCTGATACAGGGGACGGTGATGGGGATATGCAGGGGGAAGATGCATCCCTTGCTAAGGGGGTGCATTTAATGATTGAGGCCATTAGGGACATTTTACACATTGCTGAAAAAGTACCTGAGCAGGTAGAGGAGACTTACTTTACAGACAATAAGAAATCCTACCTTGCCTTCCCTGCTTCTAAGGAGTTAAACTCCATGTTTGAAAAATCATGGGAAAACCCAGAGAAAAAATTACAGGGTTCATTGCTTTTCCCTTCCCTGAAGAGGACAGTTAAAATTGGGAAAACCCGCCTATAGTAGACGCTACTGTATCTAGGTTGTCTAAAAAGGTGGTTTTACCTGTCCCTGGTTCATCCGTTTTAAAAGAGCCAGCTGACCGCAAGATTGGGACTACGCTCAAATCACTATACACAGCTAAAGGCGTGGCATTAAGTAAGGTGGTCAGGCACATTACTAGAGGAATTAGATACTATGGATAGGAGTGACATTGAATTGTTTTTGCGTCACATACAGGATTCTGCAGGTTTCATGGTGGTGGCCATGAAGGACTTTGGCCTACTTAATGCAAGGTCTTCTTCCATGGCTGTTTCGGCACGGAGAGGACTCTGGCTGCACCAATGGTCTGCGGATGCGGAATCCAAGAAGAGTGTGGAGAACATACCCTTCACAGGTCAGGCTCTGTTTGGGGATGCATTGGATGCATGGATCTCCACGGCAACTGCGGGTAAGTCAACCTTCCTTCCCTCAGCTACGCCACCGACTAGGAAATCTTATCCTACATCTACAATGCAGTCCTTTTGGACTGCGAAAGTTAAAAACTCCAAACCCCCTTCCACTTTCTTTAGAGGCGGCCGGGGGAAATCCAGAAAACCTGCAACAACAGGTTCCCATGAAGAGAAGCCAGATTCTGTTTCCTCTAAGTCTTCAGCATGACGGTGGACCTCCCAGCCTGGTAATCGGGCAGGTGGGAGCCAGACTAAAAGATTTCAGTCACATCTGGGCGTCTTCTTGCCTAGATCCCTGGGTAAAAGGAAGAAGCAGGGAGAAGCTGTTACAGAGCATTGCTCTCTCAACTCAACTACTCCAGGATCATGGGTGGATCCTGAACCTTCCAAAGTCACATTTGGAGCCGACAAGGCGTCTGTCCTTCCTGGAGATGATCCTCGACACGGAAGTGCAGAGGGTGTTTCTACCGGAGGAGAAAGCTTTGGTGATACAATCAATGGTCCGGGAGGTCCTGAAACCTGCCCAGGTATCGGTTCGTCATTACATTCGCCTTCTGGGGAAGATGGTCGCCTCCTACGAGGCTCTACAGTATGGAAGATTTCATGCACGGTCCTTCCAACTGGATCTCCTGGACAAATGGTTGGGATCTCATCTTCACATGCACCAGCAGATTCGCCTGTCGCCGAAAGCCAGAATTTCGCTCCTCTGGCGGTTACAAACTTCTCACCTTCTCGAGGACCGAAGGTTCGGGATTCAGAATTGGATCCTTCTAACCACAGACACAAGTCTCAGAGGTTGCGGAGCAGTCACCCAAGGCGGCACATCTTCTACAAGATCAGGCCATTCAGGTTCAGTCGGACAATGTAATGGCAGTGTCCTTCATAAACCGACAGGGCGGAACGAAGAGCAGAGTGGCAATGTTAGAGGTAACAAGAATCATCCACTGGGCAGAAAAGCACGCGGTGGCGCTGTTAGCAATCTTCATTTCGGGAGTGGACAACTGGGAAGCGGACTTCCTCAGCAGACACGATCTCCATCCAGGAGAATGGGGCCTCCACCCGGAGGTGTTCACAGAGGTGACAAGCTGATGGGGGTGTCCCTCAGGTAGATATGATGGCCTCTCGCCTCAACAAGAAGCTTCAGAGGTACTGTTCCAGGTCGAGAGACCCACACGCAGTGGCGGTGGATGCACTGGTGACTCGGTGGGTGTTCCACTCAGTGTATGTGTTCCCTCCACTTCCACTCATCCCAAGGATTCTCAAACTAATAAAAAGAACAAGAGTTCAGGCGATCCTCATTGCTCCGGACTGGCCAAGAAGGGCTTGGTACGCGGATCTTCTGGATTTACTCCTGGAGGATCTAAGGCCTCTTCCTCTTCGTGAGGACCTATTCAACAGGGGCCATTCGCTTATCAAGACTTACCGTGGCTACGTTTAACAGCATGGAGTTTGAACGCCAGATCTTAGCTCGGAAGGGCATTCCGAATCAGGTCATTCCTAACCTGATACAGTCTAGAAAGGGAGTAACGTCTAAACATTATCATCGAATTTGGAAAAAGTATGTGTCTTGGTGTGAATCCAAGAAGTTTCCAACGGTGGAGTTTCAACTAGGACGGTTTCTCCTCTTTCTGCAAGCAGGTGTGGATGTTGCCCTGCGCTTGGGCTCCATAAAAGTCCAGATTTCGGCCTTGTCCATTTTCTTCTAGAAACAATTGGCTGCTCTCCCTGAGGTTCAGACATTCTTGAAAGGGGTTCTGCATATCCAACCACCCTTTGTGCCTTCTACGGCACCTTGGGATCTTAATGTGGTGCTGCAGTTCCTGCAATCGGATTGGTTCGAATGTATACAAGAGGTTCATGTCAAGTTTCTTACTTGGAAGGCGGTCACGCTGTTGGCATTGGCATCTGCTAGACGTGTGTCAGAATTGGGGGCATTGTCCTGCAAAAGCCCTTACTTGATTTTCCATGAAGATAGATCTGAGCTCATGATGCCTCAGCAATTTCTTCCAAAAGTTGTGTCGGCTTTTCATATCAACCAACCTATTGTGGCGCCAGTGGCTACTGACTCCTCAATTACCTCAAAGTCCTTGGATGTTGGAGGGCTTTGAAGATTTATGTGAAGACAACTTCTTGTTACAGAAAGTCGGACGCTCTGTGTGTCCTTTATGATCCCAACAAGGTTGGGTGTCCTGCTTCTACGCAGACTATTTCTCGCTGGATCAGGTTTACTATCCAGCATGCTTATTCTACGGCAGGCTTGCTGTGTCCAAAATCTGTTAAGGCCCACTCTACTCGTAAAGTGGGTTCTTCCTGGGCAACTGCCCGGGGTGTCTCGGCTTTACAACTTTGCCGAGCAGCTACTTGGTCTGGGTCGAACACGTTTGCTAAGTTCTACAAATTTGATACTTTGGCCTCTGAGGACCTAAAGTTTGGTCAATCTGTTCTGCAGGGGTGTGGTATGGTATGCCGGCGGCCGGGCTCCCGGCGACCAGCATACCGGCGCCGGAAGCCCGACTGCCAGCATACCAACAGCGCGACGAGCGCAAATGAGCCCCTTTCGGGCTCGCTGCGCTCGCCACACTGCGGGCACGGTGGCGTGCTATGTGCACCCCGCTATTTATTCTCCCTCCAGGGGGGATGTGGACCCCCACAAGGGAGAAAAACTGTCGGTATGCCGGCTGTCGGTGCGCCCGGATCCCGACAGTCGGCAACCTGAAGACCACCCGTTCTGCAGGATCCTCAGCGTTCTCCCACCCGTACTGGGAGCTTTGGTACATCCCCATGGTACTAAATGGAACCTCAGCATCCTCTAGGATGTAAGAGAAAATAGGATTTCAATTACCTACCGGTAAATCCTTTTCTCATAGTCCGTAGAGGATGCTGGGCGCCTGCCCAGCACTTCGTTTTCCTGCATTGTTACTTGGTTAAGTACTACATTGTTACTTGGTTAAGTACTGTTGTTCAGCCGATGCTGAATCGTTTAAAGCTGGTTAGCTTGGCTTTCCGTTTGCTATGTGTGATCTGGTGTGAATCTCACCACTATGGGGTAAATTTACTAAGATTCGTATTTTCCCGTTTCAGGTCAAAGTTCAATCACGAATGACATCGACAGTGTAAAATTGCAACTTTTTGAATTGATTACGATGGATTTACTAAGCTGTCGTATTCGGGTTTTTCTTTTGTTCCGATGTCGATGTCATTCGTGGTTTTTTACCTATTTTTACGGCAGTGATTAGCAAAACACTGCCGACTTTTTTTACAATCAATCTCGGCCGGATCTGTGTGATCCGTGCTGGGGTTTATTTTTTTTTTTTTGTAATTAAACACTGTAAAATAATTAAAAAAAATGCGTGGGGTCCCCCCTCCTAAGCATAACCAGCCTCGGGCTCTTTGAGCCGATCCTGGTTGCAAAAATATGGGGAAAAAAATGACAGGGGTTCCCCCATATTTAAGCAACCAGCATCGGGCTCTGCGCCTGGTCCTGGTCCCAAAAATACGGGGGACAAAAAGAGTAGGGGTCCCCCGTATTTTTAAAACCAGCACCGGGCTCTACTAGCTGGACAGATAATGCCACAGCCGGGGGTCACTTTTATATAGTGCCCTGCGGCCGTGGCATCAAAAATCCAACTAGTCACTCCTGGCCGGGGTACCCTGGGGGAGTGGGGACCCCTTCAATCAAGGGGTCCCCCCCCCCAGCCACCCAAGGGCCAGGGGTGAAGCCCGAGGCTGTCCCCCCCCATCCAATGGGCTGCGGATGGGGAGGCTGATAGCCTTTGTTGTAAAAGAAAAGATATTGTTTTTAGTAGCAGTACTACAAGGCCCAGCAAGCCTCCCCCGCATGCTGGTACTTGGAGAACCACAAGTACCAGCATGCGACGGAAAAACGGGCCTGCTGGTACCTGTAGTACTACTACTAAAAAAATACCCAAAAAAAGACAAGACACACACACCGTGAAAGTATAATTTTATTACATACATACACACATACATACATACATACTTACCTTAAGTTCCCACGCAGGTCGGTCCTCTTCTCCAGTAGAATCCAAGGGGTACCTGTTGAAGAAATTATACTCACGAGATCCAGGGGTCCAGGCTCCTCGGGAAATCCAGGGGTAATCCACGTACTTGCATAAAATAAGAAAACGGAAAGCCGAGCCACGAACTGAAAGGGGCCCCATGTTTTCACATGGGACTCCTTTCCACGAATGCCAGAAACCCACTCTGACTGATGTCTAAGTGGGTTTCTTCAGCCAATCAGGGAGTGCCACGTTGTAGCACTCTCCTGATCGGCTGTGTGGTCCTGTCCTCACTGACAGGCAGCACACGGCAGTGTTACAATGTAGCGCCTATGCGCTACATTGTAACCAATGATGGGAACTTTCTGCCCTGCGGTTGACCTAAAGTGACGTCACCGCTGAGCAGAAAGTTCCCATCATTGGTTACAATGTAGCGCATAGGCGCTACATTGTAACACTGCCGTGTGCTGCCTGTCAGTGAGGACAGGACCACACAGCTGATCAGGAGAGTGCTACAACGTGGCACTCCCTGATTGGCTGAAGAAACCCACTTAGACATCAGTCAGAGTGGGTTTCTGGCATTCGTGGAAAGGTGACCCATGTGCAAACATGGGTCCCCTTTCAGTTCGTGGTCGGGACACCGTTTTTTTTTTTTTGTCAAGTACGTGGATTACCCCTGGATTTCCCGAGGAGCCTGGACCCCTGGATCTCGTGAGTATAATTTCTTCAACAGGTACCCCTTGGATTCTACTGGAGAAGAGGACCGACCTGCGTGGGAACTTAAGGTAAGTATGTATGTATGTGTGTATGTATGTAATAAAATTATACTTTCACGGTGTGTGTGTCTTGTCTTTTTTTGGGTATTTTTTTAGTAGTAGTACTACAGGTACCAGCGGGCCCGTTTTTCCGTCGCATGCTGGTACTTGTGGTTCTCCAAGTACCAGCATGCGGGGGAGGCTTGCTGGGCCTTGTAGTACTGCTACTAAAAACAATATCTTTTCTTTTACATCAAAGGCTATCAGCCTCCCCATCCGCAGCCCATTGGATGGGGGGGGACAGCCTCGGGCTTCACCCCTGGCCCTTGGGTGGCTGGGGGGGGGGACCCCTTGATTGAAGGGGTCCCCACTCCCCCAGGGTACCCCGGCCAGGGGTGACTAGTTGGATTTTTGATGCCACGGCCGCAGGGCACTATATCAAAGTGACCCCCGGCTGTGGCATTATCTGTCCAGCTAGTGGAGCCCGGTGCTGGTTTTAAAAATACGGGGGACCCCTACTCTTTTTGTCCCCCGTATTTTTGGAACCAGGACCAGGCGCAGAGCCCGATGCTGGTTGCTTAAATATGGGGGAACCCCTGTCAATTTTTTCCCCATATTTCTGCAACCAGGATCGGCTCAAAGAGCCCGAGGCTGGTTATGCTTAGGAGGGGGGACCCCACGCAATTTTTTTTAATAAAATAACAACTTTCCCACCCCTTCCCACTGATATACATGCACGGATCTCATGGATCCCTGCATGCCTATCCAATCACGGAAAAAAAAAGTAGGTCTGTTTTTTTTTAGCACTTTTTTACGAGTTGTAATTTTTCACGGCAGTGTTTGTTTGTTTTTTGCTTTGCACTTCTTAGTAAATGACCGAGATTCATACTTAAACAGCCGCGTTTTGACCGATGGTGTATTCATTCGTAATTTTTTACCTGAACTTGCAAAAAATTACGAATGCCCTCATCACTGCCGTGATTAGTGCTTAGTAAATTACCGAGATGACACTTTGATGAAAAAACGGCATCTCGGTCAAAATCGGGAGCTTAGTAAATTTCCCCCTATCTGTGTATTTCCTTCTCTCAAATTATGTCCGTCTCATCGGGCACAGGGGGTAATTCCAAGTTGATCGCAGCAGGAAATTTTTTAGCAGTTGGGCAAAACCATGTGCACGGCAGGGGGGCGAGATATAGCATTTGCAGAGAGAGTTAGATTTGGGTGGGTTATTTTATTTCTGTGCAGGGTAAATACTGGCTGCTTTATTTTTACACTGCAAATTAGATTGCAGATTGAACACACCACACCCAAATCTAACTCTCTCTGCACATGTTATATCTGCCTCCCCTGCAGTGCACATGGTTTTGCCCAATTGCTAACAGAATTCCTGCTGCGATCAACTTGGAATTACCCCCATAGTTTCTAAACTGAATCTGGTAGGAGGGGCATAGAGGGAAGAGGGAAGAGCCAGCCCACACTATTAAACTCTTAAAGTGCCCATGGCTCCCAAGGGACCCGTCTATACCCCATGGTACGAAATGGAACCCCAGCATCCTCTACGGACTACGAGAAAAGGATTTACCGGTAGGTAATTAAAATCCTATTTTTCCCACAAAAGTATGCAATTTTAATATTTTTACATAACTAGGGAGACATTGTGGCTTATATTATAAGGGAGTACATGCCCATATGGCTCTGGCCACACCCAAACAGTCTTGGGTGGGTGTGGCCAGATTCACATCTCCCCGATTCTCACAATAGGCCCTTGAAAATCTTCAGCTCCAGGCACATGTGGCCCTTAATCTGGCCCTGCTCGCGCCCAGCGATTGCATTTCTTGCCCCTGTCTGGTAAGTCTGACTATTCGTTACATTTAAATAAAGCATCAACACATTTAATATTTTTAACCTTAGACTTTATCGTTCCCAAATGTAAATAACATTTCTGCGTAGTGCAATCCACAATTCAATTCAGACATCCCTGTACCGCAGCCCAGCAGACCCAGACAGCTCTCTTAGAAGTTAGCATTTCTATCCCAGACACACAAAACAGTATCATTTACAGACCTGGAACATATTACTACCACATAAACCACAGACCAGGATGAACTCCTAAACAGTCAAAGGCATCTAAAGCAGCCAAAGACCAAACCCTAGCTTGCAGACAAGACATATAAAATAACTATATAATAAATAAAATACTATACAGTATATCTTAAAACATAACATGCTAATATTTTCTACTACATACAAAGTATCAAGCAAAAACAATCAGTAAATGTGCATTTGATGTAACTAGCTGAAATGTCATTTAGATCATACAACTGTATGTTTGTACCCAGTTTTATGTTTTTTGCTATTTGTCTCAATCATAAAGCACTGGAGTGTGCTATCGCTATATAAATATATGTAATAATAATATGAGGGGAGGAACTAGTTATATGATAATTGTTCAACATACTTTCCTACGCTCTTGGAATCTCCCGAATGCTCCAAATTTGTGGGAACTCTCCCAGACTACAGAGACAGTAGCCCAGCTGTGAATTGTGTCATCCTTGCCCTGCCCCCGATGCACAATGCAGCTAAACCACTGTACAGTGAGAGGCAGGAGTCATCCCACTTTCATGAACCAATTAACCGGCATGGTCACATGGAATAAGTGCGCAGCCAGCTGGGCTTTCACAGCCAAGGTCTCATCCCATGGGACAGTGCTGCCTGCATGCCTCGGCAGTGCAGGATGGATTTTCTTCACGAGCCCTCGAAAATGAGGTCTCTAACCACTGACATCACAGCCAAATTTGCAGCCCAGAATGACATGCGCATGTCACAAAAGTGCGAGAAGGGCAACTTCAGTTCCTCCCGAAACACTATTGCTCTGTCTTTGTGAATGCAGAGATCAGCCAGCACAATGATCAGTCTACCCTGACACATTCTCCGCTCCGCTCTGTAGGATTGTAATGGGGAAAGGCATTGTCACAGGGGGATGGGTAATGCCACAGTTGGGGATCTCTTGACTCTGGGAGGGGGGAGGGGGGGGGTTGGTGGTAGTGCCCCATAAAAGGTTATTGGCCCAGAGTAGAGGATACTGTTCATAAATAAGGGACAACTGAATTATTTGGGTCCATTGAGCCATTTTCTCAGCAAATTCGCATTGAGATTTCCATTTGCTATTCAATTCCAAATTCACATTGTAGTTTCCCAGCGAATTCAAGGTTTGGGTTTTTTTGTGTGCACCTCCCTGAGCAGGTGTGGTCATTGCTGCTGTATATGACAGGTTTTTTTTACCCATTAGTGACACATGGTTGGGGACAGTAGGTGGCAGGTAGTGCCAAAGGGAATACATAGACATCAATTCATGGCAGCAATTCATCTACTGCTATGCTTCCACCAACTCCCGCACCCCCTGTCCCATGAAATCACGGCATTTGGGAGGTATGATGTTACAATGGGGACATATGGACAAAAGGTGAAGCAGAGCCATATTAACAGGGTGGGGAGGGGGTGTACAGGAGGTGAGTGTCCAAGGAGCTCCTTCTCTCTGGTGCTGCCATCCTCAGACAAATTCAGCCTTCGCTGCCATCGCATCAGCTGCCCACAGTGGCCGAGAAATGTCTCTGAAGTCTGACCCAGCTGCAGGTAGGTCCTGCACTGCTTCTGCTGTCACATGGAGGTGTACACAGCTGGCTCAACCAGGGGTACAGGGGACCAGGGCCTTTTAATAGCATTGTAGGTCCTGGCCAAAGTGAATAACTGAGGCCCCTACACACCCATTCATGAGAATAAAAAAAAAAAAAAGAAAACCACCAGAAGGCTGGTGGAAACGGCTGTCGGACACCTGCCATGTTTTCCTTTTCCAGTATATATACTTTCACCTCCTGCGGTACCATGCTGTCTCTCTACATGCTTCCATACAGTGAATGGCTCCACCCATCCACCAATCAGCATGCTGACAGAAATTCGGGGGGGTGGCTTCATGGGGAAGGGGCATGGCCACATAATAGTACCAATTCATATTACACCGCACAGTAGTGTCCGTTATTCACATTACACCACACAGTAGTGCCACTTGTACACATTGCGCCAGGTAGAGCACTTATACACATTGCACCAGGTAGAGCCCTATACACACATTGTGCCAGGTAGAGCCCTTATACACATTATGCCAGGTAGAGCCTCTTAGACACACTGCACAGGTAGATCCTCTTAGACACACTATGCCAGGTAGAGCCCCATAGCCACATTGCGCCAGATAGAGCCCCTTAGACACACTGTGCCAGGCAGAGCCCCTTAGGCACATTGCACCAGGTAGAGCCCCTTAGGCACACTGCACCATGTAGAGCCCCTTAGACACACTGTTCCAGGTAAAGACCCTTAGGCATACTGCACCAGGTAGATCCCCTTATATAAACTGCACCAGGTAGAGCCCCTTAGGCACTGTGCACCAGGTAGAGACCCTTAGGCACACTGCACCAGGTAGAGCCCCTTAGGCACATTGCACCAGGTAGATCCCCTTAGGCACACTGCACCATGTAGAGCCCCTTAGACACACTGTTCCAGGTAAAGACCCTTAGGCATACTGCACCAGGTAGATCCCCTTAGACATACTGTGCCAGGTAGAGCCCCTTATATAAACTGCACCAGGTAGAGCCCCTTAGGCACTGTGCACCAGGTAGAGACCCTTAGGCACACTGCACCAGGTAGATCCCCTTAGACATACTGCACCAGGTAGAGCCCGTTAGACACACTGCACCAGGTAGAGCCTATTAGACACACTGCGCCAGGTAAAGCTCCTTATATAAACTGCACCAGGTAGAGCCAGGGGCATTTTAAGAGAGGAGGAGGCCCGTGTGCAGCCTTCTGCTTCAGGGGCCCCCTCCTCTCTGACTGATGCACAGGATTTAATACTTACCTCTCCGGAGTCCCCCGGCAGTGCCATCCTTCTCCGCAGCAGCGGCAATAGAGTCTGAGAACAGACTCTATTGTGCATGCACAAACCTCCAGGACCACGGCGCGGTGGCCATTTCCCCGAGGATTTTGCTAAAGCGCATGCGCAAAACTCTGGAAAAATGGCCGCCGTGCCATCTTTCCGGAGTTTTCAGCAGGCGCAATATAGTTTGTTCCCCCTAGTGTTCAAACTCTATTGCACTGCCGAAAAGGGATGGCTTCGACGGGGGACTTCAGAGAGGTAAGTATTAAGCAAATGGGTGCAGTGTGTGCGGGGTGGGCCCCCCTGGACCTGGGGGCCCATGTGCCTCGCACACACTGCACCCATTATAGAAACACCAATGGGTAGAGCTCCTTAGGCACTGTGTACCAGGTGGAGCCCCTTAGGCGCACTGTGCCAGGTAGAGCCCCTTAGGCACACTGCAGCAGCTAGAACCCCATAGACACACTGCACCAGGTAGGTCCCTTAGACATACTGTATTGGTTAGAGCCCCTTAGGCACATTGTGCCAGGTAGAGCCCCTTAGGTACACTGTGCCAGATAGAGCCCCTTAGACACACTGCACCAGGTAGAGCCCCTTAGATACACTGCACCAGGTAGAGCCCCTTAGGCACTTTATGCCAGGTAGAGCTCCTTAGGCACACTGCACCAGGTAGGGCCCCTTAGACACATTGCACCAGGTAGAGCCCCTTAGACACATTGCACCAGGTAGAAAGAAAGCGAGAGAGAGGGAGGGGAATGTGCGTGATTACCTTGCAGTGGGAGAGAGCTACACTATGCAGTAGCCCAGCGCCTCAGCAGTGGATCACACTGACGAAGCAGCAGTCTGGCGCCTCAGCAGGGGAGCACACTGATGAAGCAGCAGTCCAACGCCTCAGCGAGGGAGCACAATGACGGAGCAGCAGCCCGACGCCTCAGTGGGGGAGCACACTGATGAAGCAGCAGCTTTGTGCAGGCCGGTACCTAAGCGGGGGATCATGCTGATGTAGCAGCAGCCCAGTGCCTCAGCGGGGGTAGCCAGCTACCATTGAGCGCAGCTGACAAGCTGCAGCACTCTGCAATCTATGTGACACACCGCTAACAAGGTTGCCGCGCACTGCAATACTTGTGCGGCTCAACCCAATGCCACATGTGTGTGCCAGCGGATGTACCCACAATGCAGATGTGCTGTGTGCAATGCACCACTGGCACACACCTAGATACGGCCCTGCTGACAGACATTCACTGTTCGGCTGCAGGCTGGGAGGCAGGCAGAAAATGCTGCCTGGCAGCTCTGACTGTGTAATTAATTTCACAATCAGAGTAGCTGTGTAGCATTTTCTACCTGCCACCCAAGAAGGTCCAGAGACACCAGCTACGGGGGTAAATCCCTCTCCCCCCCCCCCCCCCCCCCACACACACACACACCCAGGGCAGCCATCAGGGGGATACTGTGGGGACTGGTGTCCCAGGCCCTTACAGAGAGTGAGGCCCACCCCTGTCTCCTACCACCAATACCTGGAGAGCTGCACAAGGCTATAAAACGACAGTGGACTGTTGCGCAGGGAGGACTTCTTAAAACAAGCCTTACCTGTATATCAGCTTTCACATAGGGGTGGTGCGAAGCAGCACCATCTTTTTTTTTTTTCAGATGGAGGGGCCCTGTCTTACTTGTCAGTCCCAGGCCCCACAATTTCTGATGGCAGCCCTGCACCCACCTCCAGCTCATCTAGCCACTGCTCAAAGGCCCCTAGAATCATAGGGCCCTGGGCAGCTGCCCAGTGTGCCTATACATGAAGATGGCTCTGCAGAGCACAGAATGGTGCAGGGGCAGGTCCTCCGGTCTCAAAAGGACAAAAGAGGACGCTAGATACCCCCATAGAATTTTTTTGCAATAAATATTAAAAACATTTTTACAAATATTTTCTTAACTTAATCACAATTTTGGGGGCAAAAATAATTAGCCAGTTAAACTGCTTGGATGTGTCCATTTGGGCTAAAAACTGTGCTATACAGCGTAATTCTAATTTTAATTAATATAGTCATATCAAGGCAGATAGGGGTTTTGTCCAGGAACATTTTCACAACTTATATAAATGCAGCAAGAAAGGGAAGAAACCATTAACTAAACTTAATTTACATTTCTATATGCTAGTAAGTTGATTTGCACATAATTGTTATTCATTTATCTTCCGCTGTCTCCCTGTTTTGCTGCTTTCCACTCCCTGTAATTTATTTGCACTGAGAAGCAATGTTGCCATCTATCTATGGACAGTGATATAGCATCCACAGTAACATGCTTGTGTATCACATGCCCACTGAAAGCATCATGAGTACATGATATTTCTCTATCATCTATATAGTATAGTACCATGGGGTATAGAAGGGGTGATCAGGCGATCCGGCACTTTACATTTTTTTTATGTGCGTTACTGGCTCCTCCCCCTCTATACCCCTCCCCAGACCAGGTTTAGAAATGTGCCCGGTAGAGCCGGTCACTTACTCTGGAGCTCCAGAGATATATATTTTTATTTTATTTTAATTTATAAGTTTTAAACAACAGTCTGGCAGTTTGCCCCTGCCAGGCTGCTACGTGGGAGCTGCTGGGGGCGTGGGAGCTGCTGGGGGGGGGGATCTGGGTCCCACCCACCCCACGGGATTTGGAGCTTGAGTCCCCGGCTGCAGGGATATCAGTGCCTGGGTGTTTAAGGTCCAGCAGTTTACTGCTGGAATGTAGCCCCAAGCAGCCCGCCACCACCGGCAGCATGGCTGAAAACTGAAGCTGGGTATGTATACCCCAGGACCCCGTAAGCAGTGTTCCCGGGTCAACTGGCGGCTAGCCAACAGAGGAGAAAAGGCACTGTTATATGCTCTATTTCTCCTCCACAGCGGTGGCTGTTACAAAGGAGCTGTGACACAGACGTTAAACAGCACCTGCGGGGGTAATCCCACTTCCCATACTGGAGAGGGGCGCCAGATCAGCTCCCTTCTAATGGATGCGATAAGCCGGCTGCTGTACTCTAGTGGACTATGGGGGAGATGTACTAAGCAGTGATAAAAGTGGAGGAGTGAGCCAGTGGAGACGTTGCCCATAGCAACCAATCAGCATTGATGTAACATTTATAATTTGCATACTATAAAATTATGCAGAGCAGCTGATTGGTTGCCAACCTCTCCACTGGCTCACTTCTCCACTTTTATCACTGCTGCACTGCGCTCTCCTCCCCTCACATAGCAGCGGGCAGTGCCAGCGGTGAGCGCGCGGGGGGGGGGGGGGAACAATGTGTATCTCTGTGGGGCAATGTGTCTCTGGCAATATGTATCTGGCACTGTGGGGCAATGTGTATCTGGCACTGTGGGGCAATGTGTATCTCTGTGGGGCAATGTATATGTGGCAATGTGTGTCTCTGTGGGGCAATGTGTATCTGGCAATGTGTATCTGGCACTGTGGGACAATGTGTATCTGGCACTGTGGGGCTATGTGTATCTCTGTGGAGCAATGTGTATGTGGCAATGTGTGTCTCTGTGGGGCAATGTGTATCTGGCAATGTGTATCTGGCACTGTGGGGCAATGTGTATCTGACACTGTGGGGCTATGTGTATCTCTGTGGGGCAATGTGTATGTGGCAATGTGTGTCTCTGTGGGGCAATGTGTATCTGGCCCTGTGGGGCAATGAGTATCTGTCGCTGTGGGGCTATGTGTATCTCTGTGGGGTAATATGTATATGGCACTGTGGGGGCATATATGTATCTGGCACTGTGGGGTAATATGTATCTGGCACTGTGGGGTAATATGTATCTGGCATTGTGGGGGCATATATGTATATGGCACTGTGGGGTAATATGTATCTGTCACTGTGGGGGCATATATGTATCTGGCACTATGGGGTAACATGTATCTGGCACTGTGGGGTAATATGTGCCAGATATATGTATATAAGTGCCAGATATATGTATCTGGCACTGTGGGGTAATATGTATCTGGCACTGTGGGGGCATATATGTATCTTGCACTGTGGGGCAATGTGTATCTGGCACTGGGGTAATATGAATCTGGCACTGGGGTAAAATGCATCTGGGGTAATATGTATCTGGCACTGTGGGGTAATATGTATCTGGCACTGTGGAGGCATATATGTATCTGGCACTGTGGGGTAATATGTATCTGGCATTGTGAGGTAATATGTATCTGGCACTGTGGGGGCATATATGTATCTGGCACTGTGGGGGCATATATGTATCTGGCACTGTGGGGCAATGTGTATCTGGTACTGTGTAAAAAGGGGACTCTGCCTGTGTACTGTGTAAAAAGGGGACTCTGCCTGCGTACTGTGTGAAAAGGGGACTCGGCTGTGTACTGTGTAAATAGGGGACTCGGCCTGTGTACTGTGTAAATAGGGGACTCTACTGCCGAAATGTGCAAAAATTGAATGATGGTGTGCTGAGAGACGAGACAAGGGGTAGGTGATAGTGTGCTGAGAGACGACACAAGGGGGAGGTGATAGTGTGCTGAGAGATGACACAAGGGGGAGGTGATAGTGTGCTGAGAGACGACGCAGGGGGAGGTGATCGTGTGCTGAGAGATGATGCAGGGGGAGGTGATAGTGTGCTGAGAGGGGACACAAAGGGTAGGTTATAGTCATGTTGGCATGCCCCATTTTCAGTGGACACGCCCCTTTATGGTTTGTGACCATGCCCCTTCTGGGGCGTGACCACACCTATTTTTTCGACGCACGCATGAGGCACGCGCACAAATTTGATTTTGTGGGTATTTTTTTTTTGGGGGGGGGGGCACTCTTCATCTTGCCCTGGGCTCCTAAAACCCTACGCCTCTGGCTGGTTTGCTGGTAAGGTGAGGTGTATCGGGAAGGGAGGAATTGATACTTTAGGCTAGATGTAATAGGGTGCGATTTTTTGGGTGTCTAAAAAATCGCACCAAATCGCACGTTTGTAATTTGTGTTTTTTTACTAAAAATCGCAAATGTAATAGGGTGCGAATCTTAAGGTTAAAACACAATTCTCATGTGATTATTTGCAGATTTTAGTAAAAGAAACATGCGATTTTTAGTAATAAAAACATGCGGATTTTAGGTCATGTTTTTATTACTTAGATCAGTGAGACCCGTGCATGCTTCTGTCTGTAAAAGTAAAGAAAGTGTTAAAAAAAAAAAAGCGCAGGTCCCATCCAAGAGCATAACCAGCCTTGGGCTCTTTGAGACGGTCCTGGTTGCAAAAAGACAGGGAAAAAATTGATTGGGGGTTCCCCATATTTAAACAACTAACACTGGGCTCTTGGACCGGTCCTGGTTCCAAAACTACGAGGGACAAAAGAAGTAGGGGTGCCCCATATTTTTGGAACCAGCACCGGGCTCCACTAGCCAGGGAGGTGATGCCGCAGCAGGGGGACACTTTTATATAGGTCCCTGCTGCCAAAGCATCACTCCCCCCAACTGGTCACCCCTAGCCGGGGTTCCCTGGGGGAGTGGGGACCCCTAAAATAAAGGGGTCCCCCCCTCCAGGCACCCACGGGCCGGGGATGAAGGCCGAGGCTGCCCCCCCCCCCCCCCATCCCTAGGGGGGTGGATGAAGGGCTGATAGCTTTTAAAAGTGTAAAAAATAGAATATTGTCTTTTTGCTGTGGAACTACAAGTCCCAGCAAGCCTCCCCGCATTCTGGTACTTGGAGAACCACAAGCACCAGCATGCGGGGAATTAACGGGCCTGCTGGTACCTGTAGTTCTACAACAAAAGAAATATTAAAATAAACACACAGACAATGTGACAGTAAAACTTTAATAAAACATACTTGCACACTCACATGCATACGCACACTTACACATACTTACCTACATCCAGCGTAGACATTCACGTCCACTTGTCCTGCAGCATCCACGATCGCTGTAAATAAAAATAAAATACTCACCTACCCCTTGTGTCTAGTCCTCTTCTTTACAGTAGGCATCCATGGGTTAAAAAAAATAAAGCATAAAAAACCCGGACCCTTGAACTAAAGGGGATCCATGTTTACACATTGATCCCCTTTTGCGCGAATTCCGGGACCCCCCGTGACTCATGTCACTTCAGGATCTGCCAGCCAATCAGGGAGCGCCCCGTCATAGCACTCTCCTAATTGGCTGGAGGGTCCCGGCCTGTCAGTTATGCAGAGGCCATAGTGTATAATGGAGGAGTACACTCTCCATGAGTACACTCTATGGTAGGAATCCTGTGGTCTGCGGTAGGCAGCAGGGTTAATTGAGGTCACTCTTGTTCTCTACTTCTCGGAGAGTTGGTTGGCGTTAAATACGACCTTCCCATAGGGCCCTTTTTCCATTTTCCTTTGGGATCTCCTTTTCACAGGGACTACATTTTTACTCCCCTACAGGCTGGTCAAATTTGCTCAGTTGAGGATTTTCCCAGGTTTTGGGTTGTACACCCCAATTGGTCTCTGCAGACCGGTGCAGGTATAACCATAGGATTCTGCACTGCCCATGGATGTCCTGGATCCAGGACTACTTGAACTACTTGGATCACATCGCTTATCCTTTGTGAATGGGTCCTTTAAGTCTGGTCGGACTACATCCCTACTGTTGCGTATTGTTCAGATATAGGTATACTCAGATTGTGTTCTACTCTTCTACTGTAGCATACTTATAACAGTATGGAGTCCACAGATCGTGCTATACCACATCAGCTGACGAATCCTCCCTTCAGTGAGAGGGGGTTTTCTATACAAAAAGTATAACAGTTAGTGGATTGGTGGGGTCCTCCTCATTTTATCTTCTCTAGTAGGGGTCTGTAACAAGGGAGACCTTGTCTGCTCTGTGGTCTTCCCAGTTGGCTTAGGTGTCAACTGCCTTTTCTGCTTCTTCCCTGTTTACTCATGCAGTGTATACAAAATATGTCTGTTTCGTCCTAAATTTTTGTCTCGGTCTCCAGATCTGCTGATCTTTCTCGCGGGTGACCCTGGTATGTTGCCTCTGCGTTAGGGCTTGTTCTGGCATCTACGTTTGACAGATTGGCTGTTCAAGGTGTGGAGATGGTATATGGGGGAACTCCGGTGGCTCAGCATGTTGGGTCTCCCAATTAGGTGACATACCGGAGTTCTTTCCCAGGATGGAAATATGGCATTCTGTGGCGGTTACTCTACTATGTCTGTGGAAACATGCCACCTTTAGTCCAATCACTCCTATACAATTGGACGGCATATGTTGCCTGGGGTGCATACTTTTGGTGGTTTGGTGGCCCCTTTTCAGTTCTAGTTCTGTTAGCAGCCGGTCTCTGACTGCGCTTCTTTAAGGAAAAGACTCACTTGTCTGTCTTCTCTGTCATAACCACTGCCGGACATTCAGCTGTTCGCAAAGGGCGTTGTTGGCCTACAACATTCAGTGTTACTCCTTCGGATTCTTGAAGTGTTACAATCTTTCTGGCTAGCCTCTGCAGTCTATACTGTATGTTTTTCAGGGCACGATTGTGGCTTCATCATTGCACAACATCATGGCTCCACCTTTGTTTCGATAACTGCCTGGCCAGCCTCGATATGATATCTGGCAGCTCTCTTGGTGGTTTTCTGTATCGGTTGCCTCTGGGTCATACTGCATCTTAGGTTGCCGGACATCCTTTTGTCACACTCCACAGTTCTCTCGGTTGTGACCTTGAGTTTCGGCTTGACTGTACAGTTTTCCGGAATTCTCAGCGCTATCCTGCCCGCTTGGGAAGTTCTGGGATGTCCCGATGGTTCTATACTCCAGCGTCCCCTATGATGATAGAGAAAACAGGATTTTGGTACTTACCGATAAATCCCTTGCTCTGTATTCATAGGGGATGCTGGGCACCCATCCTGCGCTGCTCTCTTACGGCGGTGTGGTTGTACCACTGGTACATGGGTTCAAATCCTTGGTGTGACTGCTAAGACCCGTGTGATTTACAATATATGACAATCCTATGTATATATATATATATCCATATATATATCTATATATGCGCACACACACACACACACACGTTCAATGTATGTCTGTGTGCTTCTGAAGTTACTGTTTTACAGAAAGCTCTCTTTCTGGTTGTCTTGCTTACCTCCTCCTCTGTTGATCGTGTTGCCATCTCTCCTCAGGCACAGTTTCTTAACTAGTCTGGGGAGGGTTATAGAGTGGGAGGAACCAGTCACACACATAACATTTTTTAAAGTACCGGCTCACTTGATCACCCCATCTATACCCCATGGTACTATTCTCCAGCGTCCCCTATGGACTCAGAGAAAGGGATTTATTGGTAAGTACCAAAATCCTCTTATTTCACAATACTAAGCCAATGGGGGTAATTCAGAGTTGATAGCAGCAGCAAATTTGTTAGCAGTTGGGCAAAACCGTGGGCCTAATTCAGACCTGATTGTAGCAGCAACTTTTTTTAGCAGATGGGCAAAACCATGGGGGTCATTCCGAGTTGTTCGCTCGGTAAATTTTTTTGCATCGCAGCGATTTTTCGCTTAGTGCGCATGCGCAATGTCCGCAGTGCGACTTCGCAAAGTAAATTTGCTATGCAGTTAGTTTTTTACTCACGGTTTTTTCTTCGTTCTGGTGATCGTAATGTGATTGACAGGAAGTGGGTGTTTCTGGGCGGAAACTGGCCGTTTTATGGGAGTGTTTGAAAAAACGCTACCGTTTCTGGGAAAAACGCGGGAGTGGCTGAAGAAACGGAGGAGTGTCTGGGCGAACGCTGGGTGTGTTTGTGACGTCAAACCAGGAACGACAAGCACTGAACTGATTGCACTGGAAGAGTAAGTCTCGAGCTACTCAGAAACTGCACAGAGAAGTCTTTTCGCAATATTGCGAAACTTTAGTTCGCAATTTTGATAAGCTAAGATTCACACCCAGTAGGCGGCGGCTTAGCGTGTGCAATACTGCTAAAAGCAGCTTGCGAGCGAACAACTCGGAATGAGGGCCATTGGTGGTCATTCCGAGTTGTTCGCTCGTTGCCGATTTTCGCTATGCTGCGATTTGTTGCTAAATGCGCATGGCAAGGCATGCAGGGCGCATGCGCTTAGTTATTTAACTAAAAACTTAGCAGTTTTGCTGTTGTTCGTGCGGCGCTTTTCAGTCGCACTGCTGATCGGTGAGTGATTGAAAGGAAAGGGGCGTTTCTGGGTGGTAACTGAGCGTTTTCCGGGAGTGTGCTAAAAAAACGCAGGCGTGTCAGGGAAAAATGCGTGAGTGTCTGGAGAAACGGTGGAGTGGCTGGCCGAACGCAGGGCGTGTTTGTGACGTCAAACCAGGAACTAAACGGACTGAGCTGATCACAATCTAGGAGTAGGTCTGGAGCTACTCAGAAACTGCAAAGAATTATTTATGAGCAGTTCTGCTAATCTTTCGTTCACTATTCTGCTAAGCTAAGATACACTCCCAGAGGGCGGCGGCCTGGTGTTTGCAATGCTGCTAAAAGCAGCAAGCGAGCGAACAACTCAGACTGAGGGCCATAAGGTAGGATCCGCATGATTTTTTTATCTGGTGATACCATGCAAGGACATTTTAAGAGTTGTGTAGGAAACATGTACAACCCCCTGTCCCATTCCCTCAGCTCCATATTTGCCATTTTCCTTCGACAAAATTTGCACTGGCTCCCATTCCCCTACAGAATCCTCTTTAAACTACTCACCATCACATACAAGGCCCTCTCTAACTCCACTGCTCCCTACATCTCCAACCTCATCTCCCTACATAAGCCTTCCCGTCCTCTCTGGTTGGCCAATGATCATTGCCTCTCCTCTTCCCTGGTCATTGCATCCCATGCGCGAATCCAAGATTTTACCCATGCTGCCTCCCTTCACTAGAACAAGCTCCCTCACACTATTAGACTCTCCCTGACCTTGCAAAGCTTCAAACAGGCACTGAAATCCCACCTGTTCATCAAAGCATACCCTCCTGCATAACCTAGTCTCGAGCTTGCTCTCCCGGCCCCCTGCCTCATGCATTGGCCATCTCTCCCTCGCTTACTTCCTACCATCAGACCACCTTCTGCTTGCTTTCACCTCATAGTACCTGTCTCCACCCTCCCCCTAGATTGTGAGCTTCTTGGAGCAGGGCTCTCTTCCCTCTTTTTCTTAAAGCCCTCTTCTCTTGCACTTCAATTACAGATCTCTCATACTCAGCAACTGTCTATATCTACATCTCCTTTCGCTCGTAACCGTTCATCTCTTTCAATGGCTGCCCGCTCCTAGTAGTACACTGATTACTCCTTTGCTCCCTTACATCTCAGCTGTTTTATGTACTGAGTATTGTGGTGATAATTGTTACCTGTGCTCTGTTTCAGTTTTTCAGTTACTGTAATGTTAAGTTCTGGTGTAGCCTGTATTGTTGTAATGTGTGCCGTAATTATGGTGCTGCGAGCCCCTTGTGGCGCTTTATAAATAAAATGTAATAATAATGTCAGACTCTTATTGGAAGGGGGTCACCACATGTTTGGTCACACTGATAAATCGGTCAGTACAGGGTCTGCAGCTCAGAAACCTCTAAACCCGTGGAGGCATGTGCACCACACACCATGCACCCATGGTAGATATGCCACTGATACCATGCATATAAAAACAGAGATGACATTTGCTTCATGAGTCAAAAATATAAAAAAAATGACAACTGTGATGTATATAATTCCCATTGCTGTATATGTATTCCAGTGGAAGGATACAACGGATCTTATTTTGTGTTTGTAATAGTTGGCGTATGATATCTATTCTGTGTCTTTGGCTACCTTCAGTTTTTCAGTAAAGAAGCATGCAACACTTACTATGTCCTGTTTACATGAAAACACTTATTGAAATATAAGTCCCAGACTGAACACTGGCGACGAGGATAAAACTCTTCTTCGGCATTGCTCCAGTGATCAGCGGAGCACCAGTGGGCTGATACAGCACAATTGTGGGGTATAAAAAGGAGCCAGCACCACCTAACATAAAAATCAGGGGCACGTGAGTTATATCTTTCATTCTCTAAGGAAGGAAGGTCAAAGGTGTGACGGATGCGGCCATGCCAGCGTCACGTCACATATTTTTTTTGCCCAGCCTGTTCCTGCATTCAGTATGTAAGTCCAAGATGCAGGATATAACTGAGTGTGACCCTCTATTGCCCACTGCCTGCATTCTCAGTGGAGCGGTGTTTCCTCTACTATTGTGGACATTAACAGGACAATATATTGTTAAATGCTGAACCTGTCATCTACTATATGTACAGATGTGTCCACATACATCTTTTCTATATCCCGCCATGTATGGCACAGTTTTGCATGCCATAGACTCAGAGATTTAGCCATGCCTTGTGATTTTTCTTAATTTACTTCTTTAATATGTTACTTTATACATGTTCTATCATGGCAAATAATAATTTTAAAATCTATCTACTTGTTACTCGTTAAAAACAGCTTAGCCGTGTTTTGCATGTTGTGCCATATTTAGCAAAACAGCAAAGATGTAAGTGGACACATCTGGTATTTAAGTAATTGTCCTTTTTTTATATGGTTGTGCCCCTCAGGCAATATCTTTCTAGCCCTGATTTGCTCCCTACAAAATGCCTATGAAATGTATATGTGTGATTGTATTGTATTGCACTAGTGGGTGCAAGTGCTTGTTGTCAGGTGTGTGCCCAGCCAGGTAAGCTGTCTAGGACATCTGGCTATGTGATAAACAGGAAGTGCAAGGCTGACCCCCTCTGTCGCAACCCCCCCTTCACAGGAACCCTCAGTCAGCTGCAGGGCTTGTGACATCACAAATAACTACGTAGGGTTAACATCGACTCAGGTTATGGCCTCAGGGCAGCCAACCTTCTTATCAGCATAATTACCTGTCCTTTCTTCTAACAGGGCTCTTTCTAGACTTAGTGACTCCAAAGCCACAGGGGGTCCCCTGGTGTCCCTGGACACTTTTAAATATTAGGATTCAAAATCCCACCAATCGGGACACCCTGCCACATCACCAGGTGAGCAAAGCATCATGGGAGTTTAGTAGGTTTCAAAAGGGCCCGCAGAGAGATTGGAGGAGAGATTCTGACTAGAGAACGAGGCTGTTGCCAGGAGTCGAGAGATCCTGTCAGCACGCCCTACCTCTGCAGGGTAGAGGACCATCAGGCCAAAAGTAGCTGGAATCAGCAAGACAAACATCATCGCCCCTTCCAGGAACCAGTATCTGCCAGGAGTCGCCAAACGCAAGTATTCCCTGAGGTGGCTAGTGACTGTGTAGGGGCAGGAGTTGTTGCTTTTCTGTGGTTCTTTCTCTGATATAATCTTAACTGTAATTTTTATTAATGCTACCTCTATATATTGTACAAAGTGTGTTACGGATTTTCCTGTATAATTAGTGTGTATGAAAAGAAAGGTGCGTTTTGTACCTTGCTATTGTGTCCTTACTGTGTATTTCCCGACCCATACCGGGCACTGGGGTAACCGCACTGAGCTTTAAAGGACAGCCTTTCTGAAGGCTGCTCCCATAATAAGTGCACATAAACCCAGTATCCTCACAAAAGGATATAAAGGCAAAATGTCAGTATATATTGGCACAATTGCTGCTTTTGATAGTACTGGGCTACATACAGTATATTGAGAGAGTGGAATTGTACTGTGATGCTAACGAGACAAGAGAATAGCAGTCTTACTTGGTGTAATGGGTGCCCAAACATACAGGGGGTCATTCCGACCCGTTTGCACGCAGCGGTTCTTCGGTGCGAACGGGTCGGAAATGCGCATGCATGGCGGACGCGCGTCATTACCTGGCAGCGATCATCGCCGGGCAGCGACGCCGCCAGCGAGAAATGTGGTCGCAGCAGCGATCGCAAGAAGACAGACAGGCGGGAGGCATTCCGGTGCAGATAGTCACCGTTTTCAAGGCGCGGTGAGTACAACGCAGGCGTGTCAAGGTGTTTGGAGGGCGGATGTCTGACGTCAGGACTTCATCGTTGGATCCTTCGCACTGGGTGAGTAACTGCAGCCCTGGCCTTGTTTTACTTGAAACTTTTTTAGCATAGCAGGGCTGCACAAGCGTTCGCAGCCCTGCTGTGCTAAAAAACACTCCCCCATAGGTGGCGTCAGGTTGATCGCATGAGCAGCAAAAAGTTGCTACGTGCGGTCAACTTGGAATGACCCTCACAGTTTGCTGAGGAGTTTAATAGCACCTGAGAAGCCAGCCACCAAGTTATTTACTGACATTGTGGACATTTTACAAAAGCATTTAAACCCTAAACCATTAGTGATTGCTGAAATATTCACGTTTCACAGAAGGAATCAAACTGAAAGCATTTCTAAATACATTTCAGAGCTGAGTAAGTTATCTGAACACTGCGCAGTTGGAGCAGGCTTATCAGATGCTCAAAGAGACCATTTAGTTTGTGGAATAAAAAGTGCAAGTATTCAAAAGAAATTGCTGGCTGAGCCTTAACTGCCCTTAGAGCTGGCATTATCTATCACTATTTCAATGGAGACTGCAACCAGAATTGCAACAAAAGGGACCAGAATGTAATCCTAAGGCAGTTCTGTGTCTGCTGTGGGAAGTCCTTACATGATGCCATTCAGTGCTGGTTTAAAGACAAATAATACCTCCCAATATCGGGATATTTGAAGGAGGGACTCTCTGGCCAAAAAGGGGGAGTGGTCTATAGAAAAGGGAAAATGGGGGCGTGGCGTGCAATTGTGGCACTCCTGTGGAGCCATGCCCCCATTTTCCAGAACCATGGGGGCATGGCCAGCGCTCTGTGAACTGCTGGCATGCCCCCAACCCCTCTGAGTCCCGTGAATAGAGGCTGTGTGCATGCGTACAGCATCTATTCACCGCTGCTCTAGGCAGATCAGTGACTGACAGCAGCCTCCCAACTGCCCCCCCACCACCACCACTACAGGACACTGCAGCCTGCGGGTTGGACAGCAGGACAGTCCCAAAAAAATTGGGACTGTCCCGTGCAAATCGGGACAGTTGGGTGGGATGGACAAAGTGTGTAGAAAATACGGGAAAAGAGGCCATATTGAAAGGGTATGCCAGTCGTGGAAAACATCCAACTTCCTGCAAGTACCCAAAGCTCCTGGGAGAAAATATACAACCCCCCTAGGTGCATAAGGTAGCCGACAACGAGTCAGAGTCTACTGATAGTACTGGTACAGAAAAAGGGTTATGCAGCCTAGAGATGCACTCTGTGACCGCAAAAGACCGTCAAGTGATTTGGGTCACTTTGGAAGTAGCAGGTATTGACTTAAAAATGGAATTACACACAGGCTCTGCTCTGTCAGTTCTAAATGCAAGTGATTACAAACACCTGTTTGCTGCGATTCCTTTAAAGGAAACATCCGTAACACTCCGCACATATACGGGTGAACCGATGTTCCCATTGGGGTAAATAAAGGTTTTTGGGAAATACAAAGGCAATACCCATAAGCTGCATTTATACATACTTCCACAAGGTGGACCAGCATTATTGGGCTGTAAATGGATAAGGAAAATTCAACTTGATTGGCATTCCATTGACATGATACAGTCTACCGCGTCTAATGTATCCAAAAGTGACGCAGCTACTAAGGAACTTTCAAAATTGTTAGCTGCTGCACAACCCATTTTCCAACCAGGGATAGGCACGTTAAAGGGCATTAAGGCCAGTATAGAGTTGGATCCACATGCAACATCCACAAGTTTTGTAATGCTGGTGCAGTACCATATGCTATCCGACCAGCGGTTGAGTAGGATCTATGGAAACTGGAAGACTCTGGTATAATCTCCCCAGTGGAATGGAGTGAATGGGCTATGCCTATAGTGCCGATAGTAAAGAAAGACAAAATGGGAAGTATCTGCATGTGCGAAATTTCAAAATGACAATAAATCCAGTACTACAGACTGTACAGTATCCTCTGCCTAAAATAGAGGACATCTTTGCAGCTCTCTCGGGATGACTGCTTCTCCGAAATTGACCTAGCTCAAGCATACTTACAAATCGAAATTGAGGAGGCATCTAAGAAATATCTAACCATCAATACTCACAAAGACTTATTACAATATAACCATCTTGTGTTTGGACTATCTTCCACACCAGCATTATGGCAGAGAGCAATGGATAAGTCCTACAAGGAATACCAGGTACGAAATGTTACCTGGATGACATAATTGTAACAGGCAAAGATGATGTGGACCATTTAAATAATTTGTAAAGAGTATTAACCCGACTACAGGAATATGGACTCAGAGTAAATAAAGACTTTTTTGCATTTTTCCAAGCATTTCCTATTGTGGACATGTAATTGAGAGAGAAGGCCTGCACAAATTGACTGATAAAATTGAGGCAGTACTGTATGCACCCCAGCCCCAGTCTGTGTCACAACTGAGATCTTACCTGGGTCTAGTTAATTATTATCACAAGTTATTACCAGACCTCTCCACAGTACTACACCTGCTAAATTCACCTACTACATAAAAATGCACGTTGGAAGTGGACAAAAGACACAAAAGAGGGAAGAAACAAAAAGATTGATTAAATCTGATAAAGGGGGGTAATTCAGACCTGATCGCAGCAGCAAATTTGTTAGCTAATGGGCAAAACCATGTGCACTGCAGGTGGGGCAGATATAACATTTGCAGAGAGCGTTAGATTTGGGTGGTGATATAGATAAGTGAATACAAAATGGAAGCTGAGTGTCAGTTTGTCTATTGTTCAGAAAATAAACTGTTGCTTTAAGCTTGATTTTTATATGTTTGCAGAAACTGTGATTTTTTTTTAGTCAAAACAAGAAGTAAGGCCGGCTGCATAGTGTATCATGAGACTGTGGTTAGCTAGTGTTTTGCAGAATAGGGAATTGTATTTCGCAGAATAAAGATAATCAAAAGTAGGTGAGAGGTGAAATGTTTTTTGATATTAAAGTCATAATCACAAGATGATGAGCTAATTAACGGGAAATCCCCCATAAGTGGAGTATATGAATTAATAATATATTCTGATAAATGAATTGTGATTGGTCTATGTATTTGATTGGCCTGTTAATTTGATTGGACTATGTATTGATGTCATGAAAGTATATTAAATGAAATCAATGTATCAATGTGCAGTTCATGATATTCTTTTATCGTGAGCCCATGTGAACTTCACCTGAAAAAAATCTGCCAAAGAGACTTAATTGTTCTTCACTTATTTTAAATGGCGCTACCATTTTGGAGGTCCCACCAAGATCAATCCAACATTGACACATGAAGAAGGAAGGTGGACTGGTGTCGGGGTACCTGGATCAACAGTGATCACAGGTAAGAGCTGTTATTTTACTTCTGCTCCATGTTTCCCTGCTTGGGTCTGCTGCCTCTGTGTGTTATTGTTGGTTTGTAACTTCTTGAAGTCTTTTTGGAGATTGTGAGTATGGAACCAAATTGAATTTAACTGCATTTTAGTACCAGTTACAGTGCGTTGTTTACATTGTTAAGATTGCAATTTCTGTTATCATCATAGTTAAAGATTTAATGGGATTTTTTGTCTGCCATATCTTGCTAGATTGAGAGTGAAGTCTGTGAGTGATTGCCAGTGTGATTGGCCGAGGCTTCACGCCGACAGAGTCTGGACAGGGCCCAGGTAGGAGAGAGGCTCTGGTTAAACTCTCCTATGCTGGATAGTATCAGGGATATTCACCCACTGTGAAGAGCACCTTGTACACTAAAAGGCCAAGCTTAGCAGAGTGTGGAACATGTGTGTCTGTCCAGAGCCATGGCACCTGACGAGGTGGTGAGGTTTCCTCAGTGGAGTAATATCTCTTTAAACAAGGGGAGCGTTCCTGTTTACCATTGTATTGGACATTTAGGCTGGACTGCAAAATAAAGATTAGCCATTCCAATGGGTCAAGAGATGTCCACACTGAAGGGCTCTTCTATGTTAGAGATCCCACACGGCAGTCCAGCAAGAGTGATGTATCAGAGACATGGGAGTGTGGCTGTGAAATTTCTCAGGAAATGGCATGCAAAACACCCTGAAATACCTGTGATAGGAACCTTTGATATGCAGAAATGGAAAGACTTAAGGGTTAAAATAAAAAAAAAGGGAAGAGTGGAAAGCTTACACACTATGGCTGGAGGCATCTAACGTTACCCCACCACCAGCCTATGTTGCACAAATGTCCTGTCATGTAGTTGATGGAGGAACATTGCAATTACAACCCAAGCATGTTCCCCTACTGGTAACACAAGCAATGACAGTTAAGACAGAAGCCAAGAAAGCCCAAACCCACTAGAACATGTACTCCCAGCAATAATGGCGCTGGCTAGAGCCCCAAGTGCCCCTCCAGTAGAACAAAGGAGAAAGGAAAAGAGGTTGCTAATAAACCTCAAGACACAGAAACATGACACTTATCTTGTAGGAGCTGATGGGATCTGGGTAGCACAGATGAACATGTATGACAAGGATTTTGATTTTGGTGGGATGTATGTTTATGACCCCCTCACTAACACATATAAAGCTCAGTATGATAATGCAGATGGTGAAACTGTCACACACATAGTATGCAAGAACATAGTTCCCTATGTAGACAAATCACCAGTAATGGGAGCACATTACACAGACATCAACCCATCGAACATTGTGGCTTCTGGCACTCATAGCACATCCGCCCAGGGCAAACTAGTTGAGACAATGCGTCTGAGAGTGGTAACTACAGATCAGGGTGCACAGGTGGGTCCATACATGTTTCTTGGTCAAAGGCTGAATTACACCAAACTTGCACAGAACTAGCAGATTATAGATGGAAACCAGCAGAAATCAAAACTAAACTTGAATGTTTGTACAAAACACACCAGCCAACACATAGGGACATGGCACAATTATTTACTGCTTTACTCACAGCTGAAGAATACAAGAAACTCACAAAAGCAGCAGGGTGGGATGTACAAAGTTTCAAGCCAGCATTAGACACTAATAGAGATGGATTGGATAGAGAATGGAAAGATTTAATGACAGCCTTTTAAGAGCAGTTTCCTTGCCAGCCTAACTGGGAAAAAATGCTGATTAAACAAGGTCCCACAGAGCCTGTTAGGGAATATTGGGGCTGATTTAAAATTGAGGTTCAAAACAATGGGGGGGATTGAGGATATATTCCAACATGATGTGCTCCTTCCAATGTTGTCTGGTGCTTTTGTGGAAGGTCTCAAATCCCTGGTGAAAACTCGCTTGACTATCAATGATCACTTATGGCGAAAGAAAACCCCAGAAGATCTTGCTGCCATAGCCATACATCATGTGTCACGGTCTGGGTAATTAAACAGTCATTCTTACCTCTCAAGTGCCTGTCCAAGCTGTCACTACACTCCAGGCCCAGTTGCTATCATCGTGATCTGCCTCCACTGCATAGTGTGGCAGATATGCAGCCACATGTAACACAAATATAGATTCTCTCCTAAACCAAACATGGGGGCTGCCATGTTTGATCCGGTCATCTGATTCCAGTGAGCCTATCCTGAGCATCCTGCTGTCCAGCTGATCATCCCAGCCAATCCCTGCACACTGACTGCTATAAGAATGCTGGGTAAGGACTGCCTAGTCGCCAGTGCTATGATTGTCATTCCCTGTATGGTTATTTGCTCTCAGCTGCTTCCAGGTTACCTTGCTCCAGGAGATTCCACTCTGTCCTGAGACCTGAGTTCCATCCAGCTTGCAGCTCTACCTGGCTCATCTGTGTTCCGCCATTGATACTCAGCTTCATCGGTGTTCCGCCATCGATACTCAGCTTCATCGGTGTTCCACCATCGATACTCAGCTTCATCTGTGTTCCGCCATTGATACTCAGCTTCATCTGTGTTCTGCCATCGATACTAAGCTCCATCGGTGTTCTGCCATCAATCTCTAGCTCCATCAGTGTTCCGCCATCGATCTCTAGCTCCATCAGTGTTCCGCCATCAATCTCAAGCTACAGTGGTGCTCCGGATCAATATCCAGTATCATCGGTATCCATCTCATCTCCAGTGTTCAGTAACCTTGCGCTCATTCTAATTGGGACTTTATCAGTGGTTTACACTGCATCCAAGTATGCTGCTGTGCTCATTTATGTTGGGACTTCATCAGTGGTTCACACTGCATCTAAAGTCTATTGTTGTGTGCTCACCCATATTGAGACTTCATTAGTGGTACATACTACATCCAATATTACATCTTGCCATCGATGTTACATATGCTACAGCATTGCCTCAGTCTCTATGCCTAAGATTATCTATAATACCAATTATCTGAGTCTATTACCAACTGCTGCTATCTATACCATCTTGAGTGCTGAATAAAAGACTTATTTTATTTTACAATCTCTGTTGTTTGGGTCACGCCTTCGGGCCTATGCTCTAGTGCACCACATCCTGATTAATGTACAAGAACTTAATCAAAGCTCCCAGGTTCAGATACTATTCTGCCCCTACGCCTGAGATCTCTACTGTCCAGAGTCAGACCTCAGGCGTGACAATTATCACTGGCCAAATGGATTCAGCCGGAGAAAAGACCCCACCGACCAGCCCTGTACAACTGTTGTCAGCTCATCTACAACATCAAGAAGCTGCACAGGGTCAGGTAATTCGTTGTCTGCAAGACCTCTCCTCTCGGCTGGATAATTTACAGGTGTGAATACCAAATTGCTTTCCTTACAAATATTTAAAATGCCTGCTCTAATATATATTGTAAATGCCTGCACCTCTTATTACCATGTGCCCTGAATGTGCGCTATACATAGCAAAACACTGCATCCCATAAGAGAAAACAATACACCCACACATTATCTGAGTTCCAAAGCTCATTGATGTATATATTTGTTATTAAAAGGATATGGATTCAATATATTACAATGTACAGTATACACATAATTACATGATTACAATTTATACAGTAAGCAGTTAATACATACAGTTACAGTTACAGGCCAGCATACAATACCATTATCTTTCTCATATAAATTCATCTCTCCATATCACTCTCTCTCTCTCTGTAAAATCATGCAGGAACTGGTCTAGAAGCAACTCCATCATCCTCTGAGACAAAACAGCAACCAACTCCTGTGTGATCAGCAATGTGTTATCTAGCTTTGGGGGGAGGGGACTTTCTCATTCATGATGAGTCACTGGTTTGTTCATGTGCTGAACAGGTTCAGGCTTGGGGATGTCTGAGGGGGCTGGCCTAAGTTTCCTGTCCATTGTACTAATAAGAGTGATTTTAGCTTTCATATATTTAATCATAACTATTTGTTGCAATGTCCTACAACTTAATAACAAGTATCAAATGAATCTACACATTAATCTGGTTGCTTAAATACCAAATATGACAGGTGTATCTTGCTTCGTTCAAATAATACACATACATGACATTACTTCATTATATAATTTTAAATCATCATGATGTCTGGCGCTTGATATTATTATAATTATGTACTGTATGAAATAAGTGTTGAATCCATCTCTGTGGCATGTCCGTGTAAATGCGTGTGTTACCATATATTGCTGTGCTCACTGCGCGGATTTGCAAGTATAGCGACTTATATGTGTGTAGTGTTTGTATGTTCTTTCTATGTAATATTTTTGACTTCGACAGTCCACCCTTTGGCAGTAAACAATAACTGCCATCAATTATTAACAAAAGAAAAAAAATATTTCATACAATAATCGGTGACCTAGACACAAGTATGTATTCATTTCACAAATCAGACACTTGACTATATTTGGGGAAGACATGGAGGAGGACGAGACATCCACTATATGCACTCGGCAGTCACGGAACCACTGGTTGGGTGTGGGACAACATTCAACCTATAGAGTATGCTGGGACAGTGCTTTGGCCTATAACAGGGATGGGGAACCTTCAGCCCTCCAGCTGTTGTTGAACTACACATCCCAGCATGCCCTGCAACAATTCTAGCATGGCTAAATAGCAAAACTGTAGCAAGGCATGCTGGTATGTGTAGTTCAACAATAGCTGGAGGGCCGAGGGTTCCCCATCACTGGCCTATAATGTCTGACTTGCGATGAACATTTCACACATACATGTACCTACGTCTTTGTACACTGATGTTTGGATTCGATTGAGGTTCTACTGGGTAGATGAAGAAGACACAAACAAATCGTGAAAGTGACATATAAAATTTTCATGATCTACATATTCCTATCATTTCCTGAACATTGTTTCCATTTCTGGAACGTATGCTAGGTCTGTTTAATCATTGAACAAGGGTTATAAGTAGTGTCCTTCCTAAATAACATAAACCTTCGGAGTTCGGGGAGAGACACTCATAAACCTTTCTTCCACATATATTAATGAGCTCTTTATCTGCAATGTGTGAATAGCCATTGTCTGATTGTTCCTGATTACCTCCGAACTCCATAACTACTAGACCTTTGATTTTTCTCTGACTTTAACAAACTGATCGGCTAATCCTGGGATCCTATAAGGAAATCACTCCATCCTACAGAACCAGTTCCAGTCCCACACTCGACTCCTCATAAAAAAACCTCACAAAAATAGAATGTCCTGAAAGAAAATGTTTGTCAGCGGGAAAGAGAGAAAAGAGAAATAGAACAAAACAACTCTTGTTCATAACAAATCAATTACAATGACTGGTCTTTCTGCAATCCTTTAGTACGCTCAGGTAGTGTTCAACAGTGCCGCCTCTCAGTCTTCACGGAACAGAGTCTCTGGTGATACTTTTGCGATCTCACTCCATTTACGAGTTCCTTCCGGACTACCGACTTTCCTGCAATGGGAATTGTGGACCCAAGTCTCTCTCTCTGCTACTTTCACTGGGATAGTGCTGTCAACAAAACTTGGTATGGTCCTTCCCACCTGTTTATTAGGCAACCTGAGCGTAAGAACAATCACACAGTCTCTTGGTTCACAATCAAGACAGTTAGTATTTGGCATACCAGCAATCAACAGTTTCAAGTTCTTTTGTCAAGTTCTCAAATGCTGGCTCATCTCAATAAGGTACTGTACTGTCACCTCATTGGTGTATTTCTGAACATTGTGCGGATCAATCATGACATGAGGTTGTCTTCCAAAAACAACCCAAAAAAAGACACACATACCAAAACAAAAACAAATTTCGAAGAGGGTGATTCATTGAGTGAATATCTGGGAGTGGTTCCGATGCTACATAATACTAGTGGCAGTATCTATGATCACAATAGTACAATTTCAAGCTTTGCTCCTACTTCTAGGGGTACCATTATCTACACACAAATTTCTGCGCAATTTTTCTTTGCAGTCAACACAGCAGCATCCGTGGCGGCAGGAAATGCCTCTACCCAGTTTGAGAAAACATCAGTGCACACCAATACATAACAATAATTCCTAAAGGGTGTTAACTGTACGAAGTCGATTTGTATTTCCTGAAAAGATCCGTCTGCAGGAGGGATATGGGATGGCTCTGTTGGTATTGCTTTACCAATATTCTTCCTCAAGCAAGTAAGACAGGTCATTGCTCTCTTACCTGCATGAGAATAGAATCCTGGCGCACACCAGTAGGCTCTCATCAGCCTGCACATACCCTCTTTGCCTAGATGACTCAGACCGTGTGCCACCTCAGCTAGACTTGGAAGGTATGCTCTGGGGGCTACTGGCTTACTGTGTCCACCTGTCCACAGTCCTGAGGACTCCTGGCCATACCCCTTTGTCCTCCAGACTGCCTTTTCCTGTAGGGAACACAAATTTTTATTTTTAATTTTCTATCGTGTGTTTGCAATGTAGAGTACCATGAGCATAACTCAAAAAAAAAAGAAAAGAAAAAAGAAACATCTCTAGAGGAGAGAAGGAAGAAGAAAATGAAAAAGAAAATGTCAGGTTTGCCATTCACCAACAGGCATATCAGTGTCTATACAAAATTTTCCTTCACCAGTATTCCCATTCTCCACCCTTTGTGCATGACAAGGCACACTGCAGTAATACTGGTGTTATTGTGCTGTTGAGATATACTGGGTTTGGGCAGAACTCTGAAGGACCTAGGCATGTGGAGTTTGAACTGTACTTGGGTCCATGTATTGTACCACCCTGTGTGAACCCAAAAGATGAAGAGGAAACTGTAGAGAAACAGAATAGAGGTTGGTGACAGATGAGTTTGTAGAGGTGAAGAAGATTTTATAAAAATTTGACAACTGGATTGGGCACTACGGGGAAGTGATTCTCTACTTGGTCTACTCCCCTTAAAAAAAAATTCTATGTTTGTCGTATCGCTATTGGGACTATCCCAGCCATCAATCCAGTGTCCTGTCCATCCTAAGTTCATAGGGAACCTGGTATCTGTGAGATAATTTCCTCTACCTGTGATGGACATGCATCTAGAACAGTAGATGCGACATTAGTCTTTGTGGGGGTCTAACATACTTTGTACTTCCTGAGCGGGAGCACAGTATATGTATATCATATCTAACAAAATTAAGTTAATCAGGGGCCATTTCTGCTAGGAAAAAGAAGCAAAAGTTTATAGGCCCCATCTTAACCCCAGCAAGTTTTGTCAAAGGGTAATGTTGCATTTATTTTGTTCTTCCCATTAGCCGAATGTGTGTTTTCTATATGGCTTGTGATTCCTTACTATATGTCCCTTGGTCCCATCTATGTGTTTAATAATGTTGCTTGTGTTTTCTGTCTAGGGGTCTATATTGACTATGTGTTCTACTACTCCTACAATCTCTGGCAAAATGCCCTTCCTTCCTACAAGTGTAACATATTATTGACCATTAGGGATCTGGGGTTTGGACTGATGGGTCTTTCCTGTATGTCCTAGTATACTTACCGTCCTCAACCTCTCCACCTGTTGTTCTCTGCGCCTAGCACTATTCTTGTGATGTTCAATAGCACACTATCTAAGATTAGCTACTGTGACCCCTTTCCAATTTTGCAAAGAAGTCTGCACCCTGACCCTCAATGCCTTATTGAGCCGGTCCATTAGCACAGAGACAGCCACCTCCCATTTGCCGAATTAGTGTTTACCAGTGATCTTATCCAGATGGAGAGTTTTCTATTACCGAAAGAGACAAAAACAAAAAAATAGTTTAACAAGCTTCTAGGTCATGCAAAGTATTCATTCAATCCTTCTCATCCCGTATTAAGGGTCTGTACATGGTCCAACAAACATTACATTTCCAAGCTCATCTTGACTAGGGGCATTACTAGGAATGAATACTTCTTATATGTTAACTGAAAGAAATACCCGGGGGTTACCTTGTCTCTGTCCGCTTTACTAATGTGCGGACAGATTTTTCTCCATTTCTGATGTTACTTTCTTGATTTTTTTGTTTTATTTTTGGGTTTTACTATATATGTACACAAATGATACCATACTTACCTGTTCCACTGCTCTCAGCCACTTCCCCCACAGGCTACTGCTCTTCTTTTACCGGTTGGATACTCCTCTAGGTACATGAGAAATGGCTGAAAACAATCAGGTCACCTTCTCCTCCTAAATAAAACTTCAACATTCATTAGTACATATATAGGTTACAGTCATATTTTTCATATTTTTCATATTTTCTATAGCTTGTATGCTGGCCGTAACTGCTTCCACATCTACATATGGCGGTGTACTTGCATTCTTTTTTTTTCTTCCTACTTGTTTATTGTTGCTACAAGTTCAAACAGTTCTTATATTTCCATTCTTGTCTTATATGACTTTGGTTAGACATACCACCTGCAATACCTTAGGATCAAACTCACCAACCCCTCTTGCTGCCACAGGTTTAAACAATTTGTATGTCTGACCCTTTGTTTTCGGGATTTTATCAGACATATTCTTATCCTTAAGTTCTGCAATACCTCTGGTTCAAAGCTGCCCACCCTAGGGGATGGTACTGTGAATGCCAAATTGCTATCTCACAAATATTTAAAATGCCCACTCTAATATATATTGCAGACGCTAGGCGCATCTTATTACCATATACGATAAAAGTTCGCTGTACATCACAAAACACTGCATCCCATAAGAGAAAACAATACACCCACACATTATCTGAGTTCCAAAGCTCCTTGATGTATATATTTGTTATTAAAAGGATATGGATTCAATATATTACAATGTACAGTATACCTATAGTTACATGGTTACAACTCACACAGTAAGCAGTTAAAACATACAGTTACAGTCACAGTTACATACAGTTACAGTTACATACAGTTACAGTTACATGCCAGCATACAATACCATTCCATCTCTCTCTCTCTCTCTGTAAAGTAATGCTGGGACTCCATATTCCTCTGAGACCAAAACAGGAACTGCCTTCCTGTGTGATCAGCAATGTGTTATCTAGTTTGGGGGAGGGGACTCTCTCTCATTCATGATGAGTCACTAGTCTCTTTGTATGTGCTAATCAGGTTCAGCCTTGAAGACATCCAAAGGGGCTGGCCTGAGCTTCCTGTCCACTGTCCTAATAAGAGTGATTTTTAGCTTTTATACATTTAATCATAATTATCCGCTGCAATGTCCCACAACTTCACAACAAGCATCAAATGAATCTACACATCAATCTGGTTGCTTCAATAGTAAACATGACCGGTCTATCTTGTTTCGTTCAAATAATACACATACATGACATTACTTCATTATATATAATTTTAAATCATCATGATGTCTGGCGCTTGATATTATTATAGTTATGTACTGTATGAAATAAGTGTCGAATCCATCTCTGTGGCATGTCCGTGTAAATGCGTGTGTTACCATATATTACTTTGCTCGCTGCGCGTATTTGTAAGTATAGCGACTCATAATGTGTGTAGTTTGTATGTTCTCTTTATGTAATATTTTTTACTTCGACAGTACCCTATCTTTGTCAGTCATACATACCCATTCGTCACAATAAACTTCAGCGTGTGGACCATATTTTCCACACATAATAAACCTCGCTGGCCCCTTGGGCTGCGGCTCTTCAACCTGAACCCTGGCTAAACGTCCCTTAGTTGTGCAACTGGCTCCCATAATTGTGGGCCTTTTCCCACAAACACCAAAATACTCAATATAAGGCGACGGTGAAAGTTCTCAGAGCGCTTCCACCCACTCTCGCCCACGTTGGCCAGTACTACTATACACTGTCGATAGCGAAGGCGATGTACCCAACCTAGGGCCCCTAATTGACCTATATTTACTGGAATTTTTTAGGAATAACTTACCCTTTCCAGTAAAGTATCTGTCGTTGGAGATTTTCCTGAGCGAGACCAGCGAAAACTCCCTTTATGCACTTGTACACAAATCACGCTTGCGTATGCTGTACACAGCGCTAATGATACCGCGATTTTACACAAAAGCTCGTAAAAGGGGTATCAAGTTGCGCTATATATCGCACCCACAAACGCGCGGCCCAATCGCACAGCGTATAGGTACTTGTTACGTATCCGCCGTACGACCACTGGAATCGAATCACAAGCGGCGAAACCTCAGCCGGAGCGTATTAAAAAAACTACATGGATCACACAGTTCACAATTCCCTACCATGCTCCTGTGCAAGTCTCCTCACGACTTACGTATTTCAAATCCTATACTAACGTGAGTCAGCCGCCTCACGCCACCAAGCCTCCACTCACTTGGTGTACCGAACGACGGGATCCCGAATTCCGGGGTTCAAATCCACTCACTCCAAGTTCGCTCACTCAAATACACTTTGTTTTTCTGTACAAAAATATTTCATTCGTTCTGATTTTCAGCTTTAGCCCCAAAGGCGATACAGTTTAAACAAAAGTTTTATACTAATCTGCTTTAGAGACCGGGTAGTTTTGTGCTATTGTAGCATGGCTCCTATCCCACCTTAATTGAACAAAAATTGTGTGGTTTTATTATGCGCACACAACCCTACGCAAACTTGCGTAATTACGCAACCGTGCGTACCTCTATGCCACGTGTGCGGCCTTGTGCCACATGCACATTTTTGTACGCTGTCCTCACGTTCCGTATCATGTGTACCAAAGTGCGTACGCAATAAAACAAACCACAGTCTCTATAAATGTGAGCAATACTAACTATAATCGCTCACTTAGCACAACACCCAGTTTTTTTTTTCTGTATAAACCTTTAACGACCGGGCCAGACTTGCATGTTGTGCTTTATATTTACTTCCTTAAACACTGTTATTTCAGTTTTAACTATATAGCAACAAATGTATCCGGTTTCACAGATCTATAATGACTGCAATAATCTATAATTTAAATGATATGATTCAGATTGGATAGCTATCTTGCAGAACATACACTGATATAAATATACACATAATTATAATAATATTATATATATGTACCATTCACTGGTCTCCTATGAGACACCTTACCTCTTATTTGCATATCAAAGCTATTTGCTTTTCACTGCTAAAAAAAAAGCAGTTACACAGGTTAATTTGCATTTCAATGGCTATCCTATAGCAAACAGAGAGTTAACTAAATCCTGGGAAAGAAGAAGAAAAAAAAGTATTTTTTTCTTTTATTTTTTGTGTGCAATTTCATACTCCAAGCCAAGCATTTATCTCACCATTTACACTCACTAGGCCCAATTGAAACTATTTGGAATTGACTATGGCATGGGTTAAATAAATGCATTGGTAACTCATAAATGGTGCTTGATGTGACCAAGGAAACTGATTGTTCTGAGCAGACTGAAAATCAGCTATTTAGAAAATGACCTTCCTAAAATGGCCACTGCTCCTCCCCCTTCCACATCCATGAGATTTACACAAATGGTGGACAGGCCATGTGGTTAGTCCAAAATGGAGGACAGACCATGCGGCTTCCTTTGTCACACAGAAATCACACAATATACAAGCACCAGAAGTTATTTTAGGCCTGAGTTAAAAAAAAAACTATATCAAGGCTATGCAGCAACTTTTAAATGTACTTTTAAACCTACTTAACAGATAAACAATCCAATCTGAATCAAACACAATATGACTTATTTGAACTTTGTTTTGCAACAATAAAAATACATTTTAGCATTTTAAATATTATGAGAAATGCATTGTCCCTTGAAATTTCATATCATTGGCTTACTGCTATAACACAACAATACACACGGATGATTTTCTCAGCTTCACGATGCATCCACCACAAGCTGATCGACCACAGCATCGTGTTTATAATGTGCAGTGCATCATTAAGACCATGAAATCCCGGACGAGCACCCATCTGTGAATACCAAATTGCTTTCCTTACAAATATTTAAAATGCCCGCTCTAATATATATTGTAAACGCCTGCACCTCTTATTACCATGTGCCCTGAATGTGCACTATACATAGCAAAACACTGCATCCCATAAGAGAAAACAATACACCCACACATTGGGGTATAATTACTAAAATGAGAGTTCTATTTAAGATGGGATGTTTCCCATAGCAACCAATCAGATTCCAGGTATTATCTTCTAGAAGGTGCTAGATAAATGAGAAGTAAAATCTGATTGGTTGCTATGGGCAACATCCATCTTAAATAGAACTCCCATCTTAGTAAATTTACCCCATTATCTGAGTTCCAAAGCTCATTGATGTATATATTTGTTATGAAAAGGATATGGATTCAATATATTACAATGCACAGTATACACATAATTACATGATTACAATTTATACAGTAAGCTGTTAATACATACAGTTACAGTTACAGGCCAGAATACAATACCATTATCTTTCTCATATAAATTCGTCTCTCCATATCACTCTCTCTCTCTCTCTGTGTAAATCATGCAGGAACTGGTCTAGAAGCAACTCCATCATCCTCTGAGACAAAACAGCAACCAACTCCTGTGTGATCAGCAATGTGTTATCTAGTTTTTGGGGGAGGGGACTTTCTCATTCATGATGAGTCACTGGTTTGTTCGTGTGCTGAACAGGTTCAGCCTTGGGGACGTCTGAGGGGGCTGGCATGAGTTTCCTGTCCATTGTACTAATAAGAGTGATTTTAGCTTTCATATATTTAATCATAACTATTTGTTGCAATGTCCTACAACTTAATAACAAGTATCAAATGAATCTACACATTAATCTGGTTGCTTAAATACCAAATATGACAGGTGTATCTTGCTTCATTCAAATAATACACATACATGACATTACTTCATTATATAATTTTAAATCATCATGATGTCTGGCGGTTGATATTATTATAATTATGTACTGTATGAAATAAGTGTTGAATCCATCTCTGTGGCATGTCTGTGTAAATGCGTGTGTTACCATATATTGCTGTGCTCACTGTGCGTATTTGCAAGTATAGCAACTTATATGTGTGTAGAGTTTGTATGTTCTTTCTATGTAATATTTTGACTTCGACACAGGCTACCCTCCGTGGTACAGGGGCTTCCAGTGTACCCCAGGTGGACTCGTCACCTCCAACTGTTACAGCTGTGCCTCGTCTCCATCTGCCAACTCCTGCCAACTTCGAAGGTTCCCCTAAAGCCTGTAGGGGATTCCTGAACTAATGCGAGATCCATTTTGAACTGCAGCCCAGCAACTTCCTGACAGAACGTGCTAAAGTTGCATATATTATCTCTTTCCTGTCTGGTTCAGCTCTAGATTGGGCATCACCATTATGGGAAAGATCGGACGCCCTCCTGTCATCATATAAGAACTTTGTGGCAACTTTCCAGTGAATATTCAATGAGCCTGGGTGAGTGACTTCAGCAGGTGCAGATATATTACGTCTTCATCAAGGATCTCGTTCTGTGAGACAGTATCTTGTACAGTTCCAAATTCTGGCATCCGAACTTACCTGGAATGATGAGGAGCTGTACGCAGTATTCTGGCATGGTCTTTCTGTGTATATAAAAGATGAGCTAGCTACTCGTGACTTACCTTCGAAGTTGGACGAGCTCATCTCCTTGTGTACCAAAGTTGACCTCCATTTTCGGGAACGTGCAATTTAACGTGGAAGAGCCAATCAATCCAAGTCCGGTTTCCGCAGCAAAAGAGGAGCCAATGGAGGTAAATCGCTCCTGCCTGTCTCCACAGGAGCGACAAAGATTCCGCTCTGCGAACCTGTTTCTCTACTGTGTTGCTCCTTTGCACATTATTAATGCATGCCCAAAGCGTCAGGAAAACTCCAAATCCTAGCCCGTCATGGAGAAGGCTGGCTAGGAGAAATTAAATCTTCTCCATCTATAAGTGACTGTATTCTACCAGTTTCTTTGCATGTTTCCCAACGCTTCAAGACTGTTTCTGCCTTATTGGATTCCGGAGCAACAGGGAATTTCATGACTGCAGAACTGGTTCAACGGTGGTCTCTTCCCACCGAAAAACTTTCACATCCTGTGTATCTCACTGCTGTGGATGGCAGCAGAATTCCAGATGCTACTATAAATTGCAGAACATTGCCTCTCCAAGTCAAAGTGGGAGTCCTGCATTCTGAACTGTTGTCTTTCCTAGTGATACACAGAGCCACCCATCCTCTGGTTCTGGGCCTGCCTTGGCTCTGCCTCCACAACCCCCAGATCGATTGGAAGACTTCTCAAGTCACAGCCTGGGGGTCCTCTTGTTTAGGTATCTGTCTTCAGTGGGTCCTTCCAGCATGTACTTCAGCTTCCAAATCTGCTGATATTCCACCTCATCCATATACCGACTTTACCGATGTCTTCAGTAAATCCAGCGCAGATGAACTTCCTCCTCATAGGGATTGGGACTGTCCCATAGACCTTGTTCCAGGCAAGACTCCACCCAGAGGACATACTTTTCCTCTCTTGCTTCCTGAGACTCAAGCTATGTCAGACTACATCAAAAAGAATCTTGCCAAGGGGTTCATTCGATCATCCTCCTCACCTGCTGGAGCCGGTTTCTTCTTTGTGAAGAAAAAAGATGGCCTCAACGACATTACAGTAAAGAATCGATACCCGTTACTTCTCATCACCGAATTATTTGATCGAGTCAGTGGAGCCACCATTTTTCCGAAGCTGGATCTGAGAGGTGCATATAATCTCATCCGTATCTGGGAGGGTGACGAGTGGAAGACGGCCTTTAACACCAGGGACGGTCATTATGAGTACCTCGTCATGCCTTTCAGACTCAGTAACGCTCCATCAGTCTTCCAACACTTTTGTAAATGAAATATTTCATGATCTGCTCTACCGACACGTTGTATATCTGAACGACATTCTAATCTTCAGAAACAATTTGGAAGAACATCGATTTTGGGTGAAAGAGGTTCTACGTGCCAACCATTTATTCTGCAAGCTTGAAAAGTGTATGTTTGAGGTAAAGTCCATCCTTGGCTACATTATTTCAGGCTCCAGTATTAGAATGGATCCAGAAAAGCTTCAAGCAATTCAAGATTGGCCAATCCCTTCTTCACTGAAAGGGGTTCAACGCTTTCTGGGCTTCGCCAATTACTACAGAAAATGTATCCGGAATTTCTCTACCATCATTACTCCTATCTCTGTGCTAACCCGGAAAGGGGCCAATCCAGTGAAGTGGTCTGAAGAAGCTATACAAGCTTTCCATCTTCTAAAACAGAAGTTCATTTCAGCTCCAGTTTTGAAACAACCAGACACTTCATTACCTTTCATCTTAGAAGTGGATGCCTCATCCGTCGGTATGGGGGCAGTTCTTCCCAGAGGGCTCCAGATGGTCATCTCCACCCCTGTGGGTTTTTCTCAAAAAAATTCTCACCCGCAGAGTGCAACTATGCTATTGGCGACCAAGAATTGCTCACAATCAAGTTGGCATTAGAGGAGTGGAGATATCTACTCGAAGGCGCTTCCCATGAAATCACCATTCTAACTGACCACAAAAATCTGCTGTACCTCAAGATTGCTCAATGTCTAAACCCCCGTCAATCCAGATAGGCCCTTTTCTTTTCCAGGCTTCACTTTAAATTGTCGTTCTGTCCTGGGTCACAAAATCGTAAGGCTGATGCCCTTTCCCGCTCCTGGGAGCAAGAAAATTAGTCAAGTTCTACTGAAAAGTATCCAATTATTGATCCAGTAGCATTCTCCACAGTGGGAGTGGACTCTATGCCTCCTCCAGGGAAAAGCTTTGTCAAGCCAGCACTCAGGAAAAAGATCTTTCAGTGGACACATGCTTCCTGCTTCGCTGGTCATGCAGGCATTCATAAGACCTACGAATTCATCACAAGGCAGTATTGATTGGTGGCCAACCCTCAAACGGGACGTACAGGACTTTATTGCTTCTTGCTCTAAGTGTGCACAGCACAAGATCAGTCGTCAGTCTCCGGCTGGGCAATTAATGCCCTTATCTGTGCCCCATCATCCGTGGACTCATCTTTTGATGGACTTTGTTACAGATCTCCCTGAGTCCAATAAATACAATACCATCGGGGTGGTAGTTGACCGGTTCACCAAGATGGCCCACTTCATTCCGCTCACTGGTCTTCCGTCGGCTTCCAAGCTGGCTCAATTATTTGTGCAAGAGATCTTCAAGCTGCATGGGCTACCTGTGGAAATTATTTCTGACAGAGGAGTCCAGTTCGTCGCCAAGTTTTGGTGAAGTCTGCCTTATTCTCCAAGTGAAGTTGAAGTTCTCCCCAGCCTGTCACCCCCAGACGAACAGACAGACTGAGAGGGTGAATCAAGACTTGGAGTCCTTTCTTAGAATTTATTTATCCTCCTCTCAAGATGACTGGGCCCACTTGCTTCCTTGAGCAGAGTTCTGCCATAACAACCAGTATCACTCTACATCCTCATCCACACCATTCTTTGCAAACTATGGGTTCCATTCCAGAGTTCCTGAATTCAGCCAGCTTCCAGATTCTTCTCTGCCAGCGGTGGTTCTTACACTCCTACAATTCTCTAAAAATTGGAAAATCATTCGATCATCGCTTCTCAAGGCATCTGTCAGGTATAAGAAGTTTGCTGATAGGATGCGGAAAGCGGTTCCTGCTCTCCAACCGGGAGATGGTGTGTGGCTGTCTACCAAAAATCTGAGGTTGAGAGTGCCCTCGATGAAGATCGCTCCTCGCTACATTGGTCCATTTGCAATTGAGCAAGTCGTCAATCCGGTGGCCTACAAGTTGAAACTGCCTCCTTTCCTGAAGGTCCCCAGCACCTTTCACATCTCATTGTTGAAACCTCTGGTTCTGAATAGATTCCATTCCAAGCTTCCCAAGGCACCTAAGGTGCAAAATCAGCGAGGAGTGGAGTACGAAGTGGCTAAGATCCTGGTCTCACGTATTCGGTATGGTCATCTCCAACACCTAATTGATTGGAAAGGGTATGGTCCAGAAGAGCAATCCTGGACCAATGCATTGGATGTCCATGCTCCGAAACTTGTCCAAGCCTTCCATGCCAGGTTTCTGTTCAAGCCTAAGAGGTGTCCTGGGGCCACCCCTAAAGGGAGGGGGGTGCTGTCATGGTCCAGGTAATTAAACAGACATTCTTACCTCTCAAGTGCCTGCCCAAGCTGTCACTACACTCCAGGCCCAGTTGCTATCATTGTGGTCTGCGTCCACTGCATAGTGTGGCAGATCTGCAGCCACATGTAACACAAACATAGTTTCCCTCCTAAACCAAACATGAGGGCTGGCATGTTTGATCCAGTCATCTGATTCCAGTGAGCCTATCCTGAGCATCCTGCTGTCCAGCTGATCATCCCAGCCAATCCCTGCACACTGGCTGCTATAAGAATGCTGGGTAAGGACTGCCTAGTCGCCAGTGCTATGATTGTCATTCCCTGTATGGTTGTTTGCTCTCAGCTGCTTCCAGGTTACCTTGCTCCAGAAGATTCCACTCTGTCCTGAGACCTGAGTTCCATCAAGCTTGCAGCTCTACCTGGCTCTTTGGTGTTCTGCCATCGATACTCAGCTTCATCGGTGTTCCGCCATCAATACTCAGCTTCATCGGTGTTCCACCATCGATACTCAGCTTCATCGATGTTCCACCATCGATACTTAGCTCCATCAGTGTTCCACCATCGATCTCTAGCTCCATCGGTGTTCCGCCATCGATCTCAAGCTACAGTGAGCACAATCCCTGATAGCTGATAAGGTTTCATTGCCTACCACAAACAAGGTTATATATGAAGTAGGTGTGGTAAACAAAGTAATCCCCTTAAGGGTGACACAAGATGTAAAAGCAACAGTTGGACCTTTTACAAGTGACCACTCCTTCTTGTTGGCAGCTGATGCCCCCACAAATTTATTGGGATGGGATTTATTGTGCAAATTGGGATGCACAGTGTTTTGCACTCCAGATGGGGTATACTTACAGGTACCAAATTCCAACAAGGACTTGGTCACTGATGCACTGCTCATTGACCCTCCTTGCCCAGAAAAAGGTGGAACTGAATTCCTTAAGTATCCTCTCCCCTGAAGTGTCTGCAATGCTATCAACAATTCCAGACCAGCTGTGGACCACAGGGTCCAATGATGTGGGGAAAATTTTAAATGCTCCACCAATTAGAGTTAAACTAAAAGCAGGAGCAGTAATTTCCAGTAGACCAAGTACCCTTTAAATACAGAAGCTGAACAAGGGGTGTATCCAGTAATTCAAGAACTACTACAACAGGGGGTGTTGGTTAAAACCCAGAGCCAGGCCAACACGCCCATCTTTCTGGTGACGAAGAGTAGTGGGCGTGGCTATTGCTTAATTCAGGACCTTAGGGCAATTAATGCAATTGTTGAACCCTTGCTCCCAGTGGTACCAAACTCTGCCAAAATCTTAATGCAGATTCCCACAGATAGCACTCACTTTTCAGTAGTTGATCTGTGTTCAGCATTTTTCTCCATACCAATACATCCAGACAGTCAGTACCTTTTTGCATTAACCTACAGAGGTAACCAATGCACCTGGACAAGGATGATGCAGGGATGGCTTAATAGCCTGACAATATTTAGCCAGTCCCTTGCTGAAAACCTGCAAGGACGCACCTTTCCAGGTGAATCTACCTTAATCCAATATGTAGATGATTTGTTACTTTGTTCTCCTAATTTTGAAACATCACTCAAAGACACAGCAGAACTCTTAAAGTTCCTCACTAAAAATGGACAACAAAAGTAAATGTTGGAATTGTACCCACCTACCCATCAGTGTAGATGCATGTATACCCCTCCTAGCTCATTACATAAGCACACCAGACATGATGGACAGAGAATGGTCCTGTCATAAGAGGAAAAATAGTAGTCGCATTTGTGTCAATAAAACACCTAATGTACAAAACATAGTGGACTTTCCATATTTGGATGTCTCAAACGCCGGCAAGCTGCATGCACCTGCTCTACAAGTAACTGCAGCCACAGGGAAACCTGAATTCTGTTTAAGTGTCAATTCAAAACCTGGCAAGTATGTGTTAAGTAGGAGGAGAATTACAGTAAAAGTAAAAAGACAAAATTTAGGATACACTAACTGTACTGGAGCCACATTTGTAGTTAAAATGTCAAGGAAGTGTTCACTAATGAACCTCAGGTCTTGTTGGCATTCAATAGACCAGAGGCGTAACAAGGGTAGGGCGAGTGGGGCACGTGCCCTGGGCGCCTTGGCAGGCCCAGGAGAGGGGGGCGCCGCGGCGGCGGCCAGGGCATCATGCCCCACTCGCCCCCATCACGCCGAAATGTGAGGGGAGGAGAGCGCAGCGTCTCTCCCTCCCCTCACCGCCGCCAGAGCACTAGCAGCGCTGCCAGCAGCGCTGCGTGTGTCCGGTCTCCGGCGTTAGCCAATCAGAGCTTGCGGACCGGCTCCTGATTGGCTGGTGGTCTGCGAGCTCTGATTAGCTGACGAACCGGTGCCACACAGCCGCCGGAGACCGGGAGCGGTGAGGGGAAGGAGAGGCGCTGCGCTCTCCTCTCCTCACAGACACAACAGGCGGTGAGTGACCGGGGGGGGGCACAGTGGGGCATGTATCTGGCACAGTGGGGCACAGTGGGGCATGTATCTGGCACAGTGGGGCATGTATCTGGCACAGTGGGGCATGTATCTGGCACAGTGGGGCACAGTGGGGCATGTATCTGGCACAGTGGGGCATGTATCTGGCACAGTGGGGCACAGTGGGGCATGTATCTGGCACAGTGGGGCATGTATCTGGCACAGTGGGGCATGTATCTGGCACAGTGGGGCACAGTGGGGCATGTATCTGGCACAGTGTGGCATGTATCTGGCACAGTGAGGCAATGTATCTGGCACAGTGGGGCAATGTATCTGGCACTGTGGGGCAATGTAACTGGCACTGTGGGTCAATGTAACTGGCACTGTGGGGCATGTATCTGGCACAGTGGGGCATGTATCTGGCACAGTGGGGAAATGTAACTGGCACTGTGGGGCATGTATCTGGCACTGTGGGGCATGTATCTGGCACTGTGGGGCAATGTATCTGGCACAGTGGGGCATGTATCTGGCACAGTGGGGCACAGTGGGGCATGTATCTGGCACAGTGGGGCATGTATCTGGCACAGTGGGGCACAGTGGTGCATGTACCTGGCACAGTGAGGCATGTATCTGGCACAGTGGGGCATGTATCTGGCATAGTGGGGCACAGTGGGGCATGTATCTGGCACAGTGGGGCATGTATCTGGCACAGTGGGGCAATGTATCTGGCACAGTGGGGCAATGTAACTGGCACTGTGGGTCAATGTAACTGGCACTGTGGGGCATGTATCTGGCACAATGGGGCATGTATCTGGCACAGTGGGGCAATGTATCTGGCACTGTGGGGCAATGTATCTGGCACTGTGGGGCATGTATCTGGCACTGTGGGGCATGTATCTGGCATTGTGGGGCAATGTATCTGGCACAGTGCGGCATGTATCTGGCACTGTGGGGCAATGTATCTGGCACTGTGGGGCAATGTATCTGGCACTGTGGGGCAATGTAACTGGCACTGTGGGGCACTGTAACTGGCACTGTGGGGCAATGTATCTGGCAATGTAACTGGCACTGTGGGGAAATGTATCTGGCAATGTAACTGGCACTGTGGGACAATGTATCTGGCACTGTGGGGCATGTATCTGGCACTGTGGGGCATGTATCTGGCACTGTGGGGCATGTATCTGGCACTGTGAGGCATTGTATCTGGAACTGTGGAGCAATGTGTTATGCACACCAGTGCCTGCAGGAAAGTACTGGTGTCAGGACTGTTATGCACTCCAGTGCCTGCAGGAATGTACTGGTGTTTGAACTGTTATGCAAAACAAATGGACTTACAGACAGACTGGGGAATATGACATAACGTACACAGAAGGTGATAGATTAACAAAATACACACAAAGTGAACAGAGAAGCCCAGAGGCTAAGGAACTGGGTATCTCCCTTGTATTAGAACTGCTCAGATGGGAAAAGCAAGATGTTGTGTTTTAATACGTAGAGAACCCGAAATGCTGTTGCTAAGGGCAACAGCAAAACCCTAAAGGGTTACCAACGGGTGTGGCAGTAAACTCCTTGGTCAGAGATGGAATGATAGACACAAGGAGAGTCTCCACAATCCTAATTCTCACTTGCAGTGCACAGGTTCAGCTTACTGCCACTAAACTGACCCCTGACACCTAGCACAGTGAGACAGGATTAGACAGGCAAGTCTTAGAATACAGCCGCAAACTTGCTAAGTTCACAGAGTAGTAACAGAACCCCAGCAAGCTAAACGACTGACTCCAGTCTTACTGCTAGGTCTGGATTGGCAGAGTGTAATACCAAATCCCCAGGCCTATTACCACTGCACAGCAAAAGACCCGAACCGGGGTATCAGCTGCGCTCAGGTCACTCCGCTAGCACTTGTCTCCCGGTTGCCATGACGACGTGGCAGCACAGGGCAGGAGACCCTAACACAATGTAACTGGCACTGTGGGCCCTTTTCAGTGGCCACACCCCTTCTGGTGCGTGGCCACACCCCTTCTGGTGTGTGGTCACGCCCATTTTTTCGGCACGCGCACATGCTACTTTTGCTGCTTTTTTGGGGGGGGGGGAGGGGGGGGCGCCATTTTCCATCTTGCCCTGGGCTCCAAAAACCCTAGCTACGCCTCTGCAATAGACACAAATGGGGTACTGACGCCTAACGACACTCTATACCAGTTACAGAAAGAGGAGTGTACTCTTGATAACAGCACATGTGGAGATATCAATGGTAATAATACAGGGCACTTTATGCTATACTTAGGAATCATTTACACCACAATATTTGGAATGCCTCTGCCTAAGGGTATGTATTGAGTTTGTGGAAAATGGGTATACTCATGGATTCCTATAGGTGCTAAAGGACAATGTGTCCTCTCCTATGTAGTCCCCTTTGTAAGAGCCACTAATAATCTTGAACAATACCCGAGAAATATTCCCATAGAGCATGATTTAGTGTCAAGTAACCTCACGTATTTGAGACATCACTGCAAAAGAGAAGTGAAAAAAGGAGATGTATCTTTTAGATTTTCTGATGGTGAGCGTACTGCTAGAACCTTATTTCCTCTGTCCACTATTTATTAGAGATGAGCGGGTTCGGTTTCTCTGAATCCGAACCCGCACGAACTTCATGTTTTTTTCACGGGTCCGAGCAGACTCGGATCCTCCCGCCTTGCTCGGTTAACCCGAGCGCGCCCGAACGTCATCATGACGCTGTCGGATTCTCGCGAGACTCGGATTCTATATAAGGAGCCGCGCGTCGCCGCCATTTTCACACGTGCATTGAGATTGATAGGGAGAGGACGTGGCTGGCGTCCTCTCCATTTAGATTAGGGTTGAGAGAGAGAGAGAGAGATTGACCTGAGGCTGTGATACTGTAGAAGAGAGTGCAGAGTTTAGTGACTGACGACCACAGTGACCACCAGACAGTGCAGTTGTTTGTTTTATTTAATATATCCGTTCTCTGCCTGAAAAAAACGATACACACAGTGACTCAGTCACATACCATATCTGTGTGCACTGCTCAGCCCAGTGTGCTGCATCAATGTATATATATATCTGACTGTGCTCAGCTCACACAGCTTATAATTGTGGGGGAGACTGGGGAGCACTGCAGTGCCAGTTATAGGTTATAGCAGGAGCCAGGAGTACATAATATTATATTAAAATTAAACAGTGCACACTTTTGCTGCAGGAGTGCCACTGCCAGTGTGACTAGTGACCAGTGACCTGACCACCAGTATATATAATATTAGTAGTATACTATCTCTTTATCAACCAGTCTATATTAGCAGCAGACACAGTACAGTGCGGTAGTTCACGGCTGTGGCTACCTCTGTGTCGGCACTCGGCAGCCCGTCCATAATTGTATATACCACCTAACCGTGGTTTTTTTTTCTTTCTTTATAGTCATACTAGTTACGAGTATACTATCTCTTTATCAACCAGTCTATATTAGCAGCAGACACAGTACAGTGCGGTAGTTCACGGCTGTGGCTACCTCTGTGTCGGCACTCGGCAGCCCGTCCATAATTGTATATACCACCTAACCGTGGTTTTTTTTTCTTTCTTTATACATACATACTAGTTACGAGTATACTATCTCTTTATCAACCAGTCTATATTAGCAGCAGACACAGTGCAGTGCGGTAGTTCACGGCTGTGGCTACCTCTGTGTCGGCACTCGGCAGCCCGTCCATAATTGTATATACCACCTAACCGTGGTTTTTTTTTCTTTCTTTATACATACATACTAGTTACGAGTATACTATCTCTTTATCAACCAGTCTATATATTAGCAGCAGACACAGTACAGTGCGGTAGTTCACGGCTGTGGCTACCTCTGTGTCGGCACTCGGCAGCCCGTCCATAATTGTATATACCACCTAACCGTGGTTTTTTTTTCTTTCTTTATACATACATACTAGTTACGAGTATACTATCTCTTTATCAACCAGTCTATATATTAGCAGCAGACACAGTACAGTGCGGTAGTTCACGGCTGTGGCTACCTCTGTGTCGGCACTCGGCAGCCCGTCCATAATTGTATATACCACCTAACCGTGGTTTTTTTTTCTTTCTTTATACATACATACTAGTTACGAGTATACTATCTCTTTATCAACCAGTCTATATTAGCAGCAGACACAGTACAGTGCGGTAGTTCACGGCTGTGGCTACCTCTGTGTCGGCACTCGGCAGCCCGTCCATAATTGTATATACCACCTAACCGTGGTTTTTTTTTCTTTCTTTATACATACATACTAGTTACGAGTATACTATCTCTTTATCAACCAGTCTATATATTAGCAGCAGACACAGTACAGTGCGGTAGTTCACGGCTGTGGCTACCTCTGTGTCGGCACTCGGCAGCCCGTCCATAATTGTATATACCACCTAACCGTGGTTTTTTTTTCTTTCTTTATACATACATACTAGTTACGAGTATACTATCTCTTTATCAACCAGTCTATATATTAGCAGCAGACACAGTACAGTGCGGTAGTTCACGGCTGTGGCTACCTCTGTGTCGGCACTCGGCAGCCCGTCCATAATTGTATATACCACCTAACCGTGGTTTTTTTTTCTTTCTTTATACATACATACTAGTTACGAGTATACTATCTCTTTATCAACCAGTCTATATTAGCAGCAGACACAGTACAGTGCGGTAGTTCACGGCTGTGGCTACCTCTGTGTCGGCACTCGGCAGCCCGTCCATAATTGTATATACCACCAAACCGTGGTTTTTTTTTCTTTCTTTATACATACATACTAGTTACGAGTATACTATCTCTTTATCAACCAGTCTATATATTAGCAGCAGACACAGTACAGTGCGGTAGTTCACGGCTGTGGCTACCTCTGTGTCGGCACTCGGCAGCCCGTCCATAATTGTATATACCACCTAACCGTGGTTTTTTTTTCTTTCTTTATAGTCATACTAGTTACGAGTATACTATCTCTTTATCAACCAGTCTATATTAGCAGCAGACACAGTACAGTGCGGTAGTTCACGGCTGTGGCTACCTCTGTGTCGGCACTCGGCAGCCCGTCCATAATTGTATATACCACCTAACCGTGGTTTTTTTTTCTTTCTTTATACATACATACTAGTTACGAGTATACTATCTCTTTATCAACCAGTCTATATTAGCAGCAGACACAGTACAGTGCGGTAGTTCACGGCTGTGGCTACCTCTGTGTCGGCACTCGGCAGCCCGTCCATAATTGTATATACCACCTAACCGTGGTTTTTTTTTCTTTCTTTATACATACATACTAGTTACGAGTATACTATCTCTTTATCAACAAGTCTATATATTAGCAGCAGACACAGTACAGTGCGGTAGTTCACGGCTGTGGCTACCTCTGTGTCGGCACTCGGCAGCCCGTCCATAATTGTATATACCACCTAACCGTGGTTTTTTTTTCTTCTTTATACATACATACTACTACGACATCTCTTTATCAACCAGTCTATATTAGCAGCAGACACAGTACAGTACGGTAGTTCACGGCTGTGGCTACCTCTGTGTCTGCACTCGGCAGGCAGTCCGTCCATAATTGTATACCACCTAACCGTGGTTTTTTTTTCTTTCTTCTTTATACATACATAGTTACATAGACATCTCTTTATCAACCAGTCTATATTAGCAGCAGACACAGTACAGTACGGTAGTTCACGGCTGTGGCTACCTCTGTGTCTGCACTCGGCAGGCAGTCCGTCCATAATTGTATACCACCTAACCGTGGTTTTTTTTTCTTTCTTCTTTATACATACATAGTTACATAGACATCTCTTTATCAACCAGTCTATATTAGCAGCAGACACAGTACAGTACGGTAGTTCACGGCTGTGGCTACCTCTGTGTCTGCACTCGGCAGGCAGTCCATAATTGTATACTAGTATCCATCTCCATTGTTTACCTGAGGTGCCTTTTAGTTGTGCCTATTAAAATATGGAGAACAAAAATGTTGAGGTTCCAAAATTAGGGAAAGATCAAGATCCACTTCCACCTCGTGCTGAAGCTGCTGCCACTAGTCATGGCCGAGACGATGAAATGCCAGCAACGTCGTCTGCCAAGGCCGATGCCCAATGTCATAGTACAGAGCATGTCAAATCCAAAACACCAAATATCAGAAAAAAAAGGACTCCAAAACCTAAAATAAAATTGTCGGAGGAGAAGCGTAAACTTGCCAATATGCCATTTACGACACGGAGTGGCAAGGAACGGCTGAGGCCCTGGCCTATGTTCATGGCTAGTGGTTCAGCTTCACATGAGGATGGAAGCACTCAGCCTCTCGCTAGAAAAATGAAAAGACTCAAGCTGGCAAAAGCAGCACAGCAAAGTACTGTGCATTCTTCGAAATCCCAAATCCACAAGGAGAGTCCAATTGTGTCGGTTGCGATGCCTGACCTTCCCAACACTGGACGTGAAGAGCATGCGCCTTCCACCATTTGCACGCCCCCTGCAAGTGCTGGAAGGAGCACCCGCAGTCCAGTTCCTGATAGTCAGATTGAAGATGTCAGTGTTGAAGTACACCAGGATGAGGAGGATATGGGTGTTGCTGGCGCTGGGGAGGAAATTGACCAGGAGGATTCTGATGGTGAGGTGGTTTGTTTAAGTCAGGCACCCGGGGAGACACCTGTTGTCCGTGGGAGGAATATGGCCGTTGACATGCCAGGTGAAAATACCAAAAAAATCAGCTCTTCGGTGTGGAGGTATTTCACCAGAAATGCGGACAACAGGTGTCAAGCCGTGTGTTCCCTTTGTCAAGCTGTAATAAGTAGGGGTAAGGACGTTAACCACCTCGGAACATCCTCCCTTATACGTCACCTGCAGCGCATTCATAATAAGTCAGTGACAAGTTCAAAAACTTTGGGTGACAGCGGAAGCAGTCCACTGACCAGTAAATCCCTTCCTCTTGTAACCAAGCTCACGCAAACCACCCCACCAACTCCCTCAGTGTCAATTTCCTCCTTCCCCAGGAATGCCAATAGTCCTGCAGGCCATGTCACTGGCAATTCTGACGATTCCTCTCCTGCCTGGGATTCCTCCGATGCATCCTTGCGTGTAACGCCTACTGCTGCTGGCGCTGCTGTTGTTGCTGCTGGGAGTCGATGGTCATCCCAGAGGGGAAGTCGTAAGCCCACTTGTACTACTTCCAGTAAGCAATTGACTGTTCAACAGTCCTTTGCGAGGAAGATGAAATATCACAGCAGTCATCCTGCTGCAAAGCGGATAACTGAGGCCTTGACAACTATGTTGGTGTTAGACGTGCGTCCGGTATCCGCCGTTAGTTCACAGGGAACTAGACAATTTATTGAGGCAGTGTGCCCCCGTTACCAAATACCATCTAGGTTCCACTTCTCTAGGCAGGCGATACCGAGAATGTACACGGACGTCAGAAAAAGACTCACCAGTGTCCTAAAAAATGCAGTTGTACCCAATGTCCACTTAACCACGGACATGTGGACAAGTGGAGCAGGGCAGGGTCAGGACTATATGACTGTGACAGCCCACTGGGTAGATGTATGGACTCCCGCCGCAAGAACAGCAGCGGCGGCACCAGTAGCAGCATCTCGCAAATGCCAACTCTTTCCTAGGCAGGCTACGCTTTGTATCACCGCTTTCCAGAATACGCACACAGCTGAAAACCTCTTACGGCAACTGAGGAAGATCATCGCGGAATGGCTTACCCCAATTGGACTCTCCTGTGGATTTGTGGCATCGGACAACGCCAGCAATATTGTGTGTGCATTAAATATGGGCAAATTCCAGCACGTCCCATGTTTTGCACATACCTTGAATTTGGTGGTGCAGAATTTTTAAAAAAACGACAGGGGCGTGCAAGAGATGCTGTCGGTGGCCAGAAGAATTGCGGGACACTTTCGGCGTACAGGCACCACGTACAGAAGACTGGAGCACCACCAAAAACTACTGAACCTGCCCTGCCATCATCTGAAGCAAGAAGTGGTAACGAGGTGGAATTCAACCCTCTATATGCTTCAGAGGTTGGAGGAGCAGCAAAAGGCCATTCAAGCCTATACAATTGAGCACGATATAGTAGGTGGAATGCGCCTGTCTCAGGCGCAGTGGAGAATGATTTCAACGTTGTGCAAGGTTCTGATGCCCTTTGAACTTGCCACACGTGAAGTCAGTTCAGACACTGCCAGCCTGAGTCAGGTCATTCCCCTCATCAGGCTTTTGCAGAAGAAGCTGGAGACATTGAAGGAGGAGCTAACACGGAGCGATTCCGCTAGGCATGTGGGACTTGTGGATGGAGCCCTTAATTCGCTTAACAAGGATTCACGGGTGGTCAATCTGTTGAAATCAGAGCACTACATTTTGGCCACCGTGCTCGATCCTAGATTTAAAGCCTACCTTGGATCTCTCTTTCCGGCAGACACAAGTCTGCTGGGGTTGAAAGACCTGCTGGTGACAAAATTGTCAAGTCAAGCGGAACGCGACCTGTCAACATCTCCTCCTTCACATTCTCCCGCAACTGGGGGTGCGAGGAAAAGGCTCAGAATTCCGAGCCCACCCGCTGGCGGTGATGCAGGGCAGTCTGGAGCGACTGCTGATGCTGACATCTGGTCCGGACTGAAGGACCTGACAACGATTACGGACATGTCGTCTACTGTCACTGCATATGATTCTTTCAACATTGATAGAATGGTGGAGGATTATATGAGTGACCGCATCCAAGTAGGCACGTCACACAGTCCGTACTTATACTGGCAGGAAAAAGAGGCAATTTGGAGGCCCTTGCACAAACTGGCTTTATTCTACCTAAGTTGCCCTCCCACAAGTGTGTACTCCGAAAGAGTGTTTAGTGCCGCCGCTCACCTTGTCAGCAATCGGCGTACGAGGTTACATCCAGAAAATGTGGAGAAGATGATGTTCATTTAAATGAATTATAATCAATTCCTCCGCGGAGACATTGACCAGCAGCAATTGCCTCCACAAAGTACACAGGGAGCTGAGATGGTGGATTCCAGTGGGGACGAATTGATAATCTGTGAGGAGGGGGATGTACACGGTGATATATCGGAGGGTGATGATGAGGTGGACATCTTGCCTCTGTAGAGCCAGTTTGTGCAAGGAGAGATTAATTGCTTCTTTTTTGGGGGGGGTCCAAACCAACCCGTCATATCAGTCACAGTCGTGTGGCAGACCCTGTCACTGAAATGATGGGTTGGTTAAAGTGTGCATGTCCTGTTTTGTTTATACAACATAAGGGTGGGTGGGAGGGCCCAAGGACAATTCCATCTTGCACCTCTTTTTTCTTTTCTTTTTCTTTGCATCATGTGCTGATTGGGGAGGGTTTTTTGGAAGGGACATCCTGCGTGACACTGCAGTGCCACTCCTAAATGGGCCCGGTGTTTGTGTCGGCCACTAGGGTCGCTAATCTTACTCACACAGTCAGCTACCTCATTGCGCCTCTTTTTTTCTTTGCGTCATGTGCTGTTTGGGGAGGGTTTTTTGGAAGGGACATCCTGCGTGACACTGCAGTGCCACTCCTAGATGGGCCCGGTGTTTGTGTCGGCCACTAGGGTCGCTAATCTTACTCACACAGCTACCTCATTGCGCCTCTTTTTTTCTTTGCGTCATGTGCTGTTTGGGGAGGGTTTTTTGGAAGGGACATCCTGCGTGACACTGCAGTGCCACTCCTAGATGGGCCCGGTGTTTGTGTCGGCCACTAGGGTCGCTAATCTTACTCACACAGCTACCTCATTGCGCCTCTTTTTTTCTTTGCGTCATGTGCTGTTTGGGGAGGTTTTTTTGGAAGGGACATCCTGCGTGACACTGCAGTGCCACTCCTAGATGGGCCCGGTGTTTGTGTCGGCCACTAGGGTCGCTAATCTTACTCACACAGCTACCTCATTGCGCCTCTTTTTTTCTTTGCGTCATGTGCTGTTTGGGGAGGGTTTTTTGGAAGGGACATCCTGCGTGACACTGCAGTGCCACTCCTAGATGGGCCCGGTGTTTGTGTCGGCCACTAGGGTCGCTTATCTTACTCACACAGCGACCTCGGTGCAAATTTTAGGACTAAAAATAATATTGTGAGGTGTGAGGTATTCAGAATAGACTGAAAATTAGTGTAAATTATGGTTTTTGAGGTTAATAATACTTTGGGATCAAAATGACCCCCAAATTCTATGATTTAAGCTGTTTTTTAGTGTTTTTTGAAAAAAACACCCGAATCCAAAACACACCCGAATCCGACAAAAAAAATTCGGTGAGGTTTTGCCAAAACGCGTTCGAACCCAAAACACGGCCGCGGAACCGAACCCAAAACCAAAACACAAAACCCGAAAAATTTCAGGCGCTCATCTCTACTATTTATCTTGTGGAAAAGGCTGTGTCTCAAATATTGACAGTATTAGATCAGATGGTAGGAGAATTGGTGGTGTCAATCAATCAGACATTGGAAGAGCTGACCCTAATAAGAAAATTGACTTTACAGAATAGGATGGCGCTGGATCAGTTGTTGGCAGCAGAAGGTGGCACGTGAGCAGTGGTAGGACAAGAATGTTGTAATTATTTTGAGGACCACAGAGATGAAATAGGTGATCATCTGAGCAAAGTAGGAAAGTTGCAGCAAGAAATGAGGAGGTTAGGTGCTAGTGAAGGTTGGGATCCACTTGGATGGTAGGAGGTAGTATTGCAAAGCTCTTATCTGGAATATTACAATATATTGTTTTTGCTGCCCTTGTTGTGGGAATCATATATCTCACCATCACGTGTGGACTGGTAGTTTGTGTGCAATGTGGTAAAGGATTTAGAAAGTTGAAGATATACCAAGAGATGACCATTGTGTTAATAGATGAGGAGGATCCGCTGGAACAGGTGACTCAGGGAACTAGCCAGGAGCAGCAGGAAAGGCAGGTGGTATATGCTGATATGGAAAAGTCTTATGAAAGTTTACAACTAAGGGAAGTTGCCCCCATATATCAGACATTAGAAGGTGACCAGGAAGGTAGAGAAGGTGCTCAGCAGGTAGAAACTGACCGAGATGATTATGTTAGACATGAAATACAGGTGAGTTTCAATTAACTGTATCAAAACCCTCTTAGTCAACACTGGAAGGTTTGCATCAAACAATAGGGATTCCCGTCCAGTATGGCGAACATTGGCGCCAAGCCCATCCCCGTGAACATACAGTACCCTTTTCCTGTGCTGTTTGTCTACCTAACCCTCCCTAGAAATTGTGATGCTTCTGATTTGTGTATTAGAGTGCCAAGTATATTGGCAGAGAGAAGAATGATATAGATTAGTGAATACAAAATGGAAGCTGAATGTCAGTTTTACCCCTTTCACATCGCACTAAAAACCCGGTATTGACACGGCATATTGCCGTGTCGAAACGGGTCAGTGTGCGATGTGAAAGGTCCAATTCGGAATTAGCGGGTCGCCTGACCCGGTAATTCAACCCGGTAAAAAAGAAGGGTTATTACCGGGTTGATTACCGGGTCAGGTGCAGTGTAAATGGGAGCCGTTCCGATGCGACACGGCTCCCATTCACAGCATAGGCAGAGGCGGCGCAGGAGATGAGCTCATCTCCCGGCGCCGCCTCCACCCCCCGCCCCTGCTGCTGCTGCGCCCTCCGCTGCTATGGCAACCGACCCGGTATATTGTCGGGTCGGAAAGCCAGCAACGGAGCGCAAATGCCGGATCCCACCCGGTAAGTACACGTTTCTCTTACCGGGTAGGATCCGGCATTTGCGATCTGAAAGCAGCATTTGTCTATTGTTCAGAAAATAAACTGTTGCTTCAAGCTTGATTTTTATATGTTTGCAGAAACTGTGATTTTTTAGTCAAAACAAGAAGTAAGGCCGGCTGCACTGTGTATCATGAGACTGTGGTTAGCTAGTGTTTTGCAGAATAGGGAATTGTATTTTGAAGAATAAAGATAATCAAAAGTAGGTGAGAGGTGAAATGTATTTTGATTTTAATCACAAGATGATGAGCTAATTAATGGGAAATCCCCCATAAGGGGAGTATATGAATTAATAATATATTCTAATAAATGAATTGTGATTGGTCTGTGTATTTGATTGGCCTGTTGATTTGATTGGACTATGTATTGATGTAATGAAAGTATATAAGATGAAATCAATTAGAGATGAGCGGGTTCGGTTTCTCTGAATCCGAACCCGCACGAACTTCATGTTTTTTTCACGGGTCCGAGCAGACTCGGATCCTCCCGCCTTGCTCGGTTAACCCGAGCGCGCCCGAACGTCATCATGACGCTGTCGGATTCTCGCGAGACTCGGATTCTATATAAGGAGCCGCGCGTCGCCGCCATTTTCACACGTGCATTGAGATTGATAGGGAGAGGACGTGGCTGGCGTCCTCTCCATTTAGATTAGGGTTGAGAGAGAGAGAGAGAGATTGACCTGAGGCTGTGATACTGTAGAAGAGAGTGCAGAGTTTAGTGACTGACGACCACAGTGACCACCAGACAGTGCAGTTGTTTGTTTTATTTAATATATCCGTTCTCTGCCTGAAAAAAACGATACACACAGTGACTCAGTCACATACCATATCTGTGTGCACTGCTCAGCCCAGTGTGCTGCATCAATGTATATATATATCTGACTGTGCTCAGCTCACACAGCTTATAATTGTGGGGGAGACTGGGGAGCACTGCAGTGCCAGTTATAGGTTATAGCAGGAGCCAGGAGTACATAATATTATAATAAGAATTTACTTACCGATAATTCTATTTCTCGGAGTCCGTAGTGGATGCTGGGGTTCCTGAAAGGACCATGGGGAATAGCGGCTCCGCAGGAGACAGGGCACAAAAGTAAAGCTTTACGATCAGGTGGTGTGCACTGGCTCCTCCCCCTATGACCCTCCTCCAAGCCTCAGTTAGGTACTGTGCCCGGACGAGCGTACACAATAAGGAAGGCTTTATGAATCCCGGGTAAGACTCATACCAGCCACACCAATCACACCGTACAACCTGTGATATAAACCCAGTTAACAGTATGATAACAGAAGAGCCTCTAAAAGATGGCTCCCTACAACAATAACCCGAATTAGTTAACAATAACTATGTACAATTATTGCAGATAATCCGCACTTGGGATGGGCGCCCAGCATCCACTACGGACTCCGAGAAATAGAATTATCGGTAAGTAAATTCTTATTTTCTCTATCGTCCTAGTGGATGCTGGGGTTCCTGAAAGGACCATGGGGATTATACCAAAGCTCCCAAACGGGCGGGAGAGTGCGGATGACTCTGCAGCACCGAATGAGAGAACTCCAGGTCCTCCTTAGCCAGAGTATCAAATTTGTAAAATTTTACAAACGTGTTCTCCCCTGACCACGTAGCTGCTCGGCAAAGTTGTAATGCCGAGACACCTCGGGCAGCCGCCCAAGATGAGCCCACCTTCCTTGTGGAGTGGGCCTTTACAGATTTAGGCTGTGGCAGGCCTGCCACAGAATGTGCAAGTTGGATTGTGCTACAGATCCAACGAGCAATCGTCTGCTTAGACGCAGGAGCACCCATCTTGTTGGGTGCATACAATATAAACAACGAGTCAGATTTTCTGACTCCAGCTGTCCTTGCAATATATATTTTCAATGCTCTGACAACATCCAGTAACTTGGAGTCCTCCAAGTCACTTGTAGCCGCAGGCACTACAATAGGCTGGTTCAGATGAAATGCTGACACCACCTTAGGGAGAAAATGCGGACGAGTCCGCAGTTCTGCCCTGTCCGAATGGAAAATCAGATATGGGCTTTTGTAAGATAAAGCTGCCAGTTCTGACACTCTCCTGGCCGAAGCCAGGGCTAGTAGCATGGTCACTTTCCATGTGAGATATTTCAAATCCACATTATTTAGTGGTTCAAACCAATGAGATTTGAGAAAGTCCAAAACAACATTGAGATCCCACGGTGCCACTGGGGGCACCACAGGAGGCTGTATATGCAGCACTCCCTTAACAAAAGTCTGGACTTCAGGAACTGAAGCCAATTCTTTCTGGAAGAAAATCGACAGGGCCGAAATTTGAACCTTAATAGATCCCAATTTGAGACCCATAGACAATCCTGATTGCAGGAATTGTAGGAATCGACCCAGTTGAAATTCCTCCGTCGGAGCACTCCGATCCTCGCACCACGCAACATATTTTCGCCAAATGCGGTGATAATGTTGCGCGGTTACTTCCTTCCGTGCTTTAATCAAAGTAGGAATGACTTCTTCCGGCATGCCTTTTTCCTTTAGGATCCGGCGTTCAACCGCCATGCCGTGAAACGCAGCCGCGGTAAGTCTTGAAACAGACAGGGACCCTGCTGAAGCAAGTCCCTTCTCAGAGGTAGAGGCCACGGATCTTCCGTGATCATCTCTTGAAGTTCCGGGTACCAAGTTCTTCTTGGCCAATCCGGAACCACTAGTATCGTTCTTACGCCTCCTTGCCGTATAATTCTCAATACTTTTGGTATGAGAGGCAGAGGAGGAAACACATATACCGACTGGTACACCCAAGGCGTTACCAGCGCGTCCACAGCTATTGCCTGCGGATCTCTTGACCTGGCGCAATACCTGTCCAGTTTTTTGTTGAGGCGAGACGCCATCATGTCCACCATTGGTCTTTCCCAACGGGTTACCAGCATGTGGAAAACTTCTGGATGAAGTCCCCACTCTCCCGGGTGAAGGTCGTGTCTGCTGAGGAAGTCTGCTTCCCAGTTGTCCACTCCCGGGATGAACACTGCTGACAGTGCTATCACATGATTTTCCGCCCAGCGAAGAATCCTTGCAGCTTCTGCCATTGCACTCCTGCTTCTTGTGCCGCCCTGTCTGTTCACATGGGCGACTGCCATGATGTTGTCCGACTGGATCAACACCGGCTTTCCCTGAAGCAGAGGTTCTGCCTGGCTTAGAGCATTGTAGATTGCTCTTAGTTCCAGAATGTTTATGTGAAGAGACGTTTCCAGGCTCGTCCACACTCCCTGGAAGTTTCTTCCTTGTGTGACTGCTCCCCAGCCTCTCAGGCTGGCGTCCGTGGTCACCAGGATCCAATCCTGTATGCCGAATCTGCGGCCCTCCAATAGATGAGCACTCTGTAACCACCACAGAAGAGATACCCTTGTCCTTGGAGACAGGGTTATCCGCTGGTGCATCTGAAGATGCGACCCTGACCATTTGTCCAACAGATCCCTCTGGAAAATTCTTGCGTGGAATCTGCCGAATGGAATTGCTTCGTAAGAAGCCACCATTTTTCCCAGGACTCTTGTGCATTGATGTACAGACACCTTTCCTGGTTTTAGGAGGTTCCTGACAAGCTCGGATAACTCCTTGGCTTTTTCCTCCGGGAGAAAAACCTTTTTCTGAACCGTGTCCAGAATCATCCCTAGGAACAACAGACGTGTTGTCGGAATTAACTGGGATTTTGGAATATTCAGAATCCACCCGTGCTGTTTTAGCACTTCTTGAGACAGTGCTAATCCCATCTCTAGCTGTTCTCTGGACCTTGCCCTTATTAGGAGATCGTCCAAGTATGGGATAATTAATACGTCTTTTCTTCGAAGAAGAATCATCATCTCGGCCATTACCTTGGTAAAGACCCGAGGTGCCGTGGACAATCCGAATGGCAGCGTCTGAAACTGATAGTGACAGTTCTGTACGACGAACCTGAGGTACCCCTGGTGTGAGGGGTAAATTGGAACGTGGAGATACGCATCCTTGATGTCCAAGGATACCATAAAGTCCCCTTCTTCCAGGTTCGCTATCACTGCTCTGAGTGACTCCATCTTGAACTTGAACTTCTTTATGTACAGGTTCAAGGACTTCTGATTTAGAATAGGTCTTACCGAGCCATCCGGCTTCGGTACCACAAATAGAGTGGAATAATACCCCTTTCCTTGTTGTAAAAGAGGTACCTTGACTATCACCTGCTGAGAGTACAGCTTGTGAATGGCTTCCAAGACCGTCACCCTGTCGGAGGGGGACGTTGGTAAAGCAGACTTCAGGAAACGGCGAGGTGGATTCGTCTCTAGATCTAACCTGTACCCCTGAGATATTATCTGCAGGATCCAGGGATCTACCTGCGAGTGAGCCCACTGCGCGCTGAAATTCTTGAGACGACCCCCCACCGCCCCCGAGTCCGCTTGAGAAGCCCCAGCGTCATGCTGAGGCTTTTGTAGAAGCGGGGGAGGGCTTCTGTTCCTGGGAAGGAGCTGCCTGTTGCTGTCTCTTCCCCCTTCCTCTGCCTCGTGGCAGATATGAATATCCCTTTGCTCTCTTGTTTTTAAAGGAACGAAAGGGCTGCGGTTGAAAAGTCGGTGTCTTTTTCTGTTGGGGAGTGACTTGAGGTAAAAAGGTGGATTTCCCGGCTGTAGCCGTGGCCACCAAATCCGATAGACCGACTCCAAATAACTCCTCCCCTTTATACGGCAAAACTTCCATATGCCGTTTTGAGTCCGCATCGCCTGACCACTGTCGCGTCCATAATCTTCTTCTGGCCGAAATGGACATAGCACTTACCCGTGATGCCAGTGTGCAGATATCCCTCTGTGCATCACGCATATAAAGAAATGCATCCTTTATTTGCTCTAAAGACAGTAAAACATTGTCCCTATCCAGGGTATCAATATTTTCAATCAGGGACTCTGACCAAGCTACCCCAGCACTGCACATCCAGGCTGTCGCTATAGCTGGTCGTAGTATAACACCTGTATGTGTGTATATACTTTTTTGGATATTTTCCATCCTCCTATCTGCTGGATCTTTAAGTGCGGCCGTCTCAGGAGAGGGTAACGCCACTTGTTTTGATAAGCGTGTGAGCGCCTTGTCCACCCTAGGAGGTGTTTCCCAGCGCGCCCTAACCTCTGGCGGGAAAGGGTATAAAGCCAATAACTTCTTTGAAATTAGCATTTTTTTATCGGGGGCAACCCACGCTTCATCACACACCTCATTTAATTCTTCTGATTCAGGAAAAACTATAGGTAGTTTTTTCACACCCCACATAATACCCTGTTTAGTGGTACCTGTAGTATCAGCTATATGTAACGCCTCCTTCATTGCCAAAATCATATAACGTGTGGCCCTACTGGAAAATACGGTTGATTCGTCACCGTCACCACTAGAATCAGTGCCTGTGTCTGGGTCTGTGTCGACCGACTGAGGCAAAGGGCGTTTTACAGCCCCTGACGGTGTTTGAGGCGCCTGGACAGGCACTAATTGATTGTCCGGCCGTCTCATGTCGTCAAACGACTGCTTTAGCGTGTTGACACTATCCCGTAATTCCATAAATAAAGGCATCCATTCTGGTGTCGACCCCCTAGGAGGTGACATCCCCATATTTGGCAATTGCTCCGCCTCCACACCAATATCGTCCTCATACATGTCGACACACACGTACCGACACACAGCAGACACACAGGGAATGCTCTTAACGAAGACAGGACCCCACTAGCCCTTTGGGGAGACAGAGGAAGAGTTTGCCAGCACACACCAAAAGCGCTATATATGACAGGGATAGCCTTATAATAAGTGCTCCCTGTATAGCTGCTTTAATAATATATTTTTGCCACAATTTTGCCCCCCCCTCTCTTTTTTACCCTGTTTCTGTAGTGCAGTGCAGGGGAGAGCCTGGGAGCCGTCCTGACCAGCGGAGCTGTGTAAGGAAAATGGCGCTGTGTGCTGAGGAGATAGGCCCCGCCCCTTTTTCGGCGGGCTCGTCTCCCGCTCTTTAGTGGATTCTGGCAGGGGTTAAATATCTCCATATAGCCCCCGGAGGCTATATGTGAGGTATTTTTAGCCAAATTAGGTTTTCATTTGCCTCCCAGGGCGCCCCCCTCCCAGCGCCCTGCACCCTCAGTGACTGCCGTGTGAAGTGTGCTGAGAGGAAAATGGCGCACAGCTGCAGTGCTGTGCGCTACCTTTAGAAGACTGAGGAGTCTTCTGCCGCCGATTCTGGACCTCTTCTCGTTTCAGCATCTGCAAGGGGGCCGGCGGCGAGGCTCCGGTGACCATCCAGGCTGTACCTGTGATCGTCCCTCTGGAGCTAATGTCCAGTAGCCAAGAAGCCAATCCATCCTGCACGCAGGTGAGTTCACTTCTTCTCCCCTAAGTCCCTCGTTGCAGTGATCCTGTTGCCAGCAGGACTCACTGTAAAATAAAAAACCTAAGCTAAACTTTTCTAAGCAGCTCTTTAGGAGAGCCACCTAGATTGCACCCTTCTCGGCCGGGCACAAAAATCTAACTGAGGCTTGGAGGAGGGTCATAGGGGGAGGAGCCAGTGCACACCACCTGATCGTAAAGCTTTACTTTTGTGCCCTGTCTCCTGCGGAGCCGCTATTCCCCATGGTCCTTTCAGGAACCCCAGCATCCACTAGGACGATAGAGAAATTAAAATTAAACAGTGCACACTTTTGCTGCAGGAGTGCCACTGCCAGTGTGACTAGTGACCAGTGACCAGACCACCAGTATATATAATATTAGTAGTATACTATCTCTTTATCAACCAGTCTATATTAGCAGCAGACACAGTACAGTGCGGTAGTTCACGGCTGTGGCTACCTCTGTGTCGGCACTCGGCAGCCCGTCCATAATTGTATATACCACCTAACCGTGGTTTTTTTTTCTTTCTTTATAGTCATACTAGTTACGAGTATACTATCTCTTTATCAACCAGTCTATATTAGCAGCAGACACAGTACAGTGCGGTAGTTCACGGCTGTGGCTACCTCTGTGTCGGCACTCGGCAGCCCGTCCATAATTGTATATACCACCTAACCGTGGTTTTTTTTCTTTCTTTATACATACATACTAGTTACGAGTATACTATCTCTTTATCAACCAGTCTATATTAGCAGCAGACACAGTACAGTGCGGTAGTTCACGGCTGTGGCTACCTCTGTGTCGGCACTCGGCAGCCCGTCCATAATTGTATATACCACCTAACCGTGGTTTTTTTTTCTTTCTTTATACATACATACTAGTTACGAGTATACTATCTCTTTATCAACCAGTCTATATATTAGCAGCAGACACAGTACAGTGCGGTAGTTCACGGCTGTGGCTACCTCTGTGTCGGCACTCGGCAGCCCGTCCATAATTGTATATACCACCTAACCGTGGTTTTTTTTTCTTTCTTTATACATACATACTAGTTACGAGTATACTATCTCTTTATCAACCAGTCTATATATTAGCAGCAGACACAGTACAGTGCGGTAGTTCACGGCTGTGGCTACCTCTGTGTCGGCACTCGGCAGCCCGTCCATAATTGTATATACCACCTAACCGTGGTTTTTTTTTCTTTCTTTATACATACATACTAGTTACGAGTATACTATCTCTTTATCAACCAGTCTATATTAGCAGCAGACACAGTACAGTGCGGTAGTTCACGGCTGTGGCTACCTCTGTGTCGGCACTCGGCAGCCCGTCCATAATTGTATATACCACCTAACCGTGGTTTTTTTTTCTTTCTTTATACATACATACTAGTTACGAGTATACTATCTCTTTATCAACCAGTCTATATATTAGCAGCAGACACAGTACAGTGCGGTAGTTCACGGCTGTGGCTACCTCTGTGTCGGCACTCGGCAGCCCGTCCATAATTGTATATACCACCTAACCGTGGTTTTTTTTTCTTTCTTTATACATACATACTAGTTACGAGTATACTATCTCTTTATCAACCAGTCTATATATTAGCAGCAGACACAGTACAGTGCGGTAGTTCACGGCTGTGGCTACCTCTGTGTTGGCACTCGGCAGCCCGTCCATAATTGTATATACCACCTAACCGTGGTTTTTTTTTCTTTCTTTATACATACATACTAGTTACGAGTATACTATCTCTTTATCAACCAGTCTATATTAGCAGCAGACACAGTACAGTGCGGTAGTTCACGGCTGTGGCTACCTCTGTGTCGGCACTCGGCAGCCCGTCCATAATTGTATATACCACCTAACCGTGGTTTTTTTTTCTTTCTTTATACATACATACTAGTTACGAGTATACTATCTCTTTATCAACCAGTCTATATATTAGCAGCAGACACAGTACAGTGCGGTAGTTCACGGCTGTGGCTACCTCTATGTCGGCACTCGGCAGCCCGTCCATAATTGTATATACCACCTAACCGTGGTTTTTTTTTCTTTCTTTATACATACATACTAGTTACGAGTATACTATCTCTTTATCAACCAGTCTATATATTAGCAGCAGACACAGTACAGTGCGGTAGTTCACGGCTGTGGCTACCTCTGTGTCGGCACTCGGCAGCCCGTCCATAATTGTATATACCACCTAACCGTGGTTTTTTTTCTTTCTTTATACATATATACTAGTTACGAGTATACTATCTCTTTATCAACCAGTCTATATTAGCAGCAGACACAGTACAGTGCGGTAGTTCACGGCTGTGGCTACCTCTGTGTCGGCACTCGGCAGCCCGTCCATAATTGTATATACCACCTAACCGTGGTTTTTTTTTCTTTCTTTATACATACATACTAGTTACGAGTATACTATCTCTTTATCAACCAGTCTATATATTAGCAGCAGACACAGTACAGTGCGGTAGTTCACGGCTGTGGCTACCTCTGTGTCGGCACTCGGCAGCCCGTCCATAATTGTATATACCACCTAACCGTGGTTTTTTTTTCTTTCTTTATAGTCATACTAGTTACGAGTATACTATCTCTTTATCAACCAGTCTATATTAGCAGCAGACACAGTACAGTGCGGTAGTTCACGGCTGTGGCTACCTCTGTGTCGGCACTCGGCAGCCCGTCCATAATTGTATATACCACCTAACCGTGGGTTTTTTTTTCTTTCTTTATACATACATACTAGTTACGAGTATACTATCTCTTTATCAACCAGTCTATATTAGCAGCAGACACAGTACAGTGCGGTAGTTCACGGCTGTGGCTACCTCTGTGTCGGCACTCGGCAGCCCGTCCATAATTGTATATACCACCTAACCGTGGTTTTTTTTTCTTTCTTTATACATATATACTAGTTACGAGTATATTATCTCTTTATCAACCAGTCTATATTAGCAGCAGACACAGTACAGTGCGGTAGTTCACGGCTGTGGCTACCTCTGTGTCGGCACTCGGCAGCCCGTCCATAATTGTATATACCACCTAACCGTGGTTTTTTTTTCTTTCTTTATACATATATACTAGTTACGAGTATACTATCTCTTTATCAACCAGTCTATATTAGCAGCATACACAGTACAGTGCGGTAGTTCACGGCTGTGGCTACCTCTGTATCGGCACTCGGCAGCCCGTCCATAATTGTATATACCACCTAACCGTGGTTTTTCTTTCTTTCTTTATACATACATACTAGTTACGAGTATACTATCTCTTTATCAACCAGTCTATATATTAGCAGCAGACACAATACAGTGCGGTAGTTCACGGCTGTGGCTACCTCTGTGTCGGCACTCGGCAGCCCGTCCATAATTGTATATACCACCTAACCGTGGTTTTTTTTTCTTTCTTTATAGTCATACTAGTTACGAGTATACTATCTCTTTATCAACCAGTCTATATTAGCAGCAGACACAGTACAGTGCGGTAGTTCACGGCTGTGGCTACCTCTGTGTCGGCACTCGGCAGCCCGTCCATAATTGTATATACCACCTAACCGTGGTTTTTTTTTCTTTCTTTATACATACATACTAGTTACGAGTATACTATCTCTTTATCAACCAGTCTATATTAGCAGCAGACACAGTACAGTGCGGTAGTTCACGGCTGTGGCTACCTCTGTGTCGGCACTCAGCAGCCCGTCCATAATTGTATATACCACCTAACCGTGGTTTTTTTTTCTTTCTTTATACATATATACTAGTTACGAGTATACTATCTCTTTATCAACCAGTCTATATTAGCAGCAGACACAGTACAGTGCGGTAGTTCACGGCTGTGGCTACCTCTGTGTCGGCACTCGGCAGCCCGTCCATAATTGTATATACCACCTAACCGTGGTTTTTTTTTCTTTCTTTATACATACATACTAGTTACGAGTATACTATCTCTTTATCAACCAGTCTATATATTAGCAGCAGACACAGTACAGTGCGGTAGTTCACGGCTGTGGCTACCTCTGTGTCGGCACTCGGCAGCCCGTCCATAATTGTATATACCACCTAACCGTGGTTTTTTTTTCTTTCTTTATAGTCATACTAGTTACGAGTATACTATCTCTTTATCAACCAGTCTATATTAGCAGCAGACACAGTACAGTGCGGTAGTTCACGGCTGTGGCTACCTCTGTGTCGGCACTCGGCAGCCCGTCCATAATTGTATATACCACCTAACCGTGGTTTTTTTTTCTTTCTTTATACATACATACTAGTTACGAGTATACTATCTCTTTATCAACCAGTCTATATATTAGCAGCAGACACAGTACAGTGCGGTAGTTCACGGCTGTGGCTACCTCTGTGTCGGCACTCGGCAGCCCGTCCATAATTGTATATACCACCTAACCGTGGTTTTTTTTTCTTTCTTTATACATACATACTAGTTACGAGTATACTATCTCTTTATCAACCAGTCTATATATTAGCAGCAGACACAGTACAGTGCGGTAGTTCACGGCTGTGGCTACCTCTGTGTCGGCACTCGGCAGCCCGTCCATAATTGTATATACCACCTAACCGTGGTTTTTTTTTCTTCTTTATACACACATACTACTACGACATCTCTTTATCAACCAGTCTATATTAGCAGCAGACACAGTACAGTACGGTAGTTCATGGCTGTGGCTACCTCTGTGTCTGCACTCGGCAGGCAGTCCGTCCATAATTGTATACCACCTAACCATGGTTTTTTTTTCTTTCTTCTTTATACATACATAGTTACATAGACATCTCTTTATCAACCAGTCTATATTAGCAGCAGACACAGTACAGTACGGTAGTTCACGGCTGTGGCTACCTCTGTGTCTGCACTCGGCAGGCAGTCCGTCCATAATTGTATACCACCTAACCGTGGTTTTTTTTTCTTTCTTCTTTATACATACATAGTTACATAGACATCTCTTTATCAACCAGTCTATATTAGCAGCAGACACAGTACAGTACGGTAGTTCACGGCTGTGGCTACCTCTGTGTCTGCACTCGGCAGGCAGTCCATAATTGTATACTAGTATCCATCTCCATTGTTTACCTGAGGTGCCTTTTAGTTGTGCCTATTAAAATATGGAGAACAAAAATGTTGAGGTTCCAAAATTAGGGAAAGATCAAGATCCACTTCCACCTCGTGCTGAAGCTGCTGCCACTAGTCATGGCCGAGACGATGAAATGCCAGCAACGTCGTCTGCCAAGGCCGATGCCCAATGTCATAGTACAGAGCATGTCAAATCCAAAACACCAAATATCAGAAAAAAAAGGACTCCAAAACCTAAAATAAAATTGTCGGAGGAGAAGCGTAAACTTGCCAATATGCCATTTACGACACGGAGTGGCAAGGAACGGCTGAGGCCCTGGCCTATGTTCATGGCTAGTGGTTCAGCTTCACATGAGGATGGAAGCACTCAGCCTCTCGCTAGAAAAATGAAAAGACTCAAGCTGGCAAAAGCAGCACAGCAAAGAACTGTGCATTCTTCGAAATCCCAAATCCACAAGGAGAGTCCAATTGTGTCGGTTGCGATGCCTGACCTTCCCAACACTGGACGTGAAGAGCATGCGCCTTCCACCATTTGCACGCCCCCTGCAAGTGCTGGAAGGAGCACCCGCAGTCCAGTTCCTGATAGTCAGATTGAAGATGTCAGTGTTGAAGTACACCAGGATGAGGAGGATATGGGTGTTGCTGGCGCTGGGGAGGAAATTGACCAGGAGGATTCTGATGGTGAGGTGGTTTGTTTAAGTCAGGCACCCGGGGAGACACCTGTTGTCCGTGGGAGGAATATGGCCGTTGACATGCCAGGTGAAAATACCAAAAAAATCAGCTCTTCGGTGTGGAGGTATTTCACCAGAAATGCGGACAACAGGTGTCAAGCCGTGTGTTCCCTTTGTCAAGCTGTAATAAGTAGGGGTAAGGACGTTAACCACCTCGGAACATCCTCCCTTATACGTCACCTGCAGCGCATTCATAATAAGTCAGTGACAAGTTCAAAAACTTTGGGTGACAGCGGAAGCAGTCCACTGACCAGTAAATCCCTTCCTCTTGTAACCAAGCTCACGCAAACCACCCCACCAACTCCCTCAGTGTCAATTTCCTCCTTCCCCAGGAATGCCAATAGTCCTGCAGGCCATGTCACTGGCAATTCTGACGATTCCTCTCCTGCCTGGGATTCCTCCGATGCATCCTTGCGTGTAACGCCTACTGCTGCTGGCGCTGCTGTTGTTGCTGCTGGGAGTCGATGGTCATCCAAGAGGGGAAGTCGTAAGCCCACTTGTACTACTTCCAGTAAGCAATTGACTGTTCAACAGTCCTTTGCGAGGAAGATGAAATATCACAGCAGTCATCCTGCTGCAAAGCGGATAACTGAGGCCTTGACAACTATGTTGGTGTTAGACGTGCGTCCGGTATCCGCCGTTAGTTCACAGGGAACTAGACAATTTATTGAGGCAGTGTGCCCCCGTTACCAAATACCATCTAGGTTCCACTTCTCTAGGCAGGCGATACCGAGAATGTACACGGACGTCAGAAAAAGACTCACCAGTGTCCTAAAAAATGCAGTTGTACCCAATGTCCACTTAACCACGGACATGTGGACAAGTGGACCAGGGCAGGGTCAGGACTATATGACTGTGACAGCCCACTGGGTAGATGTATGGACTCCCGCCGCAAGAACAGCAGCGGCGGCACCAGTAGCAGCATCTCGCAAACGCCAACTCTTTCCTAGGCAGGCTACGCTTTGTATCACCGCTTTCCAGAATACGCACACAGCTGAAAACCTCTTACGGCAACTGAGGAAGATCATCGCGGAATGGCTTACCCCAATTGGACTCTCCTGTGGATTTGTGGCATCGGACAACGCCAGCAATATTGTGTGTGCATTAAATATGGGCAAATTCCAGCATGTCCCATGTTTTGCACATACCTTGAATTTGGTGGTGCAGAATTTTTTAAAAAACGACAGGGGCATGCAAGAGATGCTGTCGGTGGCCAGAAGAATTGCGGGACACTTTCGGCGTACAGGCACCACGTACAGAAGACTGGAGCACCACCAAAAACTACTGAACCTGCCCTGCCATCATCTGAAGCAAGAAGTGGTAACGAGGTGGAATTCAACCCTCTATATGCTTCAGAGGTTGGAGGAGCAGCAAAAGGCCATTCAAGCCTATACAATTGAGCACGATATAGTAGGTGGAATGCACCTGTCTCAGGCGCAGTGGAGAATGATTTCAACGTTGTGCAAGGTTCTGATGCCCTTTGAACTTGCCACACGTGAAGTCAGTTCAGACACTGCCAGCCTGAGTCAGGTCATTCCCCTCATCAGGCTTTTGCAGAAGAAGCTGGAGACATTGAAGGAGGAGCTAACACGGAGCGATTCCGCTAGGCATGTGGGACTTGTGGATGGAGCCCTTAATTCGCTTAACAAGGATTCACGGGTGGTCAATCTGTTGAAATCAGAGCACTACATTTTGGCCACCATGCTCGATCCTAGATTTAAAGCCTACCTTGGATCTCTCTTTCCGGCAGACACAAGTCTGCTGGGGTTGAAAGACCTGCTGGTGACAAAATTGTCAAGTCAAGCGGAACGCGACCTGTCAACATCTCCTCCTTCACATTCTCCCGCAACTGGGGGTGCGAGGAAAAGGCTCAGAATTCCGAGCCCACCCGCTGGCGGTGATGCAGGGCAGTCTGGAGCGACTGCTGATGCTGACATCTGGTCCGGACTGAAGGACCTGACAACGATTACGGACATGTCGTCTACTGTCACTGCATATGATTCTCTCAACATTGATAGAATGGTGGAGGATTATATGAGTGACCGCATCCAAGTAGGCACGTCACACAGTCCGTACTTATACTGGCAGGAAAAAGAGGCAATTTGGAGGCCCTTGCACAAACTGGCTTTATTCTACCTAAGTTGCCCTCCCACAAGTGTGTACTCCGAAAGAGTGTTTAGTGCCGCCGCTCACCTTGTCAGCAATCGGCGTACGAGGTTACATCCAGAAAATGTGGAGAAGATGATGTTCATTAAAATGAATTATAATCAATTCCTCCGCGGAGACATTGACCAGCAGCAATTGCCTCCACAAAGTACACAGGGAGCTGAGATGGTGGATTCCAGTGGGGACGAATTGATAATCTGTGAGCAGGGGGATGTACACGGTGATATATCGGAGGGTGATGATGAGGTGGACATCTTGCCTCTGTAGAGCCAGTTTGTGCAAGGAGAGATTAATTGCTTCTTTTTTGGGGGGGGTCCAAACCAACCCGTCATATCAGTCACAGTCGTGTGGCAGACCCTGTCACTGAAATGATGGGTTGGTTAAAGTGTGCATGTCCTGTTTTGTTTATACAACATAAGGGTGGGTGGGAGGGCCCAAGGACAATTCCATCTTGCACCTCTTTTTTCTTTTCTTTTTCTTTGCATCATGTGCTGATTGGGGAGGGTTTTTTGGAAGGGACATCCTGCGTGACACTGCAGTGCCACTCCTAAATGGGCCCGGTGTTTGTGTCGGCCACTAGGGTCGCTAATCTTACTCACACAGTCAGCTACCTCATTGCGCCTCTTTTTTTCTTTGCGTCATGTGCTGTTTGGGGAGGGTTTTTTGGAAGGGACATCCTGCGTGACACTGCAGTGACACTCCTAGATGGGCCCGGTGTTTGTGTCGGCCACTAGGGTCGCTAATCTTACTCACACAGCTACCTCATTGCGCCTCTTTTTTTCTTTGCGTCATGTGCTGTTTGGGGAGGGTTTTTTGGAAGGGACATCCTGCGTGACACTGCAGTGCCACTCCTAGATGGGCCCGGTGTTTGTGCGGCCACTAGGGTCGCTAATCTTACTCACACAGCTACCTCATTGCGCCTCTTTTTTTCTTTGCGTCATGTGCTGTTTGGGGAGGGTTTTTTGGAAGGGACATCCTGCGTGACACTGCAGTGCCACTCCTAGATGGGCCCGGTGTTTGTGTCGGCCACTAGGGTCGCTAATCTTACTCACACAGCTACCTCATTGCGCCTCTTTTTTTCTTTGCGTCATGTGCTGTTTGGGGAGGGTTTTTTGGAAGGGACATCCTGCGTGACACTGCAGTGCCACTCCTAGATGGGCCCGGTGTTTGTGTCGGCCACTAGGGTCGCTTATCTTACTCACACAGCGACCTCGGTGCAAATTTTAGGACTAAAAATAATATTGTGAGGTGTGAGGTATTCAGAATAGACTGAAAATGAGTGTAAATTATGGTTTTTGAGGTTAATAATACTTTGGGATCAAAATGACCCCCAAATTCTATGATTTAAGCTGTTTTTTAGTGTTTTTTGAAAAAAACACCCGAATCCAAAACACACCCGAATCCGACAAAAAAAATTCGGTGAGGTTTTGCCAAAACGCGTTCGAACCCAAAACACGGCCGCGGAACCGAACCCAAAACCAAAACACAAAACCCGAAAAATTTCAGGCGCTCATCTCTAAAATCAATGTGTCAATGTGCAGTTCATGATATTCTTTCTCTAACGTCCTAGAGGATGCTGGGACTCCGTAAGGACCATGGGGATAGACGGGCTCCGCAGGAGACATGGGCACTTTAAGAAAGACTTTGGATCTGGGTGTGCACTGGCACCTCCCTCTATGCCCCTCCTCCAGACCTCAGTTTGATACTGTGCCCAGTGGAGACTGGGTGCATTTCAGGGAGCTCTCCTGAGTTTCCTGTAAAGAAAGTATTTTAGTTAGGATTTTTATGTTCAGGGAGCCTGCTGGCAACAGACTCCCTGCATCGAGGGACTGAGGAGAGAGAAACAGACCCACTTCTCTGAGTTTCAGGGCTCTGTTTCTTAGGCTACTGGACACCATTAGCTCCAGAGGGATCGGTACGCAGGTCTCACCCTCGCCGTCTGTCCCAGAGCTGTGCCTCCGTCCTCCTCGCAGAGCCGGAAGATAGAAGCCGGGTGAGTATGAGAGGAAAAGACTTCAGAGGCGGCAGAAGACAGCTTGATCTTCATAGAGGTAACGCACAGCAGTGAAGCTGTGCACCATTGCTCCCATTCACCTCACACACATCGGTCACTGTAAGGGTGCAGGGCGCAGGGGGGGGGGGGGGGGGGGCGCCCTGGGCAGCAATATAAACCTCTCCTGTGGCAAATGTACATATATACATGTACAGCTGGGCACTGTACATGTATATAAAGAGCCCCCGCCATGTTTTTAACAATTTTGAGCGGGACAGAAGCCCGCCGCCGAGGGGGCGGGGCTTCTCCCTCAGCACTCACCAGCGCCATTTTTCTCCACAGCACCGCTGAGAGGAAGCTCCCCGGACTCTCTCCTGCTTGATACCATGGTGAAAGAGGGTTTTGAAGTAGAGGGGGGGGCACATAATTGGCGCATATACATACTTGGAAAGCGCTACTGGGTAAACATTCTGTGTTTTTTCCTGGGTCATATAGCGCTGGGGTGTGTGCTGGCATACTCTGTCTCTGTCTCTCCAAAGGGCCTGGTGGGGAACCTGTCTTCAGAAAAGAGTTTCCCTGTGGTACCGACCAGTTAAGTAGCGTGGTGTACATAGCTGTTTGCTGGGGATAATGAGACGGTTGCCTGATATCATTATCCCCAGCAAACAGCTTTGTACACCAGCGGCACGGGGAGGATAAATACCGCTCGGCTGGATGGGACACTCGCTATATACCCACGCTACTTAACTGTAGAGATGAGCGGGTTCGGTTCCTCGGAATCCGAACCCGCCCGAACTTCAGGTTTTTTTACACGGGTCCGAGCGACTCGGATCTTCCCGCCTTGCTCGGTTAACCCGAGCGCGCCCGAACGTCATCATCACGCTGTCGGATTCTCGCGAGGCTCGGATTCTATCGCGAGACTCGGATTCTATATAAGGAGCCGCGCGTCGCCGCCATTTTTCACACGTGCATTGAGATTCATAGGGAGAGGACGTGGCTGGCGTCCTCTCCGTTTATAGAGATTCGAGAAGAGAGTGAGACAGAGAGAGACACAGTAGTAATTTGGGGAGCATTAGGAGGAGTACTACTACTACTAGTACTTGCTGAAGTGATAGAGAGAGATAGTGTGACTGTATTATCTGACTTGTGGGGGAGACACTGACAGTGGGGAGCAGTTAGAGTCTGAGAGCAGGACTCAGGACTCAGGAGTACATATAACGTACAGTGCACACTTTTGCTGCCAGAGTGCCAGCCACACTGCCATTGTTTGTGACCACACTGACCACCAGTATAATATATATTGTGATTGTCTGCTTAGGACTCAGGAGTACTACTTGCAAGTTGCTGATAGTGTGACCAGTGACCTGACCACCAGTTTAATAATCACCACCAGTTTATGAGTTTAATATATATTATATATATATATATATAATTGTATATAATATATATATAATATTGTATACCACCTAGCACCTACCCGTGTTTTTTTTTTTCTTTCTTCTTTATACATACTACTATAGTAGCTTACTGTAGCAGTCTGCGGTGCTGCTGAGCTGACAGTGTCCAGCAGGTCCGTCATCAGTCATTACATAATAAATATATAATATATACCTGTCCGGCTGCAGTACTAGTGATATTATATATACATATATATTGATTTCATCTCATTATCATCCAGTCTATATTATCAGCAGACACAGTACGTTAGTCCACGGCTGTAGCTACCTCTGTGTCGGCACTCGGCAGTCCATCCATAATTGTATACCACCTACCCGTGGTTGTTTTTTTTTTCTTTCTTCTTTATACATACTACTATAGTAGCTTACTGTAGCAGTCTGCGGTGCTGCTGAGCTGACAGTGTCCAGCAGGTCCGTCATCAGTCATTACATAATAAATATATAATATATACCTGTCCGGCTGCAGTACTAGCGATATTATATATACATATATATTGATTTCATCTCATTATCATCCAGTCTATATTATCAGCAGACACAGTACGTTAGTCCACGGCTGTAGCTACCTCTGTGTCGGCACTCGGCAGTCCATCCATAATTGTATACCACCTACCCGTGGTTGTTTTTTTTTTCTTTCTTCTTTATACATACTACTATAGTAGCTTACTGTAGCAGTCTGCGGTGCTGCTGAGCTGACAGTGTCCAGCAGGTCCGTCATCAGTCATTACATAATAAATATATAATATATACCTGTCCGGCTGCAGTACTAGTGATATTATATATACATATATATTGATTTCATCTCATTATCATCCAGTCTATATTATCAGCAGACACAGTACGTTAGTCCACGGCTGTAGCTACCTCTGTGTCGGCACTCGGCAGTCCATCCATAATTGTATACCACCTACCCGTGGTTGTTTTTTTTTTCTTTCTTCTTTATACATACTACTATAGTAGCTTACTGTAGCAGTCTGCGGTGCTGCTGAGCTGACAGTGTCCAGCAGGTCCGTCATCAGTCATTACATAATAAATATATAATATATACCTGTCCGGCTGCAGTACTAGTGATATTATATATACATATATATTGATTTCATCTCATTATCATCCAGTCTATATTATCAGCAGACACAGTACGTTAGTCCACGGCTGTAGCTACCTCTGTGTCGGCACTCGGCAGTCCATCCATAATTGTATACCACCTACCCGTGGTTGTTTTTTTTTTCTTTCTTCTTTATACATACTACTATAGTAGCTTACTGTAGCAGTCTGCGGTGCTGCTGAGCTGACAGTGTCCAGCAGGTCCGTCATCAGTCATTACATAATAAATATATAATATATACCTGTCCGGCTGCAGTACTAGCGATATTATATATACATATATATTGATTTCATCTCATTATCATCCAGTCTATATTATCAGCAGACACAGTACGTTAGTCCACGGCTGTAGCTACCTCTGTGTCGGCACTCGGCAGTCCATCCATAATTGTATACCACCTACCCGTGGTTGTTTTTTTTTTCTTTCTTCTTTATACATACTACTATAGTAGCTTACTGTAGCAGTCTGCGGTGCTGCTGAGCTGACAGTGTCCAGCAGGTCCGTCATCAGTCATTACATAATAAATATATAATATATACCTGTCCGGCTGCAGTACTAGTGATATTATATATACATATATATTGATTTCATCTCATTATCATCCAGTCTATATTATCAGCAGACACAGTACGTTAGTCCACGGCTGTAGCTACCTCTGAGTCGGCACTCGGCAGTCCATCCATAATTGTATACCACCTACCCGTGGTTGTTTTTTTTTTCTTTCTTCTTTATACATACTACTATAGTAGCTTACTGTAGCAGTCTGCGGTGCTGCTGAGCTGACAGTGTCCAGCAGGTCCGTCATCAGTCATTACATAATAAATATATAATATATACCTGTCCGGCTGCAGTACTAGTGATATTATATATACATATATATTGATTTCATCTCATTATCATCCAGTCTATATTAGCAGCAGACACAGTACGGTAGTCCACGGCTGTAGCTACCTCTGTGTCGGCACTCGGCAGTCCATCCATAATTGTATACCACCTACCCGTGGTTGTTTTTTTTTTCTTTCTTCTTTATACATACTACTATAGTAGCTTACTGTAGCAGTCTGCGGTGCTGCTGAGCTGACAGTGTCCAGCAGGTCCGTCATCAGTCATTACAAAATATATAATATATACCTGTCCGGCTGCAGTACTAGTGATATTATATATACATATATATTGATTTCATCTCATTATCATCCAGTCTATATTAGCAGCAGACACAGTACGGTAGTCCACGGCTGTAGCTACCTCTGTGTCGGCACTCGGCAGTCCATCCATAATTGTATACCACCTACCCGTGGTTGTTTTTCTTTTCTTTCTTCTTTATACATACTACTATAGTAGCTTACTGTAGCAGTCTGCGGTGCTGCTGAGCTGACAGTGTCCAGCAGGTCCGTCATCAGTCATTACATAATAAATATATAATATATACCTGTCCGGCTGCAGTACTAGTGATATTATATATACATATATATTGATTTCATCTCATTATCATCCAGTCTATATTAGCAGCAGACACAGTACGGTAGTCCACGGCTGTAGCTACCTCTGTGTCGGCACTCGGCAGTCCATCCATAAGTATACTAGTATCCATCCATCTCCATTGTTTACCTGAGGTGCCTTTTAGTTGTGCCTATTAAAATATGGAGAACAAAAATGTTGAGGTTCCAAAATTAGGGAAAGATCAAGATCCACTTCCACCTCGTGCTGAAGCTGCTGCCACTAGTCATGGCCGAGACGATGAAATGCCAGCAACGTCGTCTGCCAAGGCCGATGCCCAATGTCATAGTACAGAGCATGTAAAATCCAAAACACCAAATATCAGTAAAAAAAGGACTCCAAAACCTAAAATAAAATTGTCGGAGGAGAAGCGTAAACTTGCCAATATGCCATTTACCACACGGAGTGGCAAGGAACGGCTGAGGCCCTGGCCTATGTTCATGGCTAGTGGTTCAGCTTCACATGAGGATGGAAGCACTCAGCCTCTCGCTATAAAAATGAAAAGACTCAAGCTGGCAAAAGCACCGCAAAGAACTGTGCGTTCTTCGAAATCCCAAATCCACAAGGAGAGTCCAATTGTGTCGGTTGCGATGCCTGACCTTCCCAACACTGGACGTGAAGAGCATGCGCCTTCCACCATTTGCACGCCCCCTGCAAGTGCTGGAAGGAGCACCCGCAGTCCAGTTCCTGATAGTCAGATTGAAGATGTCAGTGTTGAAGTACACCAGGATGAGGAGGATATGGGTGTTGCTGGCGCTGGGGAGGAAATTGACCAGGAGGATTCTGATGGTGAGGTGGTTTTTTTAAGTCAGGCACCCGGGGAGACACCTGTTGTCCGTGGGAGGAATATGGCCATTGACATGCCTGGTGAAAATACCAAAAAAATCAGCTCTTCGGTGTGGAAGTATTTCAACAGAAATGCGGACAACAGGTGTCAAGCCGTGTGTTGCCTTTGTCAAGCTGTAATAAGTAGGGGTAAGGACGTTAACTACCTCGGAACATCCTCCCTTATACGTCACCTGCAGCGCATTCATAATAAGTCAGTGACAAGTTCAAAAACTTTGGGTGACAGCGGAAGCAGTCCACTGACCAGTAAATCCCTTCCTCTTGTAACCAAGCTCACGCAAACCACCCCACCAACTCCCTCAGTGTCAATTTCCTCCTTACCCAGGAATGCCAATAGTCCTGCAGGCCATGTCACTGGCAATTCTGACGAGTCCTCTCCTGCCTGGGATTCCTCCGATGCATCCTTGAGTGTAATGCCTACTGCTTCTGGCGCTGCTGTTGTTGCTGCTGGGAGTCGATCGTCATCCCAGAGGGGAAGTCGTAAGCCCACTTGTACTACTTCCAGTAAGCAATTGACTGTCCAACAGTCCTTTGCGAGGAAGATGAAATATCACAGCAGTCATCCTGCTGCAAAGCGGATAACTGAGGCCTTGACAACTATGTTGGTGTTAGACGTGCGTCCGGTATCCGCCGTTAGTTCACAGGGAACTAGACAATTTCTTGAGGTAGTGTGCCCCCGTTACCAAATACCATCTAGGTTCCACTTCTCTAGGCAGGCGATACCGAGAATGTACACGGACGTCAGAAAAAGACTCACCAGTGGCCTAAAAAATGCAGTTGTACCCAATGTCCACTTAACCACGGACATGTGGACAAGTGGAGCAGGGCAGGGTCAGGACTATATGACTGTGACAGCCCACTGGGTAGATGTATGGACTCCCGCCGCAAGAACAGCAGCGGCGGCACCAGTAGCAGCATCTCGCAAACGCCAACTCTTTCCTAGGCAGGCTACGCTTTGTATCACCGCTTTCCAGAATACGCACACAGCTGCAAACCTCTTACGGCAACTGAGGAAGATCATCGCGGAATGGCTTACCCCAATTGGACTCTCCTGTGGATTTGTGGCATCGGACAACGCCAGCAATATTGTGTGTGCATTAAATATGGGCAAATTCCAGCACGTCCCATGTTTTGCACATACCTTGAATTTGGTGGTGCAGATTTTTTTTAAAAACGACAGGGGTGTGCAAGAGATGCTGTCGGTGGCCAGAAGAATTGCGGGACACTTTCGGCGTACAGGCACCACGTACAGAAGACTGGAGCACCACCAAAAACAACTGAACCTGCCCTGCCATCATCTGAAGCAAGAAGTGGTAACGAGGTGGAATTCAACCCTCTATATGCTTCAGAGGTTGGAGGAGCAGCAAAAGGCCATTCAAGCCTATACAATTCAGCACGATATAGGAGGTGGAATGCACCTGTCTCAAGCGCAGTGGAGAATGATTTCAACATTGTGCAAGGTTCTGATGCCCTTTGAACTTGCCACACGTGAAGTCAGTTCAGACACTGCCAGCCTGAGTCAGGTCATTCCCCTCATCAGGCTTTTGCAGAAGAAGCTGGAGACATTGAAGGAGGAGCTAACACAGAGCGATTCCGCTAGGCATGTGGGACTTGTGGATGGAGCCCTTAATTCGCTTAACAAGGATTCACGGGTGGTCAATCTGTTGAAATCAGAGCACTACATTTTGGCCACCATGCTCGATCCTAGATTTAAAGCCTACCTTGGATCTCTCTTTCCGGCAGACACAAGTCTGCTGGGGTTCAAAGACCTGCTGGTGAGAAAATTGTCAAGTCAAGCGGAACGCGACCTGTCAACATCTCCTCCTTCACATTCTCCCGCAACTGGGGGTGCGAGGAAAAGGCTCAGAATTCCGAGCCCACCCGCTGGCGGTGATGCAGGGCAGTCTGGAGCGACTGCTGATGCTGACATCTGGTCCGGACTGAAGGACCTGACAACGATTACGGACATGTCGTCTACTGTCACTGCATATGATTCTCTCACCATTGAAAGAATGGTGGAGGATTATATGAGTGACCGCATCCAAGTAGGCACGTCACACAGTCCGTACTTATACTGGCAGGAAAAAGAGGCAATTTGGAGGCCCTTGCACAAACTGGCTTTATTCTACCTAAGTTGCCCTCCCACAAGTGTGTACTCCGAAAGAGTGTTTAGTGCCGCCGCTCACCTTGTCAGCAATCGGCGTACGAGGTTACATCCAGAAAATGTGGAGAAGATGATGTTCATTAAAATGAATTATAATCAATTCCTCCGTGGAGACATTGACCAGCAGCAATTGCCTCCACAAAGTACACAGGGAGCTGAGATGGTGGATTCCAGTGGGGACGAATTGATAATCTGTGAGGAGGGGGATGTACACGGTGATATATCGGAGGATGATGATGAGGTGGACATCTTGCCTCTGTAGAGCCAGTTTGTGCAAGGAGAGATTAATTGCTTCTTTTTAGGTGGGGGTCCAAACCAACCCGTCATTTCAGTCACAGTCGTGTGGCAGACCCTGTCACTGAAATGATGGGTTTGTTAAAGTGTGCATGTCCTGTTTATACAACATAAGGGTGGGTGGGAGGGCCCAAGGACAATTCCATCTTGCACCTCTTTTTTCTTTAATTTTTCTTTGCGTCATGTGCTGTTTGGGGAGTATTTTTTGGAAGGGCCATCCTACGTGACACTGCAGTGCCACTCCTAGATGGGCCCGGTGTTTGTGTCGGCCACTAGGGTCGCTTATCTTACTCACACAGCTACCTCATTGCGCCTCTTTTTTTCTTTGCGTCATGTGCTGTTTGGGGAGGGTTTTTTGGAAGGGACATCCTGCGTGACACTGCAGTGCCACTCCTAGATGGGCCCGGTGTTTGTGTCGGCCACTAGGGTCGCTTATCTTACTCACACAGCTATCTCATTGCGCCTCTTTTTTTCTTTGCGTCATGTGCTGTTTGGGGAGGGTTTTTTGGAAGGGACATCCTGCGTGACACTGCAGTGCCACTCCTAGATGGGCCCGGTGTTTGTGTCGGCCACTAGGGTCGCTTATCTTACTCACACAGCTACCTCATTGCGCCTCTTTTTTTCTTTGCGTCATGTGCTGTTTGGGGAGGGTTTTTTGGAAGGGACATCCTGCGTGACACTGCAGTGCCACTCCTAGATGGGCCCGGTGTTTGTGTCGGCCACTAGGGTCGCTTATCTTACTCACACAGCTACATCATTGCGCCTCTTTTTTTCTTTGCGTCATGTGCTGTTTGGGGAGGGTTTTTTGGAAGGGCCATCCTGCGTGACACTGCAGTGCCACTCCTAGATGGGCCAGGTGTTTGTGTCGGCCACTAGGGTCGCTTATCTTACTCACACAGCTACCTCATTGCACCTCTTTTTTTCTTTGCGTCATGTGCTGTTTGGGGAGGGTTTTTTGGAAGGGACATCCTGCGTGACACTGCAGTGCCACTCCTAGATGGGCCAGGTGTTTGTGTCGGCCACTAGGGTCGCTTAGCTTAGTCATCCAGCGACCTCGGTGCAAATTTTAGGACTAAAAATAATATTGTGAGGTGTGAGGTATTCAGAATAGACTGAAAATGAGTGGAAATTATGGTTTTTGAGGTTAATAATACTTTGGGATCAAAATGACCCCCAAATTCTATGATTTAAGCTGTTTTTTAGTGTTTTTTTAAAAAAACACCCGAATCCGACAAAAAAAATTCGGTGAGGTTTTGCCAAAACGCGGTCGAACCCAAAACACGGCCGCGGAACCGAACCCAAAACCAAAACACAAAACCCGAAAAATTTCAAGTGCACATCTCTACTTAACTGGTCGGTATGTAAGCGGTCCAACTGCACGGTGACCTTTTCTTCATTACTCTAATTCCAGTACTGTGTCACAGACACTTTACATACAAATTAACTGACTCCTTTGGATGAATTTTTGGTGAATTAATATGCATCTCATTTAAATACAGGCTGGCCAGCCTATGTGGACATTCCATAATTAATTAATCAATCAGTGCACTGAATTGAGATTACTATTTGGGGAATATATTCTGAATTATTGTACCAACACCAGTTCAGATTAGTTATATCTCAGAGAGACTGTGATATTTTTGTGGGTTTTACCTTATGAGTTATAGATGGTTTAAAATGTATTTGTGATAATTATTATTATTATAATTGTGTGGTCACTCCTAAAGATTATATTTTATTTTTCTTATTTCTATCCAATATTGGATTATTAATAAAACAATTTATATTTAATTGTGATCCTGTTGCGCACAGATTGTTTTTTTCTACTTATTTCATTTACACACATTCTGGTACATTACTCAGACCGGCAATTGTGTCGGCCTGGGTTTGTAGTGCTGTAGCAGCATGGACAGATTACTTATCAGCGGATATTGAGACCCTTGATAAGGATACCATTTTAATGACCCTAGGGCATATAAAAGATGCTGTCTTATATATGAGGGATGCTCAAAGAGACATTAGTTTACTGGGTTCCAGAATAAACGCTATGTCTATTTCTGCTTGGCGAGTCTTATGGACCCGACAGTGGACAGGTGATGCCGACTCAAAGAGGCATATGGAGTTTTTGCCTTACAAGGGTGAGGAATTGTTTGTAGAGGGCCTCTCATGCCTCGTCTCCACAGCTACGGCAGGTAAATCAAATTTTTTGCCTTATATTCCCTCACAATCCAAGAAATCGCCTCATTATCAAATGCAGTCCTTTCGTTCAAATAAAAGCAAAAGAGTACGTGGATCGTCCTTTCTTGCCAGAGGTAAGGGCAGAGGGAAAAAGCTGCACAACACACCTAGTTCCCAGGAACAGAAGTCCTCCCCGGCCTCTGCAAAATTCACCGCATGACGCTAGGGCTCCCCTGAGGAAGTCCGCTCCAGTGGGGGCACGTCTTCGACTTTTCAGCCATATTTGGGTTCACTCATAGGTGGATCCCTGGGCAATAGAAATTGTTTCCCAGGGATACAAGCTGGAATTCGAAGAGGTGCCTCCTCGCCGGTTTTTCAATCAGCGCTACCGACTTCTCCCCTGGAAAGGGAGATAGTGTTACATGCGATTCACAAATTGTGTCTTCAACAAGTGGTGGTCGAGGTTCCCCTGCTTCAAATAGGGAAGGGGTACTACTCAACTCTATTTGTGGTCCCGAAACCGGACGGTTCGGTCAGACCCGTTTTGAATTTAAAATCCCTGAACCTTTACTTAAAACGGTTCAAATTCAAAATGGAATCGCTCAGAGCGGTCATCGCCAGCCTGGAAGGGGGGGATTTTATGGTATCTCTGGACATAAAGGATGCATACCTGCATGTTCCCATATATCCTCCTCATCAGGCGTACCTGAGATTTGCGGTACAGGATTGTCATTACCAATTTCAGACGTTGCCGTTTGGGCTTTCCACGGCCCCGAGAATTTTCACCAAGGTAATGGCGGAAATGATGGTGCTCCTGCGCAAGCAGGGTGTCACAATTATACCGTACTTGGACAATCTCCTCATAATAGCGAGATCACGGGAGAAGTTGCTGAACAGCGTATCACTTTCACTGAGGGTGTTACCGCGACACGGCTGGATTCTCAATATTCCAAAGTCACAGCTGAATCCTACGACTCTTCTGCCCTTCTTGGGCATGATTCTGGACACAGACCAGAAAAGGGTTTTTCTTCTGATAGAAAAAGCGCAGGAACTCATGACTCTAGTCAAGAACCTGTTGAAGCCAAAACAAGTGTCAGTACATCATTGCACTCAAGTCCAGGGAAAAATGGTGGCGACGTACGAAGCCATTCCCTTCATTAGGTTCCATGCAAGGACTTTCCAATGGGACCTATTGGACAAATGGTCCGGGTCACAACTGCAAATGCATCAGCGGATCACCCTGTCCCCCAGGTCCAGGGTATCTCTCCTGTGGTGGCTGCAGAGTGCTCACCTTCTAGAGGGCCGCAGGTTCGGCATTCAGGATTGGATCCTGATGACCACGGACGCGAGCCTCCGAGGTTGGGGAGCAGTCACACAGGGAAGAAATTTCCAAGGCCTTTGTTCAAATCAAGAGACTTGTCTTCACATCAACATCCTGGAACTAAGGGCAATATACAACGCCCTACGTCAAGCGGAGACCTTACTTCGCGACCGACCAGTTCTGATCCAGTCAGACAACGTAACCGCAGTAGCTCATGTAAACCGCCAGGGCGGCACAAGGAGCAGAGTGGCGATGGCGGAAGCCACCAGAATTCTTCTCTGGGCGGAGAATCATGTAAGCGCACTGTCAGCAGTGTTCATTCCGGGAGTGGACAACTGGGAAGCAGACTTCCTCAGCAGACACGACCTGCATCCGGGAGAGTGGGGACTTCATCAGGAAGTCTTCGCACAGATTGCAAGTCGGTGGGGACTGCCCTAAAATAGACATGATGGCGTCCCGTCTCAACAAAAAGCTACAAAGGTATTGCGCCAGGTCAAGAGATCCTCAGGCGGTAGCGGTGGATGCCCTAGTGTCACCGTGGGTGTTCCAGTCGGTCTATGTATTTCCTCCTCTTCCTCTCATACCCAAGGTGTTGAGAACAATAAGAAAAAGAGGAGTGAGAACAATACTCATTGTTCCGGATTGGCCACGAAGGACCTGGTATCCGGATCTGCAGGAAATGCTCACAGAAGATCTGTGGCCTCTTCCTCTAAGACAGCACCTGTTGCAACAGGGTCCCTGTCTGTTTCCAAGACTTACCGCGGCTGCGTTTGACGGCATGACGGTTGAACGCCGGATCCTAGCGGAAAAAGGTATTCCGGATGAGGTCATTCCTACGCTAATAAAGGCTAGGAAGGACGTGACATCTAAACATTATCACCGAATATGGCGAAAATATGTTTCTTGGTGTGAGGACAGGAATGCTCCTACGGAAGAATTCCATCTAGGCCGTTTTTTTCACTTCCTACAAACGAGTCAATTTGGGCCTAAAATTAGGCTCCTTTAAAGTTCAGATTTCGGCCTTATCCATTTTCTTTCAAAAGGGATTGGCCTCTCTACCTGAAGTACAGACTTTTGTGAAGGGAGTACTGCATATTCAGCCTCCTTTTGTACCTCCGGTGGCGCCTTGGGACCTTAACGTGGTGTTAAGTTTCCTTAAGTCACATTGGTTTGAACCACTTAGAACAGTGGATTTGAAATATCTCACTTGGAAGGTGGTCATGTTGTTAGCCTTGGCTTCGGCTAGGCGAGTTTCGGAATTAGCGGCTTTATTACATAAAAGCCCCTATCTGGTTTTCCATATGGATAGAGCGGAATTGCGGACTCGTCCTCAATTCCTACCTAAGGTGGTCTCATCCTTTCATATGAACCAACATATTGTCGTGCCTGTGGCTACACAGGACTTGGAGGATTCCAAGTCCCTTGATGTGGTCAGGGCTTTGAAAATTTACGTGGCCAGAACGGCTAGGATCAGAAAAACAGAAGCACTGTTTGTCCTGTATGCAGCCAACAAGGTTGGTGCTTCAAAGCAGACTATTGCTCGCTGGATCTGTAACACGATTCAGCAGGCGCATTCTACGGCAGGATTGCCGTTACCAAAATCGGTTAAGGCCCATTCCACTAGAAAGGTGGGCTCGTCTTGGGCAACTGCCCGAAGGGTCTCAGCACTACAGCTGTGCCGTGCTGCTACTTGGTCGGGGTCAAACACCTTTTAAAAGTTCTATAAGTTTGATACCCTGGCTGAGGAGGACCTCCTGTTTGCTCAATCGGTGCTGCAGAGTCATCCGCACTCTCCCGCCCGTTTGGGAGCTTTGGTATAATCCCCATGGTCCTTATGGAGTCCCCAGCATCCTCTAGGACGTTAGAGAAAATAAGATTTTAAACCTACCGGTAAATCTTTTTCTGGTAGTCCGTAGAGGATGCTGGGCGCCCGTCCCAAGTGCGGACTACTTCTGCAAGACTTGTATATAGTTTTGCTTACATAAGGGTTATGTTATAGTTTTCATCGGTCTTGGACCGATGCTATGTTGTTTTCATACTGTTAACTGGTTAGTATATCACAAGTTATACGGTGTGATTGGTGTGGCTGGTATGAATCTTGCCCTTGGATTAACAAAAATCCTTTCCTCGTACTGTCCGTCTCCTCTAGGCACAGTTTCTCTAGCTGAGGTCTGGAGGAGGGGCATAGAGGGAGGAGCCAGTGCACACCCAGATCCAAAGTCTTTCTTAAAGTGCCCATGTCTCCTGCGGAGCCCGTCTATCCCCATGGTCCTTACAGAGTCCCAGCATCCTCTACGGACTACGAGAAAAAGATTTACCGGTAGGTTTAAAATCTTATTTTTATCATGAGCCCATGTGAACTTCACCTGAAATAAATCTGCCAAAGAGACTTCATTGTTCTTCACTTATTTTGAACGACGCTATCAGTGGGTTATTTTGTTTCTGTGCGGGGTAAATACTGGCTGCTTTATTTTTACACTGCAATTTAGATTTCAGTTTGAACACACCCCACCCAAATCTAACTCTCTCTGCACATGTTATATGGGGCACATGGGGGCTAATTCAGACTGGATCGCTGCAGTGGCAGTGATCAAAGTCTGAATCTTTTTGTGGAGTGCGCCTGCTCAGCAGCTGCACTGCGCGTGCTCACCCCGGGAACCCAGTGGGATACTATGAGCATCTCTGGGCTGCGATCGCCTCTGCCTGATTGACAGGCAGAGGCAGTCACGGGGTTGGAAGGGGCATGCCAATGGCATAAGATGTTTTGTACCTGTGCGGGGGGGGGGGGGGGGGGCAGGGACTGACATGCGGGGCAGACTAGCCCTGTGCTGGTCATCCCCCCACATGTCAGAGTAACTGATCATAGATGTGCTAAATTTAGCACATCTATGATCAACTCTGAAATTACCCCTATGGTTTTGCCCATTAGCTAATAAATTTGCTGCTGCTATCAGATCTGAATTAGGTCCAAAGTGATTACTCATTTTGAACCAAAACTACCCATCAGACTGGCGTGTGATGCCTCGCCATACAGCATTGGAGCAGTGTTGTCACATCAACTGAGAAATGGAAGTGAGAAACCAATAGGGTTGCTTCATGGTCCTTGACAGTAGCAGAGAAGAATTCTGCTCAAATTGATCGAGAGGCCTTAAGTTTAGAATGGGGAGTAAAGAAATGTCATCAATATTTGTATGGGCAAAGTTTTACATAATTTATGGATTATCATCCATTGGTATTGATATTTAACCACCACAAGGGACTCCCAGCCATGACTGTTGCTAGTCTTCAACGTTGCTCATTATTCCTGGGTGCACACACATACGACATTAAGTTTAAACGAACAAAACTACATGGCAACGCTGATGCTCTATCGCGTTATCCCTTGCCCATAAGTGAAGAGGACAATGGTGGTGACCTTCTTGAAGTGTATCACAATATATTGATGGAACAGCTACCTATTACCAATGACATGATCAATCTGGAAACAAAGAAAGACATGGTACTATAAAAAGTAATGGACTTAACTCTCAGAGGTTGATCTAAACATGGCAATGCTGAATATTACTGGTTTTTGGCCAGGAGAGATCAACTTTATGTCTGTCTAGGAACTCTATTGTGTAGGTCAAGAGTGGTAATACTCTGTGAAACAGTGTTTGGGAAAGTTTACATGAGGGTCACATAGGCACAATAAAAACGAAGAATCTCACTAGAAGCTATGTGTGGTGGCCAGGAATCGATGGTCAAATCGAAACATTCACAAAGGGTTGTGAAGGATGTCAAAGAGTTCAAAATCCACCACCTTTAGCCCCGTTACAGCCCTGGGAATGGCCATCATCTACATGGCAGCGGGTACATATTGACTTTGCTGGTTCATTCATGGATTATATGTTTCTTATTGCAGTGGATGCTCATTCAAAATGGCCAGAGGTAATAAAGATGAAATCCACTACATCTGACAAAACAATTGCTGTGCTGTGAACTATCTTTGCTAGAAATGGTCAACTGGAGCAAGTGTGCAGTGACAATTGACCACAGTTGGTGTCCATGGAATTCAAAAAGTACATGGAATTAAACAATTTACATCAGCTTCACACCATCCAGCCACTAACGGTTTGGCTGAGAGATTTGTACAAACATTCAAAAAAGCTATCAAGTCCATGCACCATGAACATCTACCTTTGCACAAAAAAGAGTAACATCTTCCTGTTTATATATCGTAGAACTGATCACTCCACTACCGGTCAGGCACCTGCTGTGCTCTTTATGCAACGCAACTTGTGGTCTCGCCATGCTTCGGGCACGGTGCCTCGCTGCACTCGGCACACTATTGTATTCCCCCTCCAGGTCCACTGGGATGGTAAAGTATGAACAAGTCAGTTTCAATGAAAATAATCATGAAAATCTAATTTTGACTTTTTGACCTGTCGACATTTTAAATGTTGGTATTTTGACCTTGTTGGTATTTTAAATGTCGGTATTTTGACCATGTCGGTATTTTGACCATCGGTCAATGGTTGTAAGTATTTTGACAGTCGGGTTTTGATTGTAGGTAAATTGACTGCATCACTTCCTGTCAATTAAGCAATATAATTTGTGGGGTGCACTGAGGGCTGTGCAAATGCATGATGATAATGATTCCTGGGTCCAGACAGAGAGGGGTGCCCACCTCTGGCCCGTAGGATAGGACCACTGTAGACTATAAAGGTGCAGCCCACTGCCGATGCCTGGCATGCCTGCTCCTGGCTGCGACATGCCTCCCTTGCACTCTTCTGACACCCCTCTCTCTTGCTGCCCCCATGCTGTCTGTCACCTATCTGCTGTCACCTCACTTTATGCAGCAGATTACAGATGTGGTGGATCATCCCCCGGGCCCACCTTCACCCTGCATCACCTGACATCAAAAGTAAAACATGACTATGGGGGTCCACCTTCATGGTCACCACCTCCTAACTTTGGGCTCTTAGCTCATTTCATGCTGCAGAATGCAGCTACAGGGGACTGTCTCCAGGGTGTGTCTCTTGTGTTTTTTTAATATTTAATTTACGTGGGGACTATAGGAACCAGCAGGCCCTTAATGCTTTGCATGCTGGTACTTTTGGTTCTCCAATTACCAGCATGTAGGGGAGGCTTGCTGGACCTGTACTCCCTGCTGTAAAAGACAATATTTATTTTTACCAAACTCAAACTAATGGACTATCATTTCGGCACCCACAGCCTAAGGGCTTCAGCCCTAGTCTTGGGTGTCTGGAGGGGGGACACCTTTATTGGCTGATCCCCAAACCCCCCAGGAAACCCCAACCAGGGCTGACTAGTTTTTTTGGGGGGGGGGTAAATACTACGGCCACAGGGACCAATATAAGCTTGTCCCTTGGCTGTGGCATTACCTCCTTGGCTAATGGAACACAGTGCTGGTTTCAAAAGAATGGGGGATCCCTTTATCTTTTTTCACCTTTCCACCTATGGGTGTACCTGTCTATCTCCTGTCTATGGGTAGCCACTCAGGAACGTTTCCTGCAGTGGCAAGTGAAAACTAAAGAACAGTACTGGCTACACAGTGACAAAACTGCTACATAGCACAGCAGGGATACACACTGACATCACAGCCAGGGCCGGTGCTAGGGTGTTCGTCACCCCCTTGCAAACTATACATTAGTGCCCACCTATACTTTACAAAAGGTCAGCTTGTGTCTAAAAAAGGGTTGTGGTGTCACAAGGAAGGGGTTTTGCCACACAATAGTACCCCCATTTCAAATTACACCACACAGTAGCACAATCTTATTCACATTACACCGCAAGTAGTAGTGCCGCTTATAGACATAACGCCTCCAGTAGTGCTGCTTAAACACATAACGCCCCCAGTAGTGCTGGTTATACACATAATGTCACCAGTAGTGGCGTCGATTACACATAATGCCCCCAGTAGTGGTGATGCTTACACATAATGGCCCCAGTAGTGCCTCTTATACACATAACACCCCCAGTAGTGATGGCACTCACACTTGAAAACCCCAGAAGTGGTGGCGCTTACACTTAACATGCCCCCAGTAGCGACTCTGCTTATATATAAACCCCCAGTAGTGCTGGCGCTTACACATAATGCTCCTAGTAGTGGTGATGCTTACAAATAACGGCCCCAATGGTGGCGACGCTCACACATAATGCCCCCAGTAGTGGCGACACTTACACATAACGGCCCCAGTGGTGACGATGTTTACACATAACTCCCCCAGTAGTGGTGCCACTTACACATAACAGCCCCAGTAGTGGCAACGCTCACACATAACACCCTCAGTAGTGGCAACGTTTACACATAATGGCCCCAGTGGTGATGACATATACACATAACACCCCCTGTAGTGGCGCCACTTATACATAATGGCCCAGTAGTGGTGCCGCTTACACATAATGACCCCAGTAGTGCCGCCTCTTACGCATAAAACCCCCAGTAGTGCCACCACTTATACATAATGTTCCCAGTAGTGGCTCCGCTTACACATAACACCCCACTAGTGCCACTTACACACATAATGCCACCAGTAGTGCCACTTATACACATAATGCTCCCAGAAGTGGCAGCGCTTGCACTTAACGCCCCCAGTAGTGGCGATGCTGAACACTGGCATCAGGGGGAGAGAGGCATCAAGCTGCTGGCGCCGCTGCCTGTCAGTGGGACAGCTGCAGCAGCAGAGGACAGGCACAGCAGCAGGGATGCAGAGCAGGAAGAGTGCCACAGTAAACCGTGAGTGTCCTGCAGGATGCAGGAGGGTAGGCATCTATGGAAATGTTTCTTTACGCCAAATTAAAACAGTGATTTTAAAAATGTATTTTATTCCGTTTGGTTTCACTTTCTATGGAATAGCCCATATAAATTACTTTGGGGGGCAATCAATTAGGCAACCAATCTGTTTTTGGTGGATCGAAACGACTGGATATTGCAATTTTTGACTGATGGTCACTATTGCGGTATCCAATTAGGGTCCATTTTGATTGCCCAAAAACGTACTCACGATCTTGTGAAAACACGTGGGATCAGTATAAGCCTCCGATCAAATGTGTTATCGCTGCTTCGGCAGCCAGTTATCATGGCTTATGCTTTGGGCGCCTCAGGTTTATCGCATGATCTTGGCCAAAATGTGTGAAAATTGTTACATATACAAAAAAAAACCCAAACAATAAAAGTGCTACAGGGTGCTAAAGTAAGTATTATATTGTGATTCCCTGGAGCAGCCCAGTCAAAGCAATGGGGGTACTCTCAGCATCAATACTCCCACCATCAGCACCAAGGGGTACTCCCATTAGCAACATGGAAACTACGTGGTGCCCCTCTCCAACTACAGACATTATCTCCTGCAGGGCCTCCAACAGACTGCAGCCATCACGCCTCTCTTTCTTTTCTTATGCTTCTAACCTACAGGTCAGGTCAGTCTTCTCTGAGGTGAGCTGGAGCAATGGATGTGTTTTATTTTTTTCCTGTGGGGAACCAATTGTTTGTGTTTTTTTTCCTGAGGGAAACCTTGTGGGGGGTTTTTGGGATGACAATGTGTGTATTTATTTCAATGTGACCAATCATAAATATTTACAGTTTTGTTAAGCTTAAGGTGTATACACACGGTGAGATATTTTCTTTCGATTTTGACTATATAGTCAAAACCGCAAGAAAAGTTAGTGCATATCGTAAGGTGAAAGTCGCCTTGCGATCCCGAATCGATCCCGATGCGCGGTCCCGCCAAGTCGGCATCGCAATAAAAGATAGACTGTGCAGGCAAGTCAATCCTTGCTAGATCGGTGTACTATCTAGTTCATCTCACATGTCAATGACATCTCACATAAGCCAAAATCTCACATAAGCCAAAATCGTAAGCAAACATAGTCCATATCTCAAGAAAAGTTAAGTCAAAATCGGTGGAGCTGGGCTCCGGGGAGTTCAGGGGAAATCGCAAGTGAAAATCAGGCATAGCAAGGATCTTACGGTGTGTACACACCCTTACAGGTACAGTATCTGTAGGCTAGGATCTGCTGAAACGTCACAAAGGCCCAGGCTTAGTATGGCAGCAATGCCCTAGAGCTTGGGCTATAAATATCAGTTAGTGGTTATTTTAATATGTTTGTTTTATTTTTTTGTTTGACTTTTTAATATTTGCACATAGTTGATGAACAATTATACCCCTTTCAGACCGCCAGGTATGAACACGGGTTATTGGCACATGAGTGCGCATAACCCATGTTCATGTGCAGTCTGAAAGGTGCCAGGGGAAAAATACAGTGTCGAGCGACCCGGTATTTCAACCCTGGTAGCAACAGGGTTGAACTCGTGTTTAACCCAGCTCGCTGTGCACTGTGAACAGGAGCCGGGTCGATGCAACCCATTTCCTGTTCACTGTGTGTGTGTACGAGCAGCACGTGGAGATCATGTGATATCCAAGCGCCGCCCCAGCCAAGTCACCACTGACATCATCAATCCGGCAATATGCAGGGTTGCGTCCTGGGAGCTCCCATGTCAGGCTCCCGGGTGCGACCCATCTCAGGCGGTGTGAAAGGGGTATTAGTTAAGTGCAAATGACAAGAGGATGGAGTCAATTACACCAACAGGCATCAATTATACCTTTGGTCTTGCAGCCAATGCAATAGTACCATTAAGTGATCACAAGATTGTGGAGGGCATGTTCTCTTTCTATTCTCTGCCCAGTTGTTAATTACCAAAATTTGATGCTGACAGTCATAATTCCATGGGCTTCCCCTCCTTCCCTGGACTCTGCACCCTTAGAGATATATGTACTAAGGTGGGAGTGTTTTAGAAGTGGAGATGTTGCCAATAGCAACCAATAAATTTCCACTTAACATTTATCTAGTTGTTTCTAGTAGATTATAGTTAGAATCCAATTGGCTGCTATGGGCATCCTCTCCACTTCTACAAATAGTAAATATACCCCTTAGAATTGATAACTAATAGCCCAGTCAAAATAGGTTTTCACCTAAAAATAATTCCAACAGTTTTGAACCTTGGCACACTTACTTAGAGGTGTCTAGTGATGAATTATACAAAAGTCCTGATGAATCAGAGGTGAGCTCTAGCGGCAGTTTTTATCTCGGAAACTGTTGGTGTCACGCCGCCGCCTCGTCCGCCTTACTTACCTCTCCGGGCGCGCTGGTCCTCCCTGCAGCCATCCTCGCTGGCGGCTCCCGGCTTCCGTCGCTCGGCCCGGCGTCTGGGCGGGTGACGTCATCAGGCGCTTCCCACCAATCAGATGGTGATGGGAAGTATAAATTCAGGCGCCAGGCACTGCATCAGTGCCTGAGTATCATCTATTCTGCCTACAGAAACTGTGATCTCCAGTGCTCCCGCATTCATGTGGTTTCCACCTCCGTGCCTCCAAGCACCTCCGTGCCTCCAAGCACTTCTGTGCCTCCAAGCACCTCTGTGCATCCAAGCATCTCCGTGCCTCCAAGCACCTCTGTGCCTCCAAGCACTTCCATGCCTCCAAGCATCTCCGTGCCTCCAAGCACCTCAGTGCCTCCAAGCGCCTCAGCACCTCCAAGCACCTCAGTGTCTCCAAGCGCCTCAGCGCCTCCAAGCACCTCAGTGCCTCCAAGCGCCTCAGTGCCTCCAAACGCCTCAGTGCCTCCAAGCACCTCAGTGTCTCCAAGCGCCTCAGCGCCTCCAAGCGCTTCAGTGCCTCCAAGCACCTCAGTGCCTCCAAGCGCTTCAGCGCCTACAAGCACTTCAGTCTCTCCAAGCCCCAGTGCACTTTAGCGCAGTTTGTGTCTCCAGCACCTGGTATTCCTCACTGGTTCATCAGCACCTTTCAAGTTCTGTCTTTCAGGAGACCTTCAGCGTCCACGCGTGCCTCCTGTCTGCCGACCTGATCCTGCATGAGGAAAACTTACATTCGGCCATCTCTGCTGCGGTCCAGTTGCGGTTCCTCTTCCCGGTCACCGGAAGAAACCCCGAGTCCACAACACTCCTAAACCAGGTCAGTGATAGTATACTCAGGCCACATGGACCCGGGGGATCGGAACACGGACTCAAGTGTCATCCAGAATCTGGCTTCCCGAGTACAAAGTCAGGAAGCGGCACAAGGTCAGGTGATGCAGTACCTCCAGGAGTTGTCCGGGCGTCTGGATCAGATTCAGATGTCCCTAGCCTCGGTAATTCCAGCACCAGTTCCAGTAGCCGCACCAGTTGCCGCTTCCAGCAATGTTCAGCCATCGGCCGGTACCACTCCGCGCCTTCAGCTGCCTACTCCGTCCCGTTATAATGGGAATCCTAAAAATTGTCGTGGTTTTTTAAACCAATGCGAGGTACATTTCGAGCTACTTGCACATAACTTTCCTACAGACCGGTCCAAGGTGGCATATATTATTTCTCTGCTGGAAGGATCTGCCTTGGATTGGGTGTCTCCATTATGGGAACGTTCTGATTCACTGGTTTCCAATTACTCCGAATTCATCACGTCTTTTCGACGAATTTTTGACGAGCCTGGCAGGAAGACTTCGGCCTCTTCTGACTTGCTCCGCATCCGTCAAGGCTCCCGATCCGTGGGTCAGTATGTGGTTCAATTTCAAACCATTGCCTCTGAACTTCGCTGGAATAATGAGGCTTTGAGAGCTGCTTTCTGGAACGGTCTCTCCGATCGCCTGAAGGATGAGTTGGTCACTCGGGAGCTTCCGGATTCTTTAGAGGAATTGATCTCTCTCTGTGTCAAGGTAGCTCTCCGGATGCAGGAACGTGGAGGTGAACGTAGTAGATCGGATCGTTCTAGGTTCCGGCTTCCCCCTGCAAGGTAAGCGGTGGTCCCAAGTCCGGATTGTCCCTGGAGGAGCGACAGCGTCGTCATGAAGGTAAACTCTGTCTGTACTGCGGAGCTGCGGTTCACTTCATCAAGTCCTGCAAATCCCGTCCGGGAAACGGGCAGGCCTAGCTTGTTCCGGAGGAGTCAAGTTGGGGGTTACGACCAAATCTTCTCCGACTTCGGACTGTTTGCTTCCTGTAACGTTAACCACCAAGGTTACTTCCAAGTCTTTTGAAGCCCTGTTGGACTCCGGGGCTGCGGGGAATTTCGTTTCTTCTCTCTGGGTCCAAAGCCTGAATTTGGAAGTACGGTCCATCGAACGGCCTATTTCCTTGACAGCTATCAATGGTACTAGGATATCCAAGGGTATCATAACAGAGCGCACGGTTCCAGTTAAATTACAGGTCGGGGCTCTACATCAAGAATATTTGGAGTTCCTGGTGATTCCGGAAATGCATCACGATCTGGTTCTCGGAATGCCTTGGCTCAAAATTCACAATCCCCATATCGATTGGAAGACCGCACAGATTTGGTCTTGGAGTTCTTTTTGTCATGCTAACTGTCTCACCCCTGTCTGTCCGCTTCGTGTTTCTACTAAGGCGGAGGAAGAACTTATCCCGGAGGCGTACCAAGAGTTCAAGGATGTGTTCTCGGAACAGACGGCTGACCAGTTACCACCCCATAGGTCTTGGGACTGCCCCATTGACCTCATCCCAGGGAAAATGCCGCCCCGGGGTCGCATTTATCCTCTGTCCCTTCCAGAGACACAAGCTATGTCAGACTATATCAAGTCCAATCTTCACAAGGGATTCATTCGCCCCTCTATCTCCCCGGCTGGAGCGGGCTTCTTCTTCGTGAAAAAGAAGGACGGGGGGTTAAGACCATGTATCGACTACCGGGGCCTAAATGATATTACCATCAAAAATAAATACCCCTTGCCTCTAATCACAGAGCTATTTGATAGAGTTCGTGGTGCCCACGTTTTTTCCAAGCTCGATTTGAGGGGGGCCTATAACCTTATACGCATCAGAGAGGGAGATGAATGGAAGACCGTCTTCAATACCCGGGATGGGCATTATGAGTATCTGGTGATGCCGTTCGGTCTTAGCAATGGTCCTGCTGTCTTCCAGGGATTCGTCAACGAAATCTTCCGAGACATGTTATACCTAAGTGTCGTGGTATATTTGGATGACATACTGATTTTTTCCAAAGACCTTGCTGAACACAGGATACAGGTCAAAGAGGTACTATGCTGTCTATGTGAGAATCATCTCTATGCCAAGATATCCAAGTGTACCTTTGAAGTAACATCAATACTGTTCCTCGGTTATATCATCTCGGGGATGGAGCTTCGCATGGACCCGGAGAAACTTTCCGCCATTCGGGACTGGGCACAGCCACTCTCCTTGAAAGCAATACAAAGATTCCTGGGTTTTGCGAACTATTACAGAAAGTTCATTAGAAGTTTCTCCACCATTGTTGCACCCATTACCGCCTTGACGCGAAAGGGTTCCAACCCGGGTTTGTGGCCTCCCGAAGCTATAGAGGCTTTTTCCCACTTGAAATCGGCTTTTATGTCCGCTCCAGTACTCCAACAACCAAATTTCAAGGAACCTTTCTTCCTAGAAGTTGACGCATCCTCGGTCGGAGTTGGGGCCATTCTTTCTCAGTACTCCTCAGATAAGAGATTACATCCGTGTGGTTTCCACTCTCGTAAATTCTCTCCGGCTGAACGAAACTACACTATTGGAGACCAGGAACTCTTGGCAATTAAATCTGCCTTGGAACAGTGGAGATATCTCTTAGAAGGGGCCAAACATGTGATTACCATTTACACTGATCACAAAAATTTGTTATACATCAAAACCGCACAGTGCTTGAATCCTCGCCAAGCTAGATGGGCACTCTTCTTCACTCGATTCTCTTTTGTTATCAAGTACCGAGCCGGGACTTTCAATACTAAAGCGGATGCACTGTCCCGTTCACAAACTCCCACAGATGAAGAGGATTCTTTTGAGCGGAGTTTAATTCTGAATCCAATTTCTGTCTCCGCTGCCTCAACTACTCTAGGTCGTCCCCCTGGAAGAATGTCCATACCAGCTAAATTCCGGTCGAAGATACTACAGTGGGCCCATATCTCCAAGTTTTCCGGTCATCCCGGCGCTCAGAAGATGTACAAGTTTCTGCAAAGATCCTACTGGTGGGACTCCATGAGGAAGGATGTACAGGATTACGTTATTTTTGTCCACAGTGTACACAGCATAAATCTCCTCGCCTACCTCCTGCTGGGTTACTTCGTCCTCTGTCCATTCCTATGAAACCCTGGACTCACATTTCCATGGACTTCGTCACCGACTTGCCCTGTTCCAAAGGTTTCAACACTGTCTGGGTGATCGTCAACCGTTTTTCGAAGATGGCGCACTTCGTTCCATTGACTGGTCTGCCTACAGCTCCTAAATTAGCTCTAATATTTGTCCGAGAACATTTTCAGTTGCATGGGTTACCACAAGAAATAGTCTCTGATCGAGGGGTACAGTTCACCGCAAGGTTTTGGAAAGCTCTCTGCTCGGCCTTACAAATTAAACTTAAGTTTTCGTCCGCTTATCACCCCCAAACTAATGGACAAACGGAACGAATCAATCAAGACTTGGAGACTTTCCTCCGTCTGTATCTCTCCCCTTCACAGGACAACTGGGTAGAGTTATTGCCTTGGGCAGAGTTTGCACATAACCATTCATTTCATTCCTCCGCTGGCGAATCTCCGTTCTTCATCAACTATGGCTTCCACCCACAAGTTCCGGAATTACCAATTCTTCCAACAGGAGAGGTTCCAGCTGTGACTTCCACTCTACTACACTTTAGACAAATTTGGAGTAACGTTCATGCTAGTCTTAAAAAGGTTTCTGTCCGATACAAGTTCTTCGCGGACAAGAAACGGCGAGCCACTCCTCAATACAAGGTTGGTGACAGGGTATGGCTCTCCACACGTAACCTCCGGCTAAAGGTACCACCATGAAGTTCGCCCCAAGGTTCATCGGTCCTTACCCTGTGCTACTAATCCTGAATCCTGTGGTCTGCAAGTTGGGATTACCTTCTCATCTACGCATACCAAATGCCTTTCATGTTTCTCTCCTTCGTCCTCTCATCCTTAATCGTTTTCATTCTAAGCCTTCAAGCCCCACTTCGGTAGAAACTGAAACTGGGACAGACTTCGAAATCAAAACTATTCTGGACTCTCGTTATCTTCATAAGAACCTGTAATATCTGGTAGAATGGAAAGGTTATGGTCCTGAGGAGAGAAGTTGGATAGGAGCTTCTGAGGTCTCAGCTCCTCGACTAATCAGAATCTTCCATGCCAAGCACCCTACGAAACCTGGGAAGTGTCCAGGGGCCACCCCTAGAGGAGGGGGTACTATCACGCCGCCGCCTCGTCCGCCTTACCTCTCCGGGCGCGCTGGTTCTCCCTGCGGCTGTCCTCGCTAGCGGCTCCCGGCTTCCGTCGCTCGGCCCGGCGTCTGGGCGGGTGACGTCATCAGGCGCTTCCCACCAATCAGATGGTGGTGGGAAGTATAAATTCAGGTGCCAGGCACTGCATCAGTGCCTGAGTATCATCTATTCTGCCTACAGAAGCTGTGATCTCCAGTGCTCCCGCATTCATGTGGTTTCCACCTCCGTGCCTCCAAGCGCCTCCAAGCACCTCTGTGCCTCCAAGCACTTCCGTGCCTCCAAGCACTTCCGTGCCTCCAAGCACCTCTGTGTCTCCAAGCACCTCTGTGCCTCCAAGCATCTCCATGCCTCCAAGCACCTCTGTGCCTCCAAGCACTTCTGTGCCTCCAAGCACCTCTGTGCCTCCAAGCACTTCCGTGCCTCCAAGCATCTCAGTGCCTCCAAGCGCCTCAGCACCTCCAAGCACCTCAGTGTCTCCAAGCGCCTCAGCGCCTCCAAGCACCTCAGTGCCTCCAAGCACCTCAGTGCCTTCAAATGCCTCAGTGCCTCCAAGCACCTCAGTGTCTCCAAGCGCCTCAGCGCGTCCAAGCACCTCAGTGCCTCCAAGCACCTCTGCCTCCAAGCACTTCAGCGCCTACAAGCACTTCAGTCTCTCCAAGCCCCAGTGCACTTTAGCGCAGTTTGTGTCTCCAGCACCTGGTATTCCTCACTGGTTCATCAGCACCTTTCAAGTTCTGTCTTTCAGGAGACCTTCAGCGTCCACGCGTGCCTCCTGTCTGCCGACCTGATCCTGCATGAGGAAAACTTACATTCGGCCATCTCTGCTGCGGTCCAGTTGCGGTTCCTCTTCCCGGTCACCGGAAGAAACCCCGAGTCCACAACACTCCCAAACCAGGTCAGTGATAGTTGGTCCTAGCAAGTATGTAGTCATATACAACAATAAAGCTTATCAGTCATAATAGGTTTTAACCTAAAAATAATTGATAATACAATTTTTTGTTTCACAGCTTTGAAATGAAATACTTAAACAAAAAGTAAAATTGGGTGTACTGGATTTCTGATGAGTGGAAGTGGCTTACAGGAGCTAATGAGCACTGTATACGCTCCGGTTTCTGTTGAAAAGATGCTTCAGGGTAAAGCTTTTGCTAGAGCAGGACATGCTCTGATACAGGTTGAGTATCCCTTATCCAAAATGCTTGGGACCAGAGGTATTTTGGATATCGTATTTTTCCGTATTTTGGAATAATTGCATACCATAATGAGATATCATGGTGATGGATCCAAGTCTAAGCACAGAATGCATTTATGTTTCATATACACCTTACAGCCTGAAGGTAATTTTAGCCAATATTTTTAATAACTTTGTGCATTAAACAAAGTTTGTGTATATTGAGCCATCAGAAAACAAAAGTTTCACTATCTCAATCTCACTCAATAAATTCCGTATTTCGGAATATTCCGTACTTCGGAATATTTGGATATGGGATACTCAACCTGTACTAATACAGACATGTTTGGCCAATATAATCATGGAACAAGTTGACATAAGTGCACATGAACGGGAGGAAATTCATAAGCTCACGAGACAATTTCTTAAGGAGTCTCCGTCACTGTGCACTACAACAAAACCCCCATTTGATTAGCCTCAGGGGTCTATTTACTAAGCCTTGGATGGAGATAAAGTGGTTCATTCCGAGTTGATCGCTGCTGATCTTGGCATCGCAAGCAGCGGGATTTAGCCAAATGCGCACGTGCAAAGTACTGAATGCGCATGTGCAAAGTCCCCTGTACGACGAATGTGCAGAAATACACAAGCTTTTTGTGTTCGCATCCACGCAACGACAAAGAGGTGAGTTGAAGGTGGTGTGGGGGCATGGCTTCGCTAGCTAGCGAAAAGGGGCGTGAAGGTGAGTGTCATGTGGGGGAGTGTGCTAAGGCCTTCAGGTGTGGTTTTCGCACCGCTGCAAAGCTGGCCGTTGCTGGTACACATCAGGCATTTGCAGCATAGGAGTAGGTCTAGGGCTGCGCACAGCTAGCGAACACAGGTGCCTGACAGGGCGTAGCTAGCTAATCATTGGCAATAGAACGCAGCTGTTTGAGATGCAAATGCATCAACACGCCATTGTAGCTCGAGCACTCTCACAGATGGTATGTACATTTACACACCCAGGAAATGTTATTATATTAAACGTTCGCAAATTATGTTAAACTGACAAGCAGCATCAGGGGCGTATCGACCCATTGGCCAGGATGGCACTCGCCAGGGGTGCCAGCCGAGCAGGGGGCGCCGCCAGACTGTGCCACCCAAGGCCAATGGGTGGAAACCCTTAAGCCGTAGTGTCTGGCAATACCTGCTGTGCCGAGCTGCCTGTGCATTGCCTGGGATGGAGGGCGGGGGATCGCTCAGCAGGCAGGAGCTGGCGGCGGTGTCCGGCACCGCAATGCACTACAGGGAAGAAACTGAAAATAAACTACAGCTCCCAACAACCCTTGTTGTGGACTACAGCTATGTGCTGGGAGGGGGATGGGGACAATGGCTATGTGCTTGGGGAGCTGAGGGGCTATGTGCAGGGAGGGGGAACTATGGCTATCTATGCTGGCAGGGAACTATTGTTACGTGATGGGAGGGGGTGGGGACTACTGTATGACTGTGTTGGGAGAGGTGGAGACTACAGCTATAGCTTGGGGAGGTGGAGCTATGGCTATTTACTGAGAGGGGACTATGGCTATGTGCTGGGAGAGGGATGGGGACTATGACTGTATGACTGTGGGGCTTATCTGACACTTTGGGGGCATATGTGTATCTGGCACCATGGGGGCATATGTAGCACTGTGCAGGCATACCTGGCACTATGAGGGCATATCTGGCACCTTGTGGGCATGTGTATCTAGCATTATGGGGGCATATATTTGTCACTGTAGGGGCATATGTGTATCTGGCACTGTGGGGCAAATCTAGCACTGTGGGGGCATATGTGTATCTGGCACTGTGGGGGCATGTGTGTATCTGGCACTGTGGGGGCATATTTGTATTTGGCACTATTGGGGGCATATGTGTATCTGGCACTGTACTATTGGGGTCTTATGTGTATCACGCCCCCATTTTCATTGGCCATGCCACATGTGGCATGTGGCCACACCCAAAGCACAGTACCACTAAGATTTTTTTTCTACTTACACCACTGAGTAGTGCGCTGTACTGTACTTCTTTGTACTGCTATTTGACCATACAACCTGGCCTTGGGTGGCATTGCCACTCAGCCAGGCCAAGCACAGTGTTATAAGAATTACTGTGTGGGCATAATGTGTAATGGGAACTGCTACTGTGTGGGCATGATATGTATAAGGGTTACTACTGTGTAGCTTAATTTGAATTGGGGGAACTATTGTATGGTCATGCCGCTTTCCCACAAGATCATGTCCCTTTTTTGTACATGCACCTTCACTATATCAAATATAGGGGGCACCAGTCCCTTACTTTGCCAGGGGCGCCCGGACACCTAGATACACCCCTGAGCAGCACACATATTTATTATTAGCAAAAATATATTTATTGCCCATTTCCCACATGTCTGCTTTTTGTAGAAATGGTGTTTATTTTCTAAGTGGTAAAAACTAATTAATTTCCTTAAATACCCACAGACATGCCATGTTTTCCATATTCCTACAATAGTTTTGTGTTTCATATAACAACATTACCTACATAATGCAACATAACCTACAATGTTATTACCTGCTGCTTTACCTAATACATTGCTATGGATGAATTAGGTCAGTTGTGAGTTATATTTAAGATGGCATGTTGCCCATAGTAACCTAACAACTTTGTGGGCTTATATTGTGTAAGGAGCAACATACATGTTGTATTTTTAAGAATATTTTTTCTCTAAGCAACATGCCATGATTTCATGGAATATTTACAAACATAAAAAAAAAGTTTAGCTACAATGAAACTCTTTTCACACACCCACAATAATAAACACATAATTTCACACCAAAGTATATTGGCTCAAAGTAATTTTACTATGTGTACAAATATGTCATAATGTTTTTACACAAAAATAACATTTGTTAATAAAAATAACAGAACATGGCCCAGCAACAAACACCTGCCAGTGCACAAAACAGGAAGACAGTACCCAGTAGTCAAGCACCCCCCATCTACTGGCCATGAATCACAAAAAGACTGGTGTCATGACCCTGGCTGAGGTACATGTAGGACAAATTGAGGAAGATTCTGGCCACAATACCCAAACCCAACTATCCAGACCACAATATGAAGAGGAAGGTGGAACAAGTTCACAGGCTAATGCATCACAGGCTACTAACAAAAAGAGAAGACAGCAAACCCCATTCAGCATGAGGGAGTTTGTCATTCTGGTCCCACAAGCCAGTGATACTCCATTTTAGAACATAAACATCATGGGTGCTGGGAAATGTGACCGCATCTGGCGAGAAATTATTTCTTCTTCTTTTACCGCCCCACCTGAAGTGGATGTTGGTCACTGGTCGGTCTGTGAACTGACCTTCGAGGGCCCTGCCCAGTGGGATCTCGTTCGTGGGCAGGGGTAGGGGATGGTCCAGGTGTTGGTGCCTCTCTGACACTGTGGGCAAGGAGCACAGCGATGGTCTGTATTCCTTGTCCAATTGTGCTGTTTAATCGTTGAACTGAGGAGTTGAGGTCGCACACTGAGGAGTTGAGGTCGCACATGCCTTGGCGAACATAGCTGGTCAGGTTAGTGAGCCAAAAGGACATCTCACGTACCTCTCGGATCATCTGGTCATGGAATTCGGTGTTTCTAACTCCATGACTGGCTATCTCAGCCAGAATCTCCGAGCAAGAGGGTTGGGTGGGGGTGCCAGTGTGGGGCTGGTCTGGTGGTATTTCCTGCCCCACACTGGAGGTGTCACTAGCTCCCCCCTCCTCAGCCTCAGTGAGATGCCCCTCCTGTGACTCACTGCGATGGCCCTCCTGTGCTGTGTAGTAAATACATATTAAACCATTATAAAAAACATACAATTATAGTGAGAAATTTTGACACTATATGTTTGGAAACTTACCTGCCAAGGCATGTGGACCTTCCATGGTAGGTGTGTAGGTGTCCACTTCGGACACACCTGCCACCTCCTCATAGGACACACAGACATTGCTAGCTCCTCCAGGTCTGTATACTCCACAGTCTCAGGGAGTGGGCCTCCCCCTGTTTCCCTCGAAGCGTTCCAGTTCGCCACCTTTTTCTACTTCAGGCGGGACTTGAAGTCTGCCCAACTACATATGTTTTGTGGCTTGGGTGAAAGGAGAAGAAAGTAAACGTAAGTAAATGTGATGCATAGTTTTTGAACACATGCTATAAGCAACCTCACTTGAAAACTGCTACTTAAATCTTAGTTAATGCATACTATAGTGTTTGTCATTGTGTCTCAGTATGTACTTACCGTCTTCTGACTTCCTGTGGTGTGCGGACAATTGGGCCAACAGTATTAACAGAGTCTGTGATTTCTCTCCAGATCCGGTCCTTGGTCCCAGCACCCATATTTTTATCTCCAAAATGGATTTTATTAGTGGCCTGGGGTACCAAAATTCCCAACTCCCTCTTAGTAAATGGGGGTTGTTGTTTTCTCTTGTGTGCTTATTATGCTTTTTGTTATTTCCTTCTCCAGGTAGATTATATTTACTTAAGTTGTTTTGGACAGTGTTCCTAGTTTTTTTCTCCTGCCATTTGGCCTGTTTAGTTTCATCAAGTTCATCTGCTGGTAAGGATATGCATGTTCCTAGGTGTGTGTGTTTTGTAGGGATGTGGGTGTATATATTAGTGTGCTTATGTTGTTCATTTTTGAGTTGTATTTCTTAAGGAAGATTCTCTTTGTTTTTGGTTTTTGGTGAGGTTCCCCCTTTTTTCCTTTATCCCCTTGGCCTTTTGCCGCTTTTTGAGGCCCTACTTTCATCTGCTAAGAATATGCATGTTCCTAGGTGTGTGTTTTGTAGGGATGTGGGTGTATATATTAGTGTGCTTATGTTGTTAATTTTTTATTTGTTTCCTTCTTAGGTTCCCCCTTTTTTTTCCTTTATCCCCTTGGCCCTTTGCCACTTTTTGAGGCCCTACTTTCATTTGCTGGTAAGTATATGCATGTTCCTAGGTGTGTGTATGTATGTGTGTTTTGTAGGGATGTGGGTGTATCTATTAGTGTGTGTGTGTGTGTGTGTGTGTGTGTGTGTGTGTGTGTGTGTGTGTGTGTGTGTGTGTGTGTGTGTGTGTGTGTTATGTTGTGGTGTTGGTTGTGCTTAATGTTTCATTTAGTAATAATCTCTATGTAAGTATATGTTTTTGTTATTTGTAAGTATTTGCATGCTAATTGTGATGTAGTGGTTTCATTTGTGGTGTAGTATTGGTTGTCTAAATTGTGTTAAATATTAACATATTTTTTTCCTTTTTCCTTTCCTCCTGGTGTTCATCATTTAGCTATGGATTATGATACTGAAGTAAGTGTTTATAATTTTTTATTTGTTTGGCAAAACACATTGGATGTAGTTTTAACGCAATTGGTTATCCTTTTTAAAATGCTGGTAGCCACATATCTAGGGTCCGAAGCCATCCAACCCCAACCTGCCCCTCATCCTCGAAGGCAATGGAGGCATGCAAGGCCTAGTATTTTCCGTACCCCTGTCAGCATTTTTGGTATGCCAGATGATGAGGTAATGCGGCGCTACAGG